>NC_140591.1:528123135-528554639 GCF_964204655.1 Triturus cristatus
AGGTGTAATCTCAGGAATAGGGATAATATTAGGAAACCTGACAGGTATCAGGATAATGATACACGTTCCTCTCATTCCTTATAGGGCTCGATGAAAAACTCAAAGAGAGAAGGATGGTCAGAACACAAAGAAGAGCGAACAAAGTCCAGGGACAAGCAGCACGCTCTAGACTATACTTCCAAAAAAGAAGAATAGCCAAAATCAAAACCTCAGTTTAAGAAGAAGAAAGTTTGAGGCCGGAAGATCAGACATGCGCAGAATTCTGAGGACACAACCTCTGAACAGGGAATGGGCTCTGACAATGCTAGACAGTGTGGCAGAAGTAACAATAGCTCACCAGAACCTGATGGAATTTTTGGTGACAGCGGACTTGAATGATTACATCACGGTGGAAATAACCAGATACGAGGATGAGCGTTCCACATAAGTTACATGAAATAACACTCAAAATGGAGGGGGATAAACCCAGGAAAGTTAAAGGTCTCTTTTGGGAAAATATGTCATCTGGTTATGACATCCTATTAGCAGAACAAGATTGGCTGCCAGCATTCATTATGGAGTGCCCTAGGGGAGAAACTGTAATTTTTCCAGCCTTCTCCGACCTCGTTCCCATACATCCTAAACATGCATATGCACGGAAGTGGGCAGTAGCCCTAGCTCCAGCATTGTAAAAAAATCATGCCGGATGGGATGAGAATTCAACCCAATACATGATCCCATTAAAAGTTTCACCACCAGCACAGCGGCAATACCCAATAAAGCAAGAAGCTAAAAAACTGGTCAGGGAGATGTTAGATCAACTTGAATACCCGGGCCATTAAAACATGCACATCACCAATGAACAATCCTTTGTTTCCTGTCATGAAACCTGACAATACATATCATCTAGTGTTAGATTACAGACGTCTAAGCACACGCACAAAAACATTTGCTGTCCAAAATGCATACAGTGCTGCATTAATGAATAACATCGTGTGGACAAAATACAAAACAACACTTGATATCACAAATGGATTTTTCTGCCAAAATATAGCACCAGAAAGCAGGTATTTGTCTGCATTGTCGGTGTTAGGGTCCCAGCGACAATTTTGTCATCTCCCCCAGGGGTATAAGAACAGCCCAGGGGTATTTTTGGCAAGAGTAACTGAGTTACTCCAAAATTTTGTTGAGGAAGCATTGTCCTATGTGGATGATATTTATCTGACTGAGGATAACTTAAAGAGGCACTTGACCAGGGTGAGCACCATAAGTATGATATTTGCCCCTGAGAGCTACAAGTTTAACTTTAGAAAATCAAAAATCGCCCACCTCAATGTCCTGTTTTTAGGATATGAGCTTTCAAGTGAAAGGAAAAGTATGGCAGCTAACTTTTTAGAAAAGTGTGCGCTGCTCCAACCTCCAAAAACATTAAAAAAAATCTACAATCAATACTGGGATTCCTGAATGTTGGCAGAACATACATTTTGGATTACGCAGAGAGAGTAAAACCTTTCTATGACTTAATAAAACCTGACTTTTGAGTTAGACGTTGGACACAGGAACACTCAAACACCTACGTTCACTACAAGAAGACATCATAGCTTCTAAACACTTACAGACATGCATAAACGCATGCAACTAAGTGATCCGTGTAATAGAGGGTCAGTGCGGGTACGCTTAATGACCTTCAATGAAGGCGAAACAGTACCAATCGCATACAAATAACACCTGTACACAAACACAGAAATTTGTTTCACTTCAACCGAAAAAATCCTGACAGCAGTTCAGACCGCTGTAGCAAAGCACTGGCTCAGGGAAAACCCATAATCGTTGTCACCCCAGTACCAGCCTTAAAGGCTGTTACAACGGCTAGCATTCCAACTGCAAAAGCCTTACATCCGAGTTGGATACAATTCTGCAATACAAACAAGAATATCCTCTACCAAATGAACTCTTGCCTCTAGATCAGTATGAATATATTATGTACACTGACGGATCTGTTTAACCGGCCATAGGGAGTAAGCAACAACACAGCGCAGCGTGTGCTATCTTTAAAGGTCGCATGAGGGACGGAAAGTTCCATCCAAGTTGCACCAAAATGCAATCTCCAGGAGATTGCAAGGCACAGTTGGCAGAATTAAAAGCACTGATACTGGCACTTGTAAATACGGATCACGAATTCCCCACACTAATTGTGTCTGATTCTTTTACTGTGTGCAGTCATACAATGAATATTTACATAATTGGGAACAAAACGGGTTTAAAGATGCGAAAGGTGGCACAATTAGGCATAAAATGCTATGGGAACAGGTGGTTGAGTTGAAAAACCAACTACCATGGGCTCACGTGAAACACACACTGAGTCATCAATGTGACGGCGTTCACGTTGAAGGGAATTCATTGTCTGATGAAGCCACAAAGGGGGCTGTATGCATGGCTTCCGTAGCTGCAATCACTCATTCAAAAACAAGATTAGACGGGGAGATTATGGTGGCTGTCATTGCTTTGCGCCAAGGCAGCTCAGCAGTACCAAATACATTTCCACTTAAGTACTCCTACAAGTTAGATGCAAACAACATTCCATACGCTCAGATTCCTGGAGTGGGGGTTAGAGTAATACCAAATATGGATCGTAGGCAAGGTTTAATCCTAGCAGCACACAAGGGTTTGGGTTCTGCACACACAGGCGTTACAGCAACTATTTCATTATTGAAACAGCGCTATTGGTGGCCAGGTCTAACAAAACAAACTAAAGACTATGTCTTGAAATATGGCATCTGCCAGCAGATGAAGGGGTCCACCATAACATGCCCGGCAGAGACACCATTGTTAAAATCAGACAAACCACTTGCTTGTGTATATTTGGATCACTGTGGTCCATTACAATCTAATGGGGCTTACAAGTATATCTTGGTGGCAGTGGACTCATACTCAAGATTCCTATGGGTTTGGCCTCAGCGCTCGGCGGATGCTTGAACTGTTATGAAAGATTTGCGAGTCTTTATAGGGACATACACAGTTGGCACGTTACATTCTGACTGTAGCCCGGCGTTCAGCTCTCTGGCTTACAAAGAGGCCATGGGACGTATAGGCGTAGCATTGCGGTACTCCTCTCCGTACCATCCTGAGGCAAATTTGGTTGTGAAGAGGTAAAACCGGGACTTAAAGCAATCTTTGACAGCTAGGGTATTAGGCAAGGGGGTAGTTGGGTCAATCATATCTAAGGGGTACAGGGAGTACTCAATAACCAGCCAAGAAGTTCTCTAGGGGCTGTCACTCCATATGAGGTCCTATTTGGGACAAGAATGTGGGCACCTGATCTTGATTGTGAAGGCGCAGTGGCGGATGAGAAACCATTTGATATCCATGATCGTTTGGCTGTTTTACAGGATCTAAATGAATCCAGGACACAACAATGCAACGTCCACTTAAAACAGACCGCTACTGGGGAAGTGAAGGCAGTTATGGCCAGACCTGTCTGGAACCCAAAAGTCTGGCATCTGGTCAGAGAGAAAATAGTGGACAAAAAAGAATTTGGACCATCATACAGAAAACCTGTACCTGTCCTAGCCGTTCAAGGAACAAGAATTGTACTTGTGCTGCCTCTTGCAAGAAAAAAGGAGAAAAAATGAGTCTCAATCGACTTAATCAAATCACACTATGTGGCCGATACTAAACAGTAGGCCTTGTGGGCTCCACAGTAGCAGACGCCCTCCTCTAGCTACAATCCAAGAAGATCAAAAAGAAAGACTCATCACGTTTGAAGAGCTTCCTGTACAGAATGAAGGACTAAGCAACAATGCTATGGAACTAGATCCCCTTGAACCCAAAGTTCGATTTCAAAATCAAGCTCAAAGCAACACACAAGTTGCAATAAGACCAAATACTGATGTCTACATCAACATGCCTTCACAAGAGCAAAACACGATTTCAACAAATCCAGATGGAATTCCTGCAATTGATCGAACTACTTCTGGCTACTTCACAAACTTCGATACGTTTTCTTTGGATCCAAGTGAACCTGAAATGACGCCAGCCCAAAAATCACGCAAGCGGCAATTTAAAGACTTTCTAAACTTTCTCAAAAAGACTTACCTGGTATCGACTTGGTTAGAAATCTGGGAAGTTACTGGGATCCCGGGTCTGGTGGCTCAGTGGACTAAAGCAGCCACTGCAGGGGCCTGTGTTCAACCTCATGGTCACAGGTTCAAATCCCGGCGGGTCCACTCAGCCTTTCATCCATCTGAGGTCGATAAAATGAGTACCATTCAGTTGGGTAACAATAAACATCTGTTATTCAGCGCCAGGACACCTATGGGTAATCGTGTGCTTTACAAATACTCCTGTTATGTTATACTATTTTTCCTTTTCTGGCTAGGCTTAGTGATAACTTTTAGCATGCTTATTAATGGACGATACCTTCAACAAAGCTATACAGCCCATAAAGTTAACTTGATTCTGAAGCCACATCAGTCTTCACATCTTTAACAAAGAGACTTGTCATCAGTGAACATCACTGTGGTTCCTAAACCAGATGGTATAGTTTGGGACAAGGTTGATTTAGAAGTATTCGGTCCTACTGAACTTTTAAAAATTTCTCATTTATTTTAAATGTCATTAAGTGATATCATTACCTTCAGTATATTTTCTGATGATTGGGACTATGAAACTGTTAATAACATGTTGTATGATTTAGAAAAATCTGCGGCATTTCCAAACACTGTAATGTTAGAAGGTAAATCAGACTATGACACTTTGTACTGTTACCAACACTATGGTCATCATTTTCTGCACAAATCTATTTCAGCTAGAAATGTTTTTGAGTACCATCAGGGAGAACATTGCCCTACACCACTTAAAAGTAGTTCACAAACATTTGCACAGAAATTCTCATATTTTTCAGGGTTTAACACTTCTGACCCAACCTCATAATATTATAAGGTTACACCGACATTGGCATTGAAAATTATGTTGACAAACACCAAACAGATAGACTCTGCTTCCTTTATCGCCCAATTGTCTGAACAGGGTTTTGACCTATGGAAGGACACAATAGACTTAAAACCAGTCTGGGGTTCTAGAGACTGTCAAGTCCAGGGAACAGAAGTGCTATTTAGAACATGCCTCATTCCACAGCAGATGATATTTCTAAATGACACTGTGCAACAGACATCCTGTCTTGGACTAGCCAAGAACAAGGACCTTAACACACCTAGGTTTCCTACAGAATCACGAATGGAAGGGTGGCAAAATTTGACTGCACAAGAAGGGGCAACAATAGATGACATTTTAAAGTACAATAGATCTGACCCTAATTGGAAAAAATGGTTAGGTTGGCCCTTAGATACAAACAGATGTCAGAGAAGATTCTGGGATACCACCGAACGGTTTAGTATCCATAGGCCAGATCCACGTTATGTACAAAGAGAACACCGAGGGGGAGTGACATCCTACAGTGTTGGGAAATTGTGCCTTGATTGACTAAATACCTCAACACTCACAAAAGTGAAACAACACTTAACCTTACTCACACGAGACTTGGATCTTAGGGATTTTTTGCTAGGTCCCTGGAAACATCGTCAGAGACGCTTCATATATGCTGGCATTTATGCTGCCTATAATGAAATTTGGAAAATATCCCAACAAAAGGCCGCAGAGGGGGTATGGGAAATAGACCGTATTAACTTAGAAAAATCTTTAACAGTAGTAGATAATGGGTTAATAACTTTGACCTCCAGGATATATTTCTTAGGCAACATTTTATCTTCTGCGATAGACATACTGAAACAAGATTTAGCCATATTAACACACAGGCAATCTCAGTTACGTTCTAATATGTTATGAAGCTGGACACTGCAATCTTTGCATGCAGGCTATGTGCCTTGGCGTTTTATCAATAGTACGTCTCTGTTTACAGAATACAATCTAACAGATAAACAGATGGAAATAGTACAAAGGGGGACAAAATATACAATGCCGCATATTGAAAAACTGGAATGACTACCATTTACAGTAGGGAATCACCATCAACTGATTGGCTAATCCATGGCCACATAACTCTCCTGGTCACTACTTTTCCGTTTTAATATTGCCTTGAGCAAAGGCAAGCAGGCAAATATGAAAGAATGGGTAAGGAATACATGAAGGAATCTTTGGGGTTACCATGCAGATTTCAAATCCGGAGTGGGGATCGAGAGTGTTTCTAAGTGGTACAAACTGCAAGAGCGCTTTAAGTGGTTCTCTCATGTGCCAGGATATTCCCCTGCACGGAGTTTGCAATGGTTCAATAGCAAACTTGTCCTGCCACATGAAAGGGACTCCAGCAGCTGTGATTACACCGATATTCGAGCTGCTCTCAAATGGGAGCTACTTGATGCTGAATTATCAAGGTTGCTGTGGGATGCTTCCGGGCATTGCCTATCTGATCACTGTGAACTCCAGGGTTACTTGCTGTATGCAAGTATTGTTTCCCCGAACAAATACAGTCAGGGAGGCTCCATTATGGCCTTCATTGAATGTTTCCTTTATACAGTTTGATACTTTGAACAGACTGAAAGCCATGCTTTTACAGCAAACCGTACCCTTAACCTCCGCTCGAGAGACATTTGATCTTCAGATCGCAAGGACCTCAACTGAGATACAGGCACTTATACGTACAAACTTTCCCTTTCATTTCTCAGAAATGGTGGGTCGTATCTTTAATATGTCTGATACGAGTGGTATTGTACACCTATTTAAGACCATAGGGTCAGGATTTCTAAGCACCTTTCAGACAAACATCAGAGTTATTCCAAATTTTATACACTCTGTATTGGGAAGAGTTTTTGAAGGTCTTGCGCTGATCCTGCTTTCTATCGCAGGTATCCTGGTAAATGTTTCTGCTCTGCAATAAATGGCCTAATCACCAACCAGATGGCAAAAGCACTCCTGGAGCGCAAGTACCGTGAACGTATGGTACAACATCTGGGCACACCTCGCCTACGGGAACTGAGCGCCTCTTGGTTCCTATCGTTTAGACCAGTCTGGATGGACTGCATCTTACCTGTTCTTCGATACCTGTTTTGCGGTGAAGAATGCATGTTGGACCTCTGTCTGACACTTGCATCGGACATGCCTGCGGACTTGAATACCAGGCTGGAACCCCTGAGGTACCATGCTTGGCGGTGTCCCCAGCGTGTTCCTATATTGATGGCTGCATTCCTTGAGAACCCGCAGGTGCCTTTTACAACTGGGTTGCAACAAACAAATGATGGACGGAATGCTGAAAATGCAGACATTCTCCCCCAGTCAAGAGATCTGGGTTAAATCCATCGTTCTTTTGCCCACTACGCCACCCCAGTTTAGACATGGCCATATGCAAATCAGTCTTGACCCTGTGCCTCATGGGAACAGTCCAGCACGAACTGCCAAGCCATGTCTTCCCTGGACCGGAATCAAGCATCCTAGGACCGGTTTCTGGCTATCAGCCGTCATCAGCCAGGATAGCTTGACTCCAGTGGCGTAGTGAGCACGGGTCCCACGTCTGGGAATACCCATCCCACTTAGGGCGAAAAGCGTTACAACAAACAAATGATGGACGGAATGCTGACAATGCAGACATTCTCCCCCAGTCAAGAGATCTGGGTTAAATCCATCGTTCTTTTGCCCACTACGCCACCCCAGTTTAGACATGGCCATATGCAAATCAGTCTTGACCCTGTGCCTCATGGGAACAGTCCAGCCCGAACTGCCAAGCCATGTCTTCCCTGGACCGGAATCAAGCATCCTAGGACCGGTTTCTGGCTATCAGCCGTCATCAGCCAGGATAGCTTGACTCCAGTGGCGTAGTGAGCACGGGTCCCACGTCTGGGAATACCCATCCCACTTAGGGCGAAAAGCGTTACAACAAACAAATGATGGACGGAATGCTGACAATGCAGACATTCTCCCCCAGTCAAGAGATCTGGGTTAAATCCATCGTTCTTTTGCCCACTACGCCACCCCAGTTTAGACATGGCCATATGCAAATCAGTCTTGACCCTGTGCTTCATGGGAACAGTCCAGCCCGAACTGCCAAGCCATGTCTTCCCTGGACCGGAATCAAGCATCCTAGGACCGGTTTCTGGCTATCAGCCGTCATCAGCCAGGATAGCTTGACTCCAGTGGCGTAGTGAGCACGGGTCCCACGTCTGGGAATACCCATCCCACTTAGGGCGAAAAGCGTTACAACAAACAAATGATGGACGGAATGCTGACAATGCAGACATTCTCCCCCAGTCAAGAGATCTGGGTTAAATCCATCGTTCTTTTGCCCACTACGTCACCCCAGTTTAGACATGGCCATATGCAAATCAGT
This sequence comes from Triturus cristatus, assembly GCF_964204655.1. Lineage (NCBI taxonomy): Eukaryota > Metazoa > Chordata > Amphibia > Caudata > Salamandridae > Triturus > Triturus cristatus. The sequence continues at coordinate 528,131,450 of NC_140591.1, forward strand.
CTTGACCCTGTGCCTCATGGGAACAGTCCAGCCCGAACTGCCAAGCCATGTCTTCCCTGGACCGGAATCAAGCATCCTAGGACCGGTTTCTGGCTATCAGCCGTCATCAGCCAGGATAGCTTGACTCCAGTGGCGTAGTGAGCACGGGTCCCACGTCTGGGAATACCCATCCCACTTAGGGCGAAAAGCGTTACAACAAACAAATGATGGACGGAATGCTGACAATGCAGACATTCTAACCCAGATCTCTTGACTGGGTGAGAATGTATGCATTGTCAGCATTCCGTCCATCATTTGTTTGTTGTAACGCTTTTCGCCCTAAGTGGGATGGGTATTCCCAGACGTGGGACCCGTGCTCACTACGCCACTGGAGTCAAGCTATCCTGGCTGATGACGGCTGATAGCCAGAAACCGGTCCTAGGATGCTTGATTCCGGTCCAGGGAAGACATGGCTTGGCAGTTCGGGCTGGACTGTTCCCATGAGGCACAGGGTCAAGACTGATTTGCAAATGGCCATGTCTAAACTGGGGTGGTGTAGTGGGCAAAAGAACGATGGATTTAACCCAGATCTCTTGACTGGGGGAGAATGTATGCATTGTCAGCATTCCGTCCATCATTTGTTTGTTGTAACGCTTTTCGCCCTAAGTGGGATGGGTATTCCCAGACGTGGGACCCGTGCTTACTACGCCACTGGAGTCAAGCTATCCTGGCTGATGACGGCTGATAGCCAGAAACCGGTCCTAGGATGCTTGATTCCGGTCCAGGGAAGACATGGCTTGGCAGTTCGGGCTGGACTGTTCCCATGAGGCACAGGGTCAAGACTGATTTGCAAATGGCCATGTCTAAACTGGGGTGGTGTAGTGGGCAAAAGAACGATGGATTTAACCCAGATCTCTTGACTGGGGGAGAATGTATGCATTGTCAGCATTCCGTCCATCATTTGTTTGTTGTAACGCTTTTCGCCCTAAGTGGGATGGGTATTCCCAGACGTGGGACCCGTGCTCACTACGCCACTGGAGTCAAGCTATCCTGGCTGATGACGGCTGATAGCCAGAAACCGGTCCTAGGATGCTTGATTCCGGTCCAGGGAAGACATGGCTTGGCAGTTCGGGCTGGACTGTTCCCATGAGGCACAGGGTCAAGACTGATTTGCAAATGGCCATGTCTAAACTGGGGTGGTGTAGTGGGCAAAAGAATGATGGATTTAACCCAGATCTCTTGACTGGGGGAGAATGTATGCATTGTCAGCATTCCGTCCATCATTTGTTTGTTGTAACGTTTTACAACTGGGTTGAGCATGAGCTTTACCACTAGCACTCAGGAATCGACTATTGCAGCAGCTGCCGCTACACCAGCTATTGGCAGCTCTGAATATCATCTGTGCTCCATTGACATACTTTGCAAGGTGCTACAAGGACCATCCCCTGCAGTAGCGGGCAACAACGAAGTTGCGTCTCCCAGCCAGGACACTTAATCTAGAATTGGCTCATTGTGTGCTGGGAAAGAATTTAGATTTTCCTTTTTGGTTTCAAAACTCAACCAAATTTGGAACATTTCCTAAAATTGACACTTTTTTGCTGAAAACCATGGCCTTTTGGCGCTTGTAGAAATTCAACTTATATAAACAAACTTAATTAGAACTGCGGCGTAAGTGACAATTCCAAACAACTGATTTTCGTAGTAAAAAATGGTTTCCCCTCTTACACCGTTTTTAAAAATGATTTTAAGCACTGATAATTTTTATGCGCTACTACCTAGTGTAGAGAATAGTTTGCTAGCATTTTAATCATTATTGACTTTTAGGAAGAGGAGTGGGTGTTATGTTTCATATAGGGACCCTAATAGAGGCCCGGGTAATATCATGCACTGTCACCTACATTATCTCCTTTATACTACACAGTAACAAGCCTTTAGGATTGAACCTTTACCTAGTTCTAGTTCTGGGTGCAGAAGGAGGGTTTCTCTTAAAAAATAGAGTCCTATAACTTTTTTTTTGCATATTTATATAGCGCAAACCCGACCCGAAGGTATTGGAGCGCTTTACATAGCACCGTATTTACATGACACATTCAGGCACGGGGAGATTAAGTGATTTGCCCAGAATCACAGGATGTGGACGCGACCTCGAGGCTCGAACCCTGGTTTCCTGCACCAGAGGCGGCAACGCAGCCGACGGACCACATATGAATGAATATTCATAAGGGTTCTTGGAAACCAGGCAGGGGCTACACCACCTACCCCACCATATCTACGTACAAGGTTCGTCCCATACGTCATCCTCAATCCAACAATGACTAATACAAGAAACAAGGGAGAAAGGAGCCCTAGATACTTTCTGTATAAATACAGCACATCTTACTAGTGTTAGCTAGAGGGAACTGAGACTTCCAGGTCGACACACTGACCAGATATGCTGAAGCTTCCGGCATGCAGATGCTCCGGCTGACAGTGGTCTAACACATTCCTTGGGGGGTGTCCAACTCAAGACCAGGACGGTCTCCTACATTCTCACACTTCAGGTAATGGAGTTCGACTAGATCCTGGAGGGATTGTTGGCTCCATACCTACCAACATGCTAGGTACACTTAGGTACATCTAGATAGGCTTCCCAGGAGTATGCATGCTTTCTTTTATTATGCATTTTATATACATGTATGTATTCATGACTATTGCAAAATGGTAGAACTGTACTATCCTTATATTCATCATACTGCGAACCATATACATTTGCTACTGTCTAACGCCTGTGTAACTCTCCGAGACCGAATAAGTGAGCACGAGTGACTAAGCGAAAAGTAGTACATTGTTTCCACAATCCTGAGGGATGAGGGTTGTCATGTTCTAAGGTTGCCAGAAACTATTCTCTCCCCGATAAGAGGAGGCACTAGTGGCACTATGAACGAACTAATGCAAACAGGCACATTTTTCTGGTGGGGGTGCTCAGAGTCAGTCTGCCACCAAACCCACAGTTCATGATATCCGAATACGCAGATTCTGTATAGGAATATATAAGAACTACACAACATGATCTTAAGGATTTTTTTAGGCTACATTTTAGCTTATCTCTTTTATTATTTCTCAGGGTCCTAAGCCCCTAGACATATGTTTGTGTCTTTGGTAGTCCATCTTTTTCCCTTGACATTTTGAGATTTATGGTCTTGGCTCTCACCATATATGTAACAAGCTTTATAGCAGAGAGAATAACTGTCCCTGCCCACACAGCCACATCTTAACCACCTCCTGTCTAAAACTACAGCTACCAATGTCACAGAAAAATCGTCACTCTGTCTCCCCGAGATAGACACCTCTTTGAGGTAGCTCTCCAGCTATGAGGAGGACGTCACTCAAGTGGTCACAGTGGTGCACCGAAAAACTGAAAACTGCAAAATATATACCTGGATGAGATGGTCTCATCCAGACAACCAATAAGATAGAAGAATAGTAAGCAACACATTAATGTGAATATTTTATTGTCATTCATAATGTAATCGCAAATGCAGACACATAGATAGATGAAATTTGATAGAATTTTAAGTAGAATAAGGTCTGTAGGATTATGAAGAAAAGAAACATCATTCATATTTCAGCACAAGTTTTTAATATTGGTGGAATTTTTACATTTATCCTATTTTTAAGAGAGGATTATGGTCAAGAGCACTCTTGGGGCCAGATTAATGAAAAAGGTTTGTGTTACTTTCATTATGCAGACCTGATGCAAAATCCTTTTCAGGATTTACAAACCAATGTAAATTGGTATTTTCTTTGGTTTGTAATAAAACGTAATACAAACCAGTGCAACACGGGCATTACAAGGGTGGTACATGGGCCTTCCCCTGCAACAACCCTTGGTTTTGATGCAAAACCCTGTCTACTAAGAATAGTAGACAGAGTTTTGTGCCAACAATTAGTGTCACTTGAAAGCAGGTGTTGGAAGAAATGCTTTTATTTCTACTAACCATTCCCACTTTGCATGTGTGCTGCACTGTACAGCACACATTCAAAGTAGGTGAAGTTTTAAAGTTCTCTAGGAATAGTATTTTGTACTGGAAGGGTACTCTTTCAGTATAAATCCTATGCTAGATATCACATGCACACTCTTGGACTATGGTGCAAAGGTGTGTGCATGGAGCTCAGCAGCCTGATTGTACGCCAGTGCTAGAGAGAGAGCAAGATAGTGCCATATCTCTTGCTCTCTTCCTCTCACACAAGACAGTGAAGCAACTTGGGCTGCATTTTAAACATACTGTCCCTTCCTAATAGGAGTTATGGACAATGTTAAGATACCCTTTGGCATCCATGCGACTCCATAGTCGTGCATTACTCCAAATGTATATTTTAAGTCCATTTATATAGTCATATTCTTTTCTTTAGCTACAATACAGGCTCTGGTGAGAGCAAAAAGCTCCACAACTTAAGTAGATCTCACATTTGGCAAATACTTCCCCAATTTGGTACATGGTACATACAGCATAAGCAACCAGGACACCATCATTATTCCTGAGACATGATCCATCAAAACAATTCATTATGTCAAGAATGGGCACATTAGTTAAATCAACACAGGGTTTGTTATGTGGGCATTGTCAAGGACACAATTATAGGGTTCCTCTTCCTCACAGGTGGACGTTAAAGAGAGAGAGTTAAGGGATGGATGTCAGGTCAGAATGATATGAGAAGCAGGCAACAGTTAAATTTCATACTAGGACAATCAGGCTGTTGGGAAATGCAGGATTTTGAGTTAGGAAAAATACAATCACAGAAGTTTGGGCTTTGAGCTAGGAGAAATACAATCAGAGACTAAGACACAGCAACAGTGAAAGGAGAATGAAATACAATATTTTCAGATGATTCAACAAGATTTACAGTAGCTTTCACACACCATAAACATAATACAAAATAAATTACAGTTTAATTTACAAAGAATATCTCTGCCTATCAGATTAGCTAGAGGAAGGTTTATCACGAATAAGTCCTAGGGGATACAGGGTCAAAAATATGGTGAGAAACTTGTTGGTTAGAAATATTGACTCTGTCTATGGATATGCTTGAAAGAGTTAAAGTGGGGAATTATGAGTTTTTTAGAGCTGAGCAACTAGCGCCTATGTCAATAGGAAAGGTGCATGGGTGTCATTTAGGGGTCGCAGCTGCGACCCCTATCTTGCTCTTTGCGACCCCTGGCACTGATTTTGCGACCCCTGACCTCAGAGGTGGCAAAATCAGTATCTAGTACACAGGGGTGACTTCCAGTCCCATATTTTCTGGCCTATTATTATTCACTAATAGCGTAAACAAATGATAGCATGTTAACTGAAAGAAGACCTTTAGTTTCTGCTGTGGTAAGTATAAATGGTATTAAATGTATGCTGTGTGCATGCTTGTGGCTGAAAGTGGGGTTATGTGAGAGAGAGCCTGTCTCTGTATGTGTAAGCATGTGTTAGCGTCGGTGACAGGTAGTGATTGAGAATGTGTGCACTTGAGGTCCAGATTTACCGTTCTTTGATGCAAGGCATAGCTGCATCAACGCTGCATCAAAGAGAGAAACAAGGCACCATATCTACTAAGATGTGGTGCATTTTTTCTCTCTCTGAGTGCTGGTGCACTTTTGGTAGCCAGACATGAATGCACACATCCTTGAGCCGTAGTTTAAGGTTGTGTGCATTCTTGAAAGCTTAAGTGTTGTGTTGGAAGGGGACCCATCCAGTACAAAAACCATGCTTTACGGCATTTTCCACTTTGTATGTGTGTTGTATAATATAGCACACATGCAAAATTTGAAAAACAAGGACAACATCATTTTTTTGGTTAAATCTACTTTGAAGAATCATGATATTTTAGCACAACTGTCTTTCTACCAATGTTTATAGAGAGGGATTTACATCAAAAGCCATTGCCGGTTGCATGGGAATGCCCATGCACCACCCATAGGTTGCCACCTTGATGTAAAATAATGGAAAGCATAGCACAATTTTGTGTTACTTTGAGATACTATTCAACACAAATCAGTATTTGCGTTGGATAGTAAATCCCTCTCTTTTTTCCAGGTTGATATCATCATGGTCAAGGGATATGTGATGTCACTTCCACTACTCATGGCACTTTGGCAAATAAACACCCATGGACTGGTGGTACCTTTGCCATTAATGATACAATCAACATAGGGGGGCTTTTGATCTACTTGGGTTAAGGTATTTATGGCAGAGTTTGAACCTATCAGGCAGTCCCAACATCTCCGATAAGACTTTTGATTCATCTAACAATAGTTAGCAGCAGTCACCAACTTGGCCAGCTTCATAGTCGCTCCTCTGATGCAGATGGTCATTAACTGACTTCTAACTTTCAGTAATAATCCTCGTAAAAAAACAGTGACTACAGCCTCCAGATCCATCTCTATCAGATGGGTTCTACAGAAGTCACATTCAAACTCATCCTTCAGTCCAGCCAAATACTCTGCCAGTGATATACCTTTATTTTGTTTTCAGTGTGAGTTCTTAGTCCAATTAGTTTTCACCAGACACACATTCACAATTGCACACATGGGTAGTAAAGAAGGGGTCTGGTGCCTTTTTCCCACAGCTCATCCCGTGGAAGGAAGTAGACAGGGAGGCTGAAAAGGGGACATTGTTCCCCTAGTTACATATCTTCTGACTGATCTTGTGTAGAGGGGAAGAGAAGAAATGTATAATGCACTCACCCAAAGATTCTCCTATGTTTGATGAACCTTCAGCCAACACCCAGCCACCACCTACATAGGCTTTTAAGGGTTTGCGCCGGCTGGATCAGAGGACCTTTCTCTCACGCATGTTCATCCTCCAAGGGTCTGTGCATCAGGTGCTCCTGCCTCTCTTCTGTGCTACTGCATTATTTCTAGAGCCCGTTCGCCCTATACCATGTGTTCGCACTCATAAATATGTTCTGTTCACTGAACTCCGAGCAATCCTACCTGCCTAACCAACTAATTTTCTTTGTCATCCTCTACCCATATGGCTTTTGTGCACATCATTTTTATCAATACTTTGACAGCCATAAAACAGTACAAAATAAGCAAGCAAAAATACAGTAAGATCAGTTAGACTTTACCTTACTCTTGGCTCACTTGTGCCCACGCTTTTTGCCAAAGTAGCTGGTCCAGAGGTAAGCCATGATGGACCCTTGTCCACCTGGAGAAACATCTCCATTACCCCAAGGTTGCGATGAGGAGTCCTGACTTGTGTCTTCGGAGCTAATTTCCCACCCATAATACACCATCTATTTAAAAAAAGCAGAACAAATTGAGACGCTCAAAAGTCTTATATGTGTTTAATGCAAGAATAGCCAGCAGCACAAGTAATATTTAGAAGACAATTGTCATTTCAATCGACCAGAGCTCTCACCCAAAAAGTTCAGTTGGTGCATGTCATGCTAAACTGCATACAATTTTGTATAGTTGCTATTTTCTTTTCCCTCAATATGAGTTTATGGAGCACAAACGTGACAGAATATTGTTACTTTAGTGCATTGAATGTATCCAATGAGCAGGTGGTAGGATCTTCTCATGGAGAGCACGAGAGACATCTTTGAAACTTATATAAAAATATATGAACACCTTGGTGTATTAACTCATTTCCTAAAAACACGCTTCTGGTTGTCAACATTAAAAGTGAGGCCACACTTGACTATGAGATGCAGGAAATGTACAAATGTTCTACCTAGAATTCAATGGATTCTATGCCTAGTAGATTCAAGAAACTTAGCACACATGTTGATGCTAATGGGCGTTTCAGATTAGTTATAAAAATACAACAGCATCCACATTCAATTATACAGAATATCAATGCATTTTGTATATGTGCTTAGGAGCATTAACGTTAAAGTAAGACAAATACATGACATGTTTTTACAGCCTCTCGTGAATCATGGCCCCTCCACACATTCAACATTGGTAATTCATATCATATTGCACTCTGCACATCTGCAGACAGACTATAAATTTGTTACATTAATACAACTTGGTTTGAGTCAAAAGACAATTCTCACCGGATGATTCCTTTTTTGTGCTTGCAGACAGGGGCTGAGTAATGATCACTTTGGTGTGATTTATTCTGAGCACAATGGCAAAACAAAGTGTTTTCTTGAGCAGTAAAACAGTGCCACACTAATTGCATATAATTGAAAACAGTTTAACGTTTGGTGCTGTGCTTCATGCTATAATAAAGGGATAAAAGCGCCAAGCTTAGCAATACATTATTTTTCACTATAACGCTAGACCACAGTACATTGCACATGTTTACTGGCAAAGCATAGATTTTATTTTCCTTGTTCGTGATACTTTTCACACGATCCAAGTATCACACAAAGCCAGTAAGAGATGGTAAATAGGGTTTTACATTTGTTTTAATCAAATTATATACAAATTAGAGCACATCTCAAATTAGAATGCATATTGCAAACACAAAACATGTTCCTTGTGTTTTCCTGCCAAGGTATGCCATAGAGAATCTTTGGATATCAGGCTCTTTATTATGCAAAGCTTGGCTTCTAAAAAGCTCATTCAAATATGCACAACTACTTCTGAGTACATGAGAAGTGATTTCAGCCGTTCAGCCACACATGTCATAATTTTGACTGTAGTGTTTGAATATTAGTTGGTACTCTGCATGCATTTTTTTGTTGTTATTATATTGCTGTAAGTACATCTGGAGTACCTTTATATTGTGGAAAGGAGGCCCTCATCTTCGGCTCCAACCCATCAGCCTGGGACGACTCCTGGTGGCCGACGGCACTGGAGGCAGCCCTGACACCCACCGACTACGCACGCAACCTGGGAGTCATCCTCGACTCAACGCTCTCCATGACCAAGCAAGTCAACGCCGTCTCCTCCTCCTGCTTCAACACCCTCCGCATGCACTGCAGTATCTACAGGTGGATCCCAACAGATACAAGAAGAACAGTCACCCAGGCCCTCGTCAGCAGCAGACTCGACTATGGAAACGCCCTCTACGCGGGAGCCCCGGCCAAGCTCATCAAACGACTACAACGCATTCAAAACGCCTCTGCACGCCTCATTCTCAACATACCACACCACAGCCACATCACCCACCACCTGAGAAGCCTGCACTGGCTCCCCGTCGACAGGAGAATCTCCTTCAAACTCCTCATCCACGCACACAAGGCACTGCACAAGACCGGCCCAGCCTACCTCAACACATGACTCCTCTTCTACGTCCCTAACCGCCAGCCCCGCTCCGCCGACCTCTCCCTCGCCACCGTCCCTCGCATCTGAAGAACAACCACCGGCGGCAGATCTTTCTCCCACTTCGCCGCCAAGACCTGGAACACCCTGCCACTCAGTCTACGACAGACCCAAGACCTGCTGACCTTCAGGAGGCTACTCGAGACCTGGCTGTTCGACCAGTAGTGGCAACCCCCCTTTTTTCCCCAGTGCCTTGAGACCCTCGCAGGTAAGTAGTGCGCTCTACAAATTCTATGATTGATTGATTGATTTCAAACCCCCTCTGGAACATAAACTATGAATATATATTCTTGCTAGCTAGACCAAATTAACTATAACGCATACCTTCCCCATTCCGTACACTGCTTATACCCTTTCCTATTGCATCACTTATTCCATGTTAAATCATAGCCTTCATAACAACACTCTTGACATCTCTTCTTACATTATTTGCGAGAACACTGTGCATGGTAGAGGGCCAAGTTATAGTTAATTTAGTCAGAGCATGGAGGTGTCTGTGTAATAGTACTTTTTTCTTGATATGCAAATTATAACTTGAAGTTATGACTATAACTTTACAATTACGCATGTTTGTGTACTTTAAGTCGGCTTTGTATAGAAACAATATATTTAGATTTCCTAACAATAACTACTTTTAAATCTTTGGTTTTGTCATTGATTTATATTTTTTTTAATGTGGTTCTAAACAAAACATGTTGTTCATTGTGGTGTTAAGAATTTGATTTTTTTTGTGTGTACCACTGTGCATTCAAGAATGTTTAAAGTACATTAAAAGCGTCAGCATTGTTTGCGGGATTGTTTTGCTTTTAGTTGTACTTCCTCAAAAGAACTGCAACCTCCATAAAGTTTTTAAAGGTATTTACACTCCAATTTTTTTTAATTTAAATCAGGAATTCTGGATTTAATGCTTAGTTATGTTTTAATGGTATATGCATCAGTATTGTAACTTCAACCTATGCAATAAAGTCATTTCCAGTGGAAAAATGAAACAATTCTTGTTTGGAATGAGAAAATACTTGCAGACAATTCATTCCACCACATTGGCCATTCCACCAGGTTGGTGCGTGCCAAAACACGGCATCAAAAGGAGATAGAAAAGCCAAAGCAGGAACATTGGCAGAAGCCATTTCTTTGGTTACTGCAACACCTTTGATTTCCTCTGCTTCGTCAACACCTTCACCACCACCTGCTGCATCTGTCCCTCCAGTATCACCTTATAATTCTTCTGCTCCATCAGCTCCTCCACCAACACCGAGCGGATCTGCCCCTCCACCAGTACACCTGCTCATGGCACCGTAGTGTCAATACATCGTTTGAGGCAGGATCAGGAAATTATAGAGCAAAATGACAGTACCGCGACAAATTATTTTCTTTTCCATACTGTCATTGTTTTGGGAAAGAGAATTATGACAATCCATCATGAGCTTACCAGTGTCCTCCCCAACAGTCTTGGGGAAGTATGGCCAAACATAGCCCATTTCCTGTCCGGCGTGGTGCGATGCGCACTGCCATCAAAATGCACCGGCCACCACAGCAGTGTGAGCCAATGGAGACTCACCGCCATGTGGAATGACGTTCGTCCTGCTCCACAAATTAGGATGCCCCAAACAAGCAGTTGCAGCGGAGAAACCGCCCAAACAGAGACGGCGGAAGCTCAACAGAGGAGCGCGAAACCAGAATCCCGGTCCACACCACCCGGACACGACCGCAATGAACCCAGCCCTACACGTTTTTCTGGTGCTGTACCTGATACATCACCAGCAACTCATGGACCGCCGCGGACGCCGCCGCAGGTACGCAATAACACAACCACAACGCACAACTCATGGGCTGATACAGGGTCCAAATCCACAACAGACACCCTGGTGGGGACAGGAACACATCCACAAGTGTACCCACATATGACCCACCTGCCACCAAGTCACCCCTCCGCATCCAGGACACACATTTTCCACGATCATGCAGAAATGTCACGTTTACATCACTGCAGAGCTGAAGACAAGGGAATCCATGCACACAATGCATAAGGCAGGGCCAGCGCCAGGCATGGGCAGGGCACAAAGAGCAGAGGGCTACACCTCCACCCTCCACACATTAGCCCCCCGAAGGCACATGCCATGTGCCCCTCCTGTGCCCCCATTCACAATAACAAGCCAGGTGAATCCACACCCTGCACCACACACCAAACAACCAGGTAGACAGCCACAGCAGGAGTGGCTGCAGAGGAACACAGCACAGAAGCACAGGCCCAGGAAAACACACACACCACGAGCACTAAATGAACACACACACACACATACAAGGAACAAACATCCTACTGGACACACAGCCTGCCAATTCACACAGACATACCCCATACTGACACACAGACATATGCACACACCACATGCCACCAGCAATGGAGCACAACAAATAGGACAGCCAAAGTGAGGTGCGCACAAATGGAAGGCCATGGAAACAAACAACAAGCATGTGTACATCACATGCAAGACAAGGAACATAGAACAACACCCTCAGCTCATCAAAGCACACATGGCTGGCACAGAGAGTGAAGTCAAACAACAGACAGCTCAGTGCAACAACTCAGGGAGGCAGCAAGGTAACCCATGTATAGGCACAAGGATGAAAGGAAGGCCCTGAAGTCAAACTGTGAACAGCCACACATATGTATTCAACTACTTCACAGGAGTACGCCAGCAGCGCAACACACAGGGCACATCGACACACTCCATGACTGTCAAACACTAGTACGAATATACACACATATCCCCCTCACACCAGCAGGACAGAACACCAGTGCCAAACACACAGAAGGGTGGCAATATTTGCCAGTCAATACACAGACAAACAATCACACACCCTGGGGGTAGCCACAAACATCACACACACACAGGGATGCCAGAACAAATGTCTGCACAAAAACAACAAACAAACACATAACCCAACAGAAATTCACACAGAACCACAACAAGACCACACATGACCTGTGCAGCTAAACTGTGGAAAGGCAATGGGAGAAGAGACACAACAGGAGTGCACAACCTCATCAGTCGGGAACAATGCACAGACAATATTCCACAACACAGACAAGAAGCACCATCACAGAAAAAACCAGCCACATCAAACAAACAACAGATGCACAGGCAGAAAAATCACATAGCAAACACAGCAGGACATCAGGGGATGCACACCAGGCAATGACAAGGCAACATACACCCACAGCACTGCATGCACAACAAGCAGTGTGTGCACACCAAGCATACCAGCCCCACATAGATATGAGTGACATAACATTAACCCACACAACACCAATCAGCACAGCACAAAGACAACATCACACCCAGGAAGTGAAGCAGTACCCCAGCTAACACACATACATTCAACACAACACCAACAGATGCACAAGTCTGGGACAGAAAGGTGGAAACAACTTGACCAGAGGACTGGGCAGCACACACAGTTGAAGTGCATATGAGCAACCATGACTGCCAAACAGCACATGAACATCACATATAACCTATTGGGGAAATGTCCTGAGTGACACATTGCTCCTGGTCAAAGAACTGCACCACAGAGCACAGAGTCACAAATGAAGCGATGGGGAGGCACACACAAATGTAAACCAAGGAGACAGCTGACATCAAAGTGAAGTGTTCTGTATGTCAGTAGGGGACATGGCAGGAGTGTACCATACACAAATAGAGGGAGTGCAGATTCACAATGGGTAGGCATCTGAAACACAGATAGGGGATGGTATGACACCACACACAACATGATAAAATCCAATTGGAATGTGGAATTTCGCACTCCAAATGTATATTGGTGTACTTCAGTTTATTCACTGTAGTGGGTGCCGTATTGGTGAACCCTTCTGAGCGCAAGGGTAAATGAATAACGTAGTAAACAAGCGTTATTTCCCATAGGAGTAACGTCCCCAAATGTGCACTCCTTGAATAAATGTCAATAAAGTTTCATACACATCTTGCCAATGTTTTCTTCTTTATTAAGTTCATTTAGTTTGATTTTATACTATTGCATTCATAGTATTAATTTAGTTCCACCTTTATTCTGCCCAATGCATTTCGGGCTGAGCCCTTCTTCAGGGGACTTTAATTCTGAAAGTATAAGAATGATATATTTTATAACCAAACCAGCTGTATTGTCGAAGCGTTGAAACAACTGTATAAATGTACGGAACAAAGTGCATGAACAGACGTCTGAATAAAGTCTGGCGTTATCCTTGTGGGTAACTGCCATTTCTGTGTGTTAATCAACGGTGTGCGCAGGTCGACGTGTACGAGACCGAATACAGGTGTCCATAATGGGCAAATGGCATGCTACAACTATCGATGTAGTCATCATCAACGGTTAATTCATGTGACAATTAGTATGGTGCCTGTGAGTGATGTGAAAAATTAATAAATTGGAAGGTGCACGAGTGAAGACGTTAAAGAATACCGATGTGATAGTTATTTTTGGTTATTCGTGATACGATTAACGTCGTACCTGTGAATGATGCCAGAGATTACAAGGTGCTTGGATAAAGAACGAGTGTGTGAATGTCTAAAAAGTGCTCGAATGGAGAATGCGAACGTCTAACCTTAAATGAAGGTTAATTTCGTGAAGGCTTCATTAGAAACATATTCTTCAAAAAAGCCGATGAGAATCGACGTCTGGGAATTAAGGGGAGTCGTTACTATAACATCATGTTGCTCTTGAGGTGCAACCAGACAGGGCATTTTTACATCTAATCCTAGATTTGCATACCTGCGTACCAAAAACATGAAAGAACTGCTAAAAGAAAAAGTGGAAACACCTATTACGCAATATCGTGGCACTCTCCCATGTCACAACTGTGGGAATTGTAACGCTATAATTAAAGGAAATGAAATATCTCATCCAACAAGGGGAACCCCTATAAAACTTAGAGTTACAGGAACGTGCGACAGCAGCAATTTAATCTACATGCTGAAATGTCCATGTGGACTGGTTTATGTTGGTAAAACACAAAGAAAAAGAAAAACGCGAGTAATTGAACACAAGAGCAACATAAGACTAAAAAATGCAAAATCCACAGTTACCACACACTTTAATCAGTTCAACGATAACCCCAGTCAGTTACGTTTTCATGCACTTGATGTTATAGTAACGACTTCCCTTAATTCACAGGCGATCCCAGACGCTGATTCTCATCGGCTTTTCTGAAGAATATGTTTCTAATGAAGCCTTCACGAAATTAACCTTCACTTAAGGTTAGACGTTCGCATTCTCCATTCGAGCACTTTTTATTTAATATTGACATCATTACCCCCACAAGTATCAGGGTCAGGAAGAACTGAAGTCACTGTCACCCCTGTAAAGCATAGAGTAAGGGAGCCAAGACATTGGCTATGTTGAAGTGGCACACAGAGCATGTGGCACAGTAAACCATATACACACAAAAAAATAACTTTATTCAGTAAGGACACTGACAAAACAGACAACAAGAGCAACTGTCTTTATTCACATATTGCACAGATAGGCACCAATATTAGACAAGGGCAAGGCCAGTGGCCATCACCAAGTGCAGAGTAGTTACAGGAGAAGCTGCACAGGCAAGTGGCAAACAGCAGTGAACAACAAAGACAGTGGCCATCACAAAGTGCAGAGTAGTTACATGAGAAGCTGAACAGGCAAGTGGCAAACAGCAGTGAATAACAAGGCCAGTGGCCATCACAAAGTACAGAGTAGTTACATGAGAAGCAGCACAGGCAAGTGGCAATCAGCAGTGAACAACAAGGCCAGTGGCCATCACAAAGTGCAGAGTAGTTACTTGAGAAGCTGCACAGGCAAGTGGCAAACAGCAGTGAACAACAAGGCCAGTAGCCATCACAAATTGCAGAGTATGTCCATGAGAAGCTGCACAGGTAAGGTCAAAACAGCACGGCCAGTGGCCAGTTCAGGATGCAGAGTATGTCAACGAGAAGCTGCACAGGCAAGGGCAAAACAGCAAGGCCAGTGGCTAGTTCAGGGTGCAGAGTATGTCCACGAAAAGCTGCACAGGCAAGGGCAAAACAGCAAGGCCAGTGGCCAGTTCAGGGTGCAGAGTATGTCCACGAGAAGCTGCACAGGTAAGGGCAAAACAGCAAGGCCAGTGGCCAGTTCAGGGTGCAGAGTATGTCCACGAGAAGCTGCACATGTAAGGGCAAAACAGAAAGGCCAGTGGCCAGTTCAGGGTGCAGAGTATGTCCATGAGAAGCTGCATAGGCAAGGGGCACACAGCAGTGAATGACAAGGCCAGTGGGCAGGGCAAAGTGCAGAGTATGTCCATGAGAAGCTGCTCAGGCAAGGGCAAAACAGCAAGGCCAGTGGCCAGTTCAGGGTGCAGAGTATGTCCATGAGAAGAAGCACAGGCAAGGGGCAAATAGCAGTGAATGACAAGGCCAGCGGCCAGTCCTATGTGCAAAGTAAGTCCATGAGAAGCTGCACAGGCAAGGGGCAAACAGGAGTGAATGACAAGGCCTGTGGGAAGGGCAAGGTGCAGGGTGCAGAGTATGTCCATGAGAAGCTGCACATGGAATGTGTAAGTCTGTACCTTTTCATGGTCAGCAACACAGTCAGGGGGGTAACAATGTGCAGTACAGGCCCACCTGTGTGAGAGACAGGTGTGTGAGGGTGACTAACACTCAGACTTGGCTGTCAGGCGGACTGGGAGCTGGCTGTGTGTCAGTGACTGTTGGAGCACTTGACCAGGGAGAGAGCGGCCCAGCTGAGGTAGAGCTATCAGTGGCTTGGCAAGCCGGAGGGCTGCTTGGACCAGGTGGTGTAGTGGCACGTGGAGGCGGAGTCATGCAGACCTGAGACACAGTGTGGCTGGGAAATTGTGGAGGGGTGCCTTTCCACTGCTTGGGGATCCTAACTGGCTTTCCTCCATTGGTATCAAGTAGAAGTGGTGTGGACACAACAGGCACACTCACCACCAAAGCTGCATCCGGTGCAGATGCTGGCACTCCCTCTGGGGATGTGCTGGATCCAGCAGAACGCTTTGCCTGGCTTTGCCTTTGCCCCTTGATCCCTTATTTACGAAAAGCGCGAAATTCAAAACCTTACCGGGCTGTCCTGCTCCTGCTCCTCGGCGGGGGTGCCGTCCTTGCCCTCCCTGTAGCGCCGCTGGCGTTGTTGGTGCTCTGGTGGTGCTCCCTCGTTGGCTGTGGGCTGACGCTTCGTCGCGCTGACCGGAGCGGGGAAAACTGCAACTCCCAGGTGCCCCGGCGCTCCCTGACGACATCCAAGCGCCCGGAGGCGCATAAAACATCGCTGCTTCCTTGATGAGGTGGGAAAAGCGCGAAATTCAAAACCTTACCGGGCTGTCCTGCTCCTGCTCCTGCTCCTCGGCGGGGGTGCCGTCCTTGCCCTCCCTGTAGCGCCGCTGGCGTTGTTGGTGCTCTGGTGGTGCTCCCTCGCTGGCTGTGGGCTGCCGCTTCGTCGCGCTGACCGGAGCAGGGAAAACTGCAACTCCCAGGTGCCCCGGCGCTCCCTGACGACATCCAAGCGCCCGGAGGCGCATAAAACATCGCTGCTTCCCCCGCGTCGCGGGACGCGCGCGGGCGGGCGCCGGGAGAAGCCCGGGACAAGGGCGGGACCGTCTGTGGCCGTCAGAGGCCGAAGGAGGCCGGGCTGGGCCACGTCCCTTTTCTCTCCAGCATCTGTGAGTTCATACGCTCGGTGTGTGTCCCCGCTCTGTTACCGGAAAATTATGTCTACTCGTTCCGGAAAGCTGTTAAGGAACGAAGGCGAAAAGGGGCCAAATGTGGCGAGCCCTATCATAGGAACTATGGACCGCTTCATCACCAGGGTGGCGGCGGTGATTGAAAAGGAGATTGCTATGTCTGAGCGGCGTTTATCTGAGGTTTACCTCCCCTCAAGACGCTCATCCTTGGGGGTCGACGCTCAATCGTTTATACCGGCCAGTGCCCAGGTTCAACCCGTTTCTCCATCTAGTGTGCCTGGTGTTTATACAGACCCCCCCCAGTTGGCTGGTATAGAGCATAATATAGGTAGGCTGGAAAATTTGGCTGCTCTTTTCCCTATAGTTACAGCGGAAGACGATGGCCTTGGTAAGCTGTCCACATCATTATTAACTAATCTCCCAAGCGAAGCTATCAGTGAGCTGGAGCCCTCAATACCGCTCACTGCGCCCTTATCTTTATCAGAAGGGGAGCTAGTTAGGTCTTCCCCGAACTCCCAAACTCCAATCACTAGACAGGAGAATAGGCCCCTAAGCAAAAAGCTACGAAAACGTAAAAAGGGTTGCCTAGTGAGACAGGCCGCTCTTTACCAAAGATTAAGAAAGCCTTCTGGATCTGGTACGAAACCCACAAGGGGTAAGCCCATATCGAATGAAATTGACATAGATGGTGATGTTCTGATCTCTTCCAAGGGGCTACACCCAGACGCAAACACTGTCAAGTTTTCAAAGCTCCCTGACTTAGCAACGGTTGAAAATATTTTTGAGAAGGTATACAGCCTCTTGAAACCGTTACTAACACAAGTCAAGGGTCTAGGGGAAAGGATAGACAAACTTGAGCAATCAACCCTTGACGGGTTTCACTCACTTAAAACAACATTTAAACAAATAATTAGAGTGACTGAAAACAAGGACTTGGGTGCAAAGGGGAACGAGCCTTTGCCTCATAGAGACCCTAAGCACCCAACATGTCTTAACAAGGTTGTTCCCAATAGTCCATTATTTCCAGCTCTCATATCTCCCCCCCGTCCCAAAACAGGGCCAAAACATAAGGGTTCAACAACTCACATAGAGCCTGACAAAAATAACCCTAAGCCTCTTCAACAAAAGCAGCCACAGACTGTTAGTGGTAAAATGGAAGTCTCCAAAAAACCAGGGGCACATAGCAATTTTAATGGGCTAGCGCTAGAGAAAGCCCCTAGGTCTGCATCCCAACCTACCGCCACATCTACCCTCTCACCGGCCCCCAGTAAGTCAGCTCGACGGATCCCCCCAGTAAGCCTCCCACCAGACTGTCAACCTTTTGTTGCAGTCATGGTTAATGTGCCCCCTCTAAAGGAAGGCCAGTTGGAAAACCATCAATCACTCAAGAACAAGTGTATCCACTGGCTGAAGGCAAACAAACCAATCCCGCTGGGTGTGGATGGTATTATCTTAAGTGTCCGCAGAGTGGATTGGGTAGGGCAGGGGAAAAAAACGCAGGAGGGGGATTGTATAATCATAAACTTCCAAGACCCAAGAGTAGTACCATCGATCTGTACTCCTATTAAAAGTATGGGGGCTCCGGGGGTTAAAGTGGTAGATCTTTCTTATTTTTACCCTAGGCAAATTGTTGGATCAACTGGTGGAAGTTTAAGTCCCCCTGTTTTTGGTCAGAACTGGGCTGGGGTCTCAGGGGATATCAGGGAGAACCAATTGTGGGCACCAGGGCCTTACTGACTGGAAACTGGGAGTAGAGCAGACCCAGCTGGAGTATTACCTACCAAAATAAATCTTACAAGTGGGATAGGCGACTTTATATCCACCCCACATGATCCCTGTTCCCCTCATATTTCTCCGAGGAGGTCCATAGACAGGGGCATTCTGGCGCCCAGCGACTCTTCAGCTGTGACGGACCTAGTCTTTAAGGTTTTCAGCTGGAATGTCGCAGGGATTGCAAGAAAATTGGCACTACCGGATTTTACTGCTTCGGTTGATGAGCATTCCCTGTGCCTTTTCCAAGAGACATGGAGCTGTGTACCGGTCCATAGGGTGGGCTTTTCTTCCTATTCCTCCCCTGCGCAGGTTTCGGAAACAGGGAGAGGGCGACCAGCGGGTGGCCTTCTCATCTGGGTCGCGGCTTCTCTAGACTGCAGAGTCTTGGAGTTTCCCACAGGCTCCCCTGACATACAAAACATTACCCTAATAGATCAAAGGGGAAGAACTGTCCTAAATGTTTATAATGTTTATGCCCGGGGAACCGTGGGCGGGAGAAAGTCCCCTGTAATATCTCTCCTCGAGACCTTGCTAAATAATACCCCATATAAGTCGCGTACATTGGTTGCTGGTGATATGAATTGTACGTTCGAGCCCTTGGGCTCGGACGTCTCCCTCGACCAAGACGAGGAGGATACCAGGTTGGGGATTCCGGTACTGGAAATCCCACCGATTAGAAGGTGGTCAGAAGTGGCGCTCCAGTTATACTCCCTGAGCCTTGAATTCAACTTAAGGGCAGCAAATGGGAGGACATCCTCGGACAGGCTAGGTGTCCACACGTACAATAGGCCAGGACATACCTCTAGGTTAGATTATTTTCTAATAGACGTATACCTATGGCCTTATGTAAGGGACATGCAGGTGGTCCCCTCGACTGAAAGTGACCACAACTTGCTCTCTTTAAGTATGGTCCAGTGGTGGCGCCCCTCAAGTAAGGATAACATTAACCGCGTAGCCGCACCCCCGGATGAGTCTGAAGTCTCCCCTTGTGGTAGACGAATAAAATGGGCCAAACTGGTTTTATCAGAGGCAAAGGTAGGGGAAATTCAATTCCACTTAAACCACGCGGTAACAACTCTTGGAACCTCCTTGGAAGGGGTGGGTAGTGTGAGTGGGCTTTTCGTCTCCCTGGTAGAAGCCTTAACTAACGTCTTTACATTATACCATAACAAGTCGGGTAACAAAGACTTTAAAAAACCAGTCGATGGTTGGTATACCCAAACATGCAGGGTTCATAAGGCTAAGTTAGTTGAGGCGCTCAAAGTTAAGTCCCGTAGTGTGATACAGGAAGCAAGGAAGGCCTACAATAAGTCCCTTAAACTTGCCAAGAGGGAGTGGGAAGATAAATACTGGGAAGACCTGCTCTAGGCTAGTAAAATTAGGGACTCTAGGGCCTTTTGGCATCTCATAAGCATGCGGAAAAACCCCGATGCATTTGTGAGACCCTGCAACATCCCGCCTCAAAGCTGGGTAAAACATTTTGGGACCCTATACCTCCCCCTAGATGGGGAACGCAACGTGGGGATGGACTTCACACGAGTAATCGAACCTCACGCCTATGATCTCTTCACTCCCTTAGAGATTGAGGGGGTTATAGGGTGGGTAGCCCCTCGCAAGGCAGCGGGCCCAGACGGCCTTCCGGGGGACCTTATGAGGGCATATCCAGCGGATTGGGCACGGGTCATAGCAGCTCTTCTAAATGATATCATGATGGGAGGGGCAGTGCCAGAATCCTGGAAAGGGGCGGTGGTGGTCCCGATCTATAAAAAAGGGTGCAGGGAAACACCGGGGAACTACCGCCCTATAAGTCTGATTGACTCCACCCAAAAGATAGCTGGTAAAGCTATCCTTGGAAGGATTCTCGATTGGGTGGAGGAGAAAAAAATCCTATCAGACTTTCAGGCAGGTTTTCGGGCTGGTATGGGGACAATAGAACAGGTGTTTAGGCTGGCACTACTGGGGTGGAAGGTGGTGGAACTGGGCAAGGGTAGTCTTTATTTGGCCTTTATAGACCTGAAGACTGCCTTTGACCTAGTCCCCCGGGAAGATCTTTGGAGGGTACTTTATGAGTTGGGACTACCCCCTTACATCTTGTCCCTTCTCATTAGCCATCATGCCCATACCTTTGCTCAGGTCCGCTGGGGTAAAAACGGAGAACTCACTGAGAAGATTCCAGTGTCCAGGGGCGTAAGACAGGGCTGTGTCTTGGCACCCACCCTATTTTCACTTTATGTGAACGGGGTGGTTAAACATCTACAACAAGAACCAGCCGACGCCCCCTGTCTCGGAGGAGTTCGTATCCCCACCCTGCTTTTTGCGGATGATACGCTCCTGATCTCGAAGACCCCTCAAGGCCTCCAGAAATTACTAACGCGTTTTCAGGAGTTCTGTGCTGCAAAAGGACTAATAATAAATGGGGACAAAACTAAATATCTAGTCCTAAATCCTCCTAAGAAATTGGGCCGTCCACCCACACTTAACTCGATCCCCTTAGAGAAAGTAGCCGAATTCGATTACCTCGGTATTCGGATTACGGATAGGTTGTCTTGGGCTAATCATATTGATAAAATGGTTCTCAATCATAGGAGAGTAGGAGGTGCCCTCATGAGGGAGTTCAGGGCCTCTCCTAGGAGATCACTTACCCCAGTAATTGATATCTACAAGGCCAAAGTAGTGTCATCAGCCTTGTATGGGGCAGAACTGTGGGGCCACTGCCGATTGGATGCCCTAGAGACAGCGGAGAGCAAGCTTCTGAAATCCTTTATCTCCGTTCCACTGAGCACACCATCTGTACCAGTGCGGTTGGACACGGGCTGTAAAAACATTAAAGACCAGGCCCAGCTTCGCCCGCTCCTGCTATGGACACGAATCTGGAGGGGTGAAGAACTAAAATCCTATGCCGATGCCCTGGGGGAAATAATGAGTCTGGGGGGCTGGGCGAAGATAAAGTGGTTAAGAGAAACTAAAAAGCTTCTGGAGATGATCGGATTAGGAGGCTGTTGGTCATCACGTTCAGCCCCTCCAAAAGAAGTTGTTAAGGCGCTTTTCTGGAAATGGACTGTGGAGCGTCTAATTACAAACTCTAACCACTGCAAGTCCACTGTCGCCTTTTTGCAAATTAAAGACATTGTGGCTTTTGAACCCTACCTGGACTTGATCACTCTCCCCTTTGACCGAGCCCTTTATTTTAAATTTAGAGTTGGATCCCTCCCCCTGGGTGCAGTGGTATCGAGTTGGTCATCAGCGGCCCGTTTTTCTCCCAACTGTGCATGTTGCCCGAGTAGGGTTGAGTCCATTGCGCATGTCTTATTTGAATGCCCGGATTATGCAAGGCCTAGGAGTTCCTGGTTGAAACCCCTCTGTCGTAATATGGGCACACGTAGCCACCTAGTAGCCTTGCGTATCCTAACTACGGACACTTCCCCCCCTATAGTTTGTGGAACAGCAAAATTTCTAAAGTCTTTTTGGCTTATTCGCTGTAAGTGATTGTCAGTAGCTGTTTAATTCTTTTTTAGCTAATTTAATAACGGGCATTTTATGTCCTTTTATCTTTTTATGAATTTCTTACTGGCTTCTTGTAGCATTGTTTTTTTTTCTTTTTTTTTTTGTTTGCACATTGTAATGATTGTAGTTTTATTGTGCTTACAAGATATCTTGCATATCGAATAAAAGCTTATGACTGGGTGTTACCCCTTTAGTGCCCTCCTTCCCCTGCTTCAGAAGGCTTGGAATGGGAGTCAAGGTGGTGGTTGAATCTGCCTTGGAGCCCTTCCTAGGTGTACCGTTGGCCTGCACCACCTTCTCGGTGGGCACAGAAACTGTATGCTTCTCTTTGCGAGATGCTTTAGAGACAGGAGAGTCCTTGGCTGGGGATGCCTCTGAGGCATGTGAGCCTGAGGCCTGCCTCTTTGAATTTTGGCCTCTGATGTCGCCTGATGGGCTTTTGTCTTTGCGCTCTGGTATGGCTTTGGTCTTCTGTGGGGATGGTGTCTGCGCCAGGGACCGCTTGGGTCATTGCTGCTGTGTGCTTCGTGTGCTGTATCGTGACTTTGAGGTCTGAGGAGCGTGGTCACTATCGTTAAACTTGACCACTGGGATTGGGGGTGGACAAAGGGACTGGAGCCGGACTGTGAGTATGTACCCGTTGAAGGGCTGCTGTAACTGTGGAGGACAAAGACTGGACAGTCCGGTGCAGCCCACCCACGTCTGAATGTATGCCCTTCATGAAAGCGAGCACCTGTGCCAATCTTTTGTGGTGGTCAATGAAGGCATTGAGGAGAGCTGTCTGGCCTACACACAGCTGGTGCAAAAGGTCGACAGACTCAGCACTGATGGCATCAGGGGGGCAGGGGCAGCAGTACCCGGGGTGAAGGACACTCTTCCCCTCTTACTGCGGTGAACACGGGCAGCACCAGAGGAAGTGGATAGGAGGTTGGGCACTGGCCACTGTGTGGTGGAAGATGATGCAGAGTCCTCGTTCCCTGTGCCTGCCAACATGGAGGCATCACCACTGGCATCAGATGATGTGGAACTTTGTGTCTCAGTCTGGGACTCCTCCAGCAGACTCCTTTCCCCCTCTGAGGCGTTGGTGACATCTGTGTCACTGGGATCCTGTGCAGCTGTTGTGCTTGTTTCACCCCCACTGGTGTCCGTCTCCTGTCCCTCCGTGACCACAGGACAGAGAGAGGTGTAGGGTCAGTTCAGTGGCAGCAACATAACAAACATATGCAAGCAAAGCATCACAAAAGATGACTAAATCTACATGTTGCACACCACCCTGTGCAATTACATTGTGTTAACTCACTATAATGACTCAAACAGTGTGTGGAAACAACTGGAAAGTGAGCCATGTGATGACCACACAGCACAACACCCTGCTAGTGGCTCCGTGCAACCAGACACACAAATAGATCTGAGCACACCTAGGGCCATGATGGGGGCACACTACGTGTTGCCATTTACAGATCTGGATGGAGCAGGAGAGGACAACACAGACACAGACTACAACATGACATTCCACAATGGCTATGAGCCCATGCCACCCACCATGTTGTACTTTGGGGCACAACGACTGGTGCACATTGGTGTCAGATGTCTAAGCCTCCCAAATCTGAGTGCAGGCAATGGACGCATTGATGAAGGCACACTCAGATCGGGCACACTGCTTCTTCCTCCCATGGGATTCCCCAGACTACCCCAATGCAGACGATACCTGAAGAGCATGACTCAGAATGCAATGGGAATGCACAGTACTCAAATTACCTTAGTAAATACAGGTAGGGCAAATGCATAACACCTGCACCCAGCCCAGCAGCCACTTGCAAGCCACTGCATCATACTACCAACATCACATAGGCCTCACTCCCAATCAAAGTCACCCTTCCCAGAATGCTCCCCCCTGGCTTTCTGCTGCTGATGCTCCTTCAAACGTGCATCCAGCTCAGGCTGTGTCACAGCCAAGATGCAGCCCATCAGTGGTGTCATGCTGCGCCGTGCCAACCGCCCAGTGCGAGGAAGCAGCCCCAAGGTCATCTCTGCCACGTTCTTTGCCAGCTGGCTGATGTCGTCCCACCTCTTGTGGCAGTGGGTGCGCCGTCGGTTTGAGACACACAGAGCCCGCACCTTGGCCACAATGGCCCTCCACATGGCCTTACGCTGGTGCACCTTGAGCTGCAGGCCTGGTAGACAAGAGGGGTAAAGGATCAGTGAAACAGTGTTATGTACCTACATCTCTCAGTACAGCAGCATGATACAAACTCATCCAAAATCCACAGATATGTCTAACAGAGACGATAATACATCTCACATGTACATCTGCATGGGGAAAGCTGATGTAAATGCATGCAGGTGTGAGAGAGAACACAGTCCCTGCACATCTCACACACATGCAGGATGCCAGCACTTAAACCCCTGTGTAGCCTGCCCACATCTCCAGTGCCTTTTTAGGTTGAGCAAGACATACATCACATATCAACCTGTGTATGTGTCCAAGACTGCGTAGCCCTCAATGTCCCTGCCCTGTGAATAGATAACTGTGTCATGGATGTCACATTGAGGGACATGATCTCACAAATCCAAAATCCTTTTCACAAGACCGGTCGTGTGCAGTCTACAGTGCTGAGATGGCCCATAGCTGGAGTGCAATGAGAAAAGACTGATGTAATACTCTGTAAGTGAAGTGATGTGTCCTTGTCTATTTGTGCGGGGACTGTGCAGACCAGCTGGGCTCACACTGAGATGGACAATAGGGGCACACACAGCCATTCAGCCGAACAATCACTGTCCTGACTCCTGCAAGAACAACTTGCTGCGTCACTGTATGGCTGACAACACAACACAGGTCACTCAAACATACATGTGCAGGCAGGGAAACCTGTGGTATAGGGTACACACACCTTCTCCTTGGAGACAGCATGTTAGGCAGTGCATGACACAACCCCACATTCTCAAGCACATATTGCATCAGTCAAACTACATGTGTGCCCCCCTGCACTCCCCCCCCCACTGTTAAGGACTTACCACGACATTTGGGGCACCATATAGCCTTGGGCACTGCGTGAGCACCTCGTACACCAGGACCTCCAGCTCCTCGCTTGTGAAGGGACTGGCACGGATCTTCTCAGTCCTTGCCATCACTGTGGACATGAGACAACAGTGGCGGAATTGGGTGGTGAGGGGTCTATGGCAGCAGTCCCTGGAGGCAGCAGAAGGAGAGGGGTCTCTGGCAGCAGTCCCTGGGGGCAGCAGCAGGGGTCTCTGGCAGCAGTCCCTGGAGGCAACAGCAGATGAGGGGTCTCTGGCAGCAGTCCCTGGGGGCACCAACAGATGAGGGGTCTTTGGCAGCAGTCCCTGGAGGCCGCAGCAGGTGAGGGGTCTCTGGCAGCAGTCCCTGTGGGCAGCAGCAGATGAGGGGTCTCTGTGCAGCATTCCCTGGAGGCAGCAGCAGATGAGGGGTCTCTTGCAGCAGGCTCTGGGAGAAGTGGAAATGTGAGGCTCTCTCCCACACATTTATAGCCCCCTGGGGTTGTTTCAAAGGTGCCAAGCTGCAGCAATTGGTGTTCCAGGTCTGACTTTTTCAAATGCAAAGGCAGAGCCCGCCTACCGCGATTTTCAAAATTGCATCATGCCACTGTAATTAAGGTTCCCATTGGCTGTAAGGGCATGCTCCATTGCGGTGACACACCGCAGGGGCCACGCAGGCGCTACCGCGATGGTGCATCTTTCAATTGCATCCAGTGAAAAGCTCCACGGTGGTGGAGCACGCCTACTGCGATTTTCAAAATTGCATCATGCCACCGCAATTAAGGTTCCCATGGGCTGTAAGGGCATGCTCCATGGCAGTAACACACCGCAGGGGCCAGGCGGGCGCCTCCGCGATTTGGGGGCCATACATTCGCATGAGGCACCGCGATTTGGGTAGAGGGGCATGCCAACCACAATTTGGGCATGTCTCCATGGCTATCACTACCGCACTTGTGCATTGGGGATTGCTGGTGACACCGCTGGGCCCAGGCAGTAGCTATCGCGATTTGGGTGTCATACATTCACATGAGGCACAGCGATTTGGGTGATGGGGCATGCCAACTGCCATTTGGGCATGTCTCCATCGCTATCACTACAGCACTTGTGCATTGGGGATTGCTGGGGACACACCGCTGGGGCCAGGCAGTAGCTACCGCGATTTGGGTGCCATACACTCACAATGGCCATCTGGCAAACATCAACAGTGCACAGTGCCCACATGGTCAATGGCACATCATTGTGCACACAATGCCAATGTTCCATTTACTCCACTGGTGACTACACATGCCATGTTTGTGTGTGTGATTTCGTAGATTGGCATGTACTCCCTCACATGTCACTTATGATATTGATGGTTGTGTACACAGGACAGTGTTGTTATGGACTCTACAATGTGTACCCATGTCAATGTGTTGAGGTGCAGTGACAATCACAGCAATGTTCATCTCAATGAATGATGTTCTTTTTTGCATGTCCTCTTATGTCTGATCATGCACACAATCGTCATTTCTGCTCAGACTGTGGTCATTGTGTTGTTTATGTGTGGCAGGTTTACATGACGCATGAAGGTGTGTCAGGTACAGCAGCTAGGTATGAGACAGTGGGGTTGATTTTTTACACATATGCTGGATGCTATACTCCCAGGCGTGCCCATGGTAAATGTAGCCTTATCCCTATGTGCATTCACATTGAGCGAGGTGGTGTTTGAGGTACTTGCTTTGTGTAAGTTGATAAGTGTGCGATTTGTGTAGCTGAAGGTGTCCCTACATGTAAGCTGATCTGTAACTCAATTTTGATGACAGTCATTGTTGGCGTTGTGTCATCCAAAATGTGAGTTGCTGTGCCCATCTCTTGATGTATTGCATTGACATGTGTCCACTTTCATCTCAACTAGGAGGACACCAAATCTGCTTCATCACTTGACAGTGCTGGAAGACATGGAGGATGAGGCGATCATCCGGAAATGCCATCTGGATAGAGCCATCCTAAAAATCCTTTGTGAAATGTTGGAGCCCCACTTGCAGCCTTGCAGAACATATCCAACAGCTTTTACCCCAACGTATAAGGTGATGGCGGCCCTGCATTTTTTTGCCACTGGATCATTCCAGCACACGGTGGCCAGCTCAGGTGGGATGTCACAACCTATGTTAAGCATGGTGCTGCGTGATGTACTGTCCGCCATGATGATCTACAAGGACAGATTTATCCATTTCCCCAGGGGGCCTGAATTGGCAGCTGTGAAGGGAGATTTCTATTCCCTCCGACACATCCCCCATGTTGTTGGTGCCATTGACTGCACCCATGTTGGGCTTGTGCCACCACAGGCACGTGAGCACATCTACAGGACTCGTAAACATTACCACTCCATAAATGGGCAAGTGGTGTGCTTGGCAGATATGATTATCTCAAAACGTGTGTGCCAAATTCCCAGGTTCAGCCCATGACTCCTAGATGCTGCGTAACAGCATTATGCCCCAGCTGATGGCTAATCTGCTTCCTGAGCGTGCATGGATTGTGGGTGAGTATGCCTAGTCATATGGCATGTTGGGTGTGTGACCTGCTGCCCTCTGCCTCAGCGACATAGCAATGTTTGTTTGTGTTTGTCACACATAGGTGACTCAGCCTATCCCAGCCATCCCTGGTTGCTGAGCCCACTGCAGAATCCCAGGACCCCGGCTGAAGTCCGCTACAATGATGCCCATGGGAGGACACGTCGTGTGGTGGAGCGTACTTTTGGTCTGCTGAAGTCACGTTTCCGCTGCCTGGACAAGACCGGAGGTGCACTGATGTACTCAGCCGGGAAGGTGTGTCAGATTGTAGTGGCATGCTGCATGCTCCACAACCTAGCCATTTGCAAGGAGATTCCCCTGATCTTGGATGATGATGAGGACCCAAGGCCCCCGACTGCAAACCAACCCGTGTCCAGTGATGAGGACAGTGGAGAGGAGGAAGGTGTTGACCTGAGTCAATAGCTCATCACCCGCTACTTCACTTGAAGGTGGATGACAATGTACAACGTACCCATTATCTGATGATGTTTTTGTTGTTGTGAAGGTGTATGTGAGATTTTTTACAGCAGCCGGTTGTAGACTCAGTGGTGGCTGACAATGTTTCTGGGACAGGTCATTTAGGAACATCTACAGGATGTGTATGTTGACACTTGTTGCCCATTGTGTTGTGTGCATGTTGGATTATCTTGATGGTAGATGCTGTGTGATGTCTGTGATGCCACACCCAGAACAGTGAATATTGTTCTGTTGTATTTTGCTAGGTGCCTTCAACTTCTCCTTGCATACATACATTCCATACTCCTGGTACATTGTAATCATGTTGAAGACTGTACATCCTGGAATAAAGACGGAGCAGACACAACAACATGTGTGTAAGGATTTTTTATTTACAATGGTGACATGTAAGATGGGTGAACATTTACATTGAGGTGATTAGTGGAGCAGTGAGTTGACAGTTATGGTAGATGAGATAATCAAGTAGTCACCACATTGATGTGGTGACCCAGTCCAACAGACAGATGCCATTCACAAGGCAGTGTGGGGAAGGACAGTCCAAAAAGTCAATGCAGTGGTGAAGAGGGTTGCCATCATGGCTGGCTCCGTGACTGGTGTTTTGCAGGTGCTTTGCCTCCAGATACTCCCAGGGATTTCTTAGGACGGCCCCTTTGCCGCTTGGCAGGGAGGGCCCCTGCTGTAGGGCCAGTGGGGTCTGAGGACTCACCCCTCTCTGTGGCCGCAGAGGAGGATGGTGAACTGTCATCCTGCGGCCCACCAGAGGGAGGTGGAGGGGCTGGTTGTGGCGCAGGCCTGTCCCTCAGTACCGCCACTTGCTGGCCCAAGAGGTCCACAATGTGTGCCATGCGGGTGTCAATGGACCTCATCAGCAGGATGAGCTCACGGAACAGTTCGTCCGACCGGTCCGTTCGTCCCTGGGCCCATTCACATGTCCCAAGGACTCTGGTGATGTGGTCCAGGAATTGGGACCCAGCCTCTTGTTGTCTGTGGGTGACCATGCCCCTCCCACCTTTGCTGCTGCCACGGACCTGTTGCCTCGCCACTGTAGGCACCCGCACCCTCTCCCTGTCCTCCTCAGTCGGTGGGGTGGGGTGGTCATCTTCTGGGACAGGGGGAGTGTTGCAGGCAGCACTGATGGTGGTGATGTTGGTGGCGGTGGTGGTGATGGTGGTGGTGGAGGACGCACAGGCCGTGACAGCAGGGGTCTGCAGATACGTTGGTATTGCAGCAGATGTGGTGGGGGGATGATGGGCCGGCTTCGAGCTCATCATCCAGAGAATCCCGGGAGTCAACTTCCGAGAGTCCATGTACCGGAGGGGAGACTGGCTCTGCAGGTTGCTGGTGTTGTCCTCTGCAGTCAGTTCTTGGTCACCTGTGGGTCAGATGGGAAATGGTCATTGTAGTGCACCCGCAAGCTTTGTGTTAGCTGTGTGCCATTCACTGTTTGTACACTACACAGTTGAGTGATCATCACATTGTTTTCTATGTGCACTACTGTGCCTCCTGACATGATGCTGTGGTACATGCATTACTTGTCCATGGTGTGAGGTGTCAATACATACCATGCGCCACATGCATAATTTGTGATTACAGTGACATGTTGACATCTAGGGACTAGCACAACATATTATTTCAGTGAGGACTCTTTGTTGATTTGTCTGACCTGGCAGATGTCACATCTGGCCATGGACTGGTCATTGTCATCTCCTGCATACCTTTGTCTTGTCATGTGCATGTCTTGATTCCTACCACCAAACATGCTTTCTTATTTCTCAAATGGTCCTTGTTGCTCCGGCCCCATAGCACTGCACATGTCAATAGGCATGATTGTGCACAGACCTTCTTCTACATGTGCATTGGTGTGTCACACTTTGGTTGCTGTGACAGTTTCTTTTGCTTAGCTGTGTGCACACTGTGCGTGGCAATAGGATCGGTGTGCATATTTGTGCAATGAGAGAGCTGGTGTTGTCATATGGCACCATTTATTTTGTGATGAATGGCTAGGTGCACGTACGGGCTACTTACCTGTTATGTGATCACATTTGGCTTTGTTATGTGACACATCTGTCTGTGCGTGGTGGAGGCTTACATCTTGCTTAGGCGTGTCACAATACAGAATAATATGTTTACCTACCTGTTAGTCTGTTTGAAGTGATCCATTAGATGCCACATGGGTCTGGATGGTATAGAGAGCTCCATCTTGCTGTACTGGGCGACAAGGGTGCATGGTGGGAGTAGTAGTGCAGGCCTCTAACCCACAAACACCCTTCCAGGGAAGAAGAATACCTACCTGTTACGTGAAGGTGAACAATGCAATAGCTGCCACATGCTTCTGGGTGTGAGTGAGTGCTCCATCATGCTCAGGTGTGGGACAGGGGGCATGGTGGAAGTAGTGGTACAGGCCTCCCACCCACAAACACCCTCCCAGGGAAGATGAATACCTACTTGTTAGGTAAAGGTGAACAATGCAATGGCTGCCACATGCTTCTGGGTGTGTGTGAGTGCTCCATCCTGCTCAGGTGTGGGGCAGGGGGCATGGTGGAAGTAGTGGTACAGGCCTCCCACCCACAAACACCCTCCCAGGGAAGATGAATACCTACTTGTTAGGTAAAGGTGAACAATGCAATGGCTGCCACATGCTTCTGGGTGTGTGTGAGTGCTCCATCCTGCTCAGGTGTGGGACAGGGGGCATGGTGGAAGTAGTGGTACAGGCTTCCCATACACAAACACCGTGCCAGGAAAGATGGCTACCTACCTGTTAGTTTGATGAGGGTAATGTAATGGCTGACACATGCTTCTGTGTGGGGTGGGGGAGGGCTCCATCTTGCTCGGCTGTGGGACAGGGGGCATGGTGGGAGTAGTAGTGCAGGCCTCCCACCCACAAACACCCTCCAAGGGAAGATGAATACCTAGCTGTTAGGTGAAGGTGAACAATGCAATAGATGCCACATGCTTCTGGGTGTGAGTGGGTGAGGGCTCCATCTTGCTAGGCTGTGGGACAGGGTGCATGGTAGGAGTAGTGGTGCAGGCCTCCCACCCATAAACACCCTCACTGTGAAGATGGCTACCTACCTGTAAGTTTGTTAGGTGTACTGCAATGGCTTCCAAATGCTTCTGGGTTGGGGAGTGCTCCATCCTGCTCAGGTGTGAGACAGGGGGCATGGTGGGAGTAGTGGTACATGCCTCTCACCCACAAACACCCTCCCAGGGAAGATGGCTACCTACCTGTTAGTTTGATGAGGGTAATGTAATGGCTGACACATGCTTCTGGGTGGGGTTGGGGAGGGCTCCATCTTGCTATGCTGTGGGACAGGGGGCATGGTGGGAGTAGTGGTGCTGGCTTCCCACCCACAAACACCCTCACTGTGAAGATGGCTACCTACCTGTAAGTTGTTTAGGTGTACTGCAATGGCTTCCAACTGCTTCTGGGTGGGGGAGTGCTCGATCCTGCTCAGGTGTGGGACAGGGGGCATGGTGGGAGTAGTGGTACATGCCTCCCACCCACAAACACCCTCCCAGGGAAGATGGCTAACTACCTGTTAGTTTCATGAGGGTAATGTAATGGCTGACACATGCTTCTGGGTGGGGTGGGGGAGGGCTCCATTTTGCTAGGCTGTGGGATAGGTGGCATGGTGGGAGTAGTGGTGCAGGCCTCCCACCCACAAACACTCTCACTGTGAAGATGGCTACCTACCTGTACATTTGGTTGGTGTACTGCAATGGCTTCCAACAGATTCTGGGTGGGAGAGTGCTCCATACTGCTCAGGTGTGGGACAGAGGGCATGGTGGGAGTAGTGGTACAGGCCTCCCACCCACAAACACCCTCCCAGGGAAGATGGCTACCTATCTGTTAGTTTGATGAGGGTAATGTAATGGCTGGCAGATGCTTCTGGGTGGGGTGGGGGAGGGCTCCATCTTGCTAGGCTGTGGGACAGGGTGCATGGTAGGAGTAGTGGTACATGCCTCTCACCCACAAACACCCTCCCAGGGAAGATGGCTACCCTACCTGTTAGTTTGATGAGGGTAATGTAATGGCTGACACATGCTTCTGGGTGGGGTTGGGGAGGGCTCCATCTTGCTATGCTGTGGGACAGGGGGCATGGTGGGAGTAGTGGTGCTTGCTTCCCACCCACAAACACCCTCACTGTGAAGATGGCTACCTACCTGTAAGTTTTTTAGGTGTACTGCAATGGCTTCCAACTGCTTCTGGGTGGGGGAGTGCTCGATCCTGCTCAGGTGTGGGACAGGGGGCATGGTGGGAGTAGTGGTACATGCCTCCCACCCACAAACACCCTCCCAGGGAAGATGGCTAACTACCTGTTAGTTTCATGAGGGTAATGTAATGTCTGACACATGCTTCTGGGTGGGGTGGGGAAGGGCTCCATTTTGCTAGGCTGTGGGATAGGTGGCATGGTGGGAGTAGTGGTGCAGGCCTCCCACCCACAAACACTCTCACTGTGAAGATGGCTACCTACCTGTACATTTGGTTGGTGTACTGCAATGGCTTCCAACAGATTCTGGGTGGGAGAGGGCTCCATACTGCTCAGGTGTGGGAAAGAGAGCATGGTGGGAGTAGTGGTACAGGCCTCCCACCCACAAACACCCTCCCAGGGAAGATGGCTACCTATCTGTTAGTTTGATGGGGGTAATGTAATGGTTGACAGATGCTTCTGGGTGGGGTGGGGGAGGGCTCCATCTTGCTAGGCTGTGGGACAGGGTGCATGGTAGGAGTAGTGGTGCAGGTCTCCCACCCATAAACACCCTCACTGTGAAGATGGCTACCTACCTGTAAGTTTGTTAGATGTACTGCAATGGCTTCCAAATGCTTCTGGGTGGGGGAGTGCTCCATACTGCTCAGGTGTGGGACAGGGGGCATGGTGGGAGTAGTGGTACATGCCTCCCACCCACAAACACCCTCCCAGGGAAGATGGCTACCTACCTGTTAGTTTGATGAGGGTAATGTAATGGCTGACACATGCTTCTGGGTGGGGTGGGGGAGGGCTCCATCTTGCTCGGCTGTCGGACAGGGGGCATGATGGCAGTAGTGGTGCTGGCCTCCCACCCACAAACACCCTTGCTGTGAAGATGGCTACCTACCTGTAAGTTTGTTAGGTGTACTGCAATGACTTCCAACTGCTTCTGGGTGGGGGAGTGCTCCATCCTGCTCAGGTGTGGGACAGGGGGCATGCTGGGAGTAGTGGTACAGGCCTCCAACCCACAAACACCCTCCCAGGGAAGATGGCTACCTACCTGGTAGTTTGATGAGGGTAATGTAATGGCTGACACACACTTCTGGGTGGGGTGGGGGCAGGGCTCCATCTTGCTAGGCTGTGGGACAGGGGGCATAGTGGGGGTAGTAGTGCAGGCCTCCCACCCACAAACACCCTCCCAGGGAAGATGAATACTTACCTGTTAGGTGAAGGTGAACAATACAGTGGCTGCCACAAGCTTCTGGGTGTGAGTGAGTGCTCCATCCCGCTTAGGTGTGGGACAGGGGGCATGGTGGAAGTAGTGGTACAGGCCTCCCACCCACAAACACCCTCCCAGGGAAGATGGCTACCTACCTGTTAGTTTGATTAGGGTAATGTAATGGCTGGCACATGCTTTTGGGTCGGGTGGGGGAGGGCTCCATCTTGCTAGGCTGTGGGGCAGGTGGCATGGTGGGAGTAGTAGTACAGGCCTCCCACCCACAAACACCCTCCCAGGGAAGATGAATACCTAGCTGTTAGGTGAAGGTGAACAATGCAATGGATGTCACATGCTTCTGGGTATGAGTGAATGCTCCATCCAGCTCAGGTGTGGGACAGGGGGCATGGTGGGAGTAGTGGTACAGGATCCCACCCACAAACACCCTCCCAGGGAAGATGGCTACCTACCTGTATGTTTGTTTAATATACTGCAATGACTTCCAACTGCTTCTGGGTTGGGGAGTGCTCCATCCTGCTCAGTTGTAGGACAGGGGGCATAGTGGGAGTCGTGGTACAGGTCTCCCACCCACAAACACTCTCCCAGGGAAGATGGCTACCTACCTGTTAGTTTGATGAGGGTAATGTAATGGCTGACACATGCTTCTGGGTCGGGTGGGGGGAGGGCTCCATCTTGCTGATGCTGTGGGACAAGGGGGCCTGGTGGGTGTTGTAGTGGTGGCTGCCTGTACACATGCCCCCATGGTAATCTTGCTAGCTATGTTTGGGGTGAATGGGAATGAGTGAATGTTGGATCTGTGAGACATGTTTTTGGGAGTGTGTTGTGCAGATGAATGGAATTTTTCCTAGGTGGTGTAACTTTGTAAGTGTGCAAGACAGTACATAGCAGTGTGGTGGTAGTCATTTGTTTGTACTTACCAGCCTCCACTTCCCCAGGTACTCCTGTGAGACTCTCTGGATGCAGTATGGCAAGCACCTTCTCCTCACATGGAGTGAATGGTTTTGGTCGAATGGGAGGGTCACCGCCAGTCCTGTCAGCCAGCTCATGGTTCTTGCTCCTCCTCTCTTTGACAACCCTCTTCAAGTCATACCACCGCTTCATGATTTCCTTTTTTGATCGCGGGGTGGTCCCTACTGCATTGACCCTCTCGACTATCCTTGTCCACATTTGTGTTCTTGTGGCTAATGGTGTATGTTGGACCAGGCTACCAAACAGTTGTGGTTCCACTCTGACTATCTCATCTACCATAACTGTCAACTCACTCTCTGTGAATTTGGGTATTTTATGTGTTGCCATGGTGTGTGGTGTGCAAAGTAGTTGTGGGAGCAGGGGTATGAGTTGTGGGTGTTTTTAGTGATGTGTATGGTGTGTGATGTGCAGGGGGTTAGTAGTGCAGGTGTGGTAGTGGTGGTGGTGCTGTGTGTGGTGTGAGTAGTGATGGTGTGTTGATTTGCTTCTCCTTTGTGCTCTGGTGTAGGGCCCTTCAGTTGTGGAGTATTGCAAAGGATTGTGATCAGGGAAGGGGCTGGTTTTACACTCAGCTTTGTGGGTGTGTCCAAATGGGGGAGTGCTGTCAGGTGTGTTGTGTGGGTTGTCCTGGGATTTGTATTTTTCTTTTTACCTTGTGGTTGTGTTTTTTCATTCTGCCGCCATATTTTTCACGGATCATCCTCAGCGGTGGCTATGCTGCAGCTCTTCTGCTGGCTCTCCCATTCATCACTGTTTGCGACTGCGGCAGTCGGAAACAGCGGTACGTACCGCGGGACCATCGGGGATATCCTAATTTCCCGTGCAGTGTCTCCGCTATACTGGCAGCGGGTTGGTGTTTTTCCGCCACTAATCCAACCACCGCGGACGAAGTTTGGCCATCTCCGCCTGCTGTTGGCGGTTTTTCTTGGGCCCGTTCCACCCCGGTCGGTGTTTTTTGGCGGTTGATCCTTATTTGGCCACCGTTTTTTCCACGGTACCGGCGGGCAGTAGTTTTCCGCTTCCGTGGTGGTCGGGGTGGTTTTCCAACAGCCATCCTAAGACCCCTTAGTTATTTTTTTTGCCTTTGTTGGCCTTTTGATTCCTGTTGAGACTATTCTTTTGGTTGGTCATGCTGACCTTCTTTGTTATGTGGTTTCATACAAAATTACCATTTCAGTTACACTACTTTGGCATCATTTAGAACATTTACAGTTCAATATGATCTTAAGGTGGTCCTCAATTCAGTTCTTTGCATGCATTAGTATTTAATTTTAACTTTTTTGGTTTCTGGTTTGTAATCATGGTGCACAGTTAGAGTAGACCATGTACAGTAATTCCTTTCATGTTATGTGCTGCTAAATCAGTAGGAGTCGTAACAGCGCAAGATAAATTAGTTATTAATTTATGCACATAAGCAGTAATTACTTGAATAACAAATATTTTCCCTGTGCCTGCTTGTCCACTTAAATAGTATAATGTAGGTTCAGTAGTATATTCATATATTACATTTACATGTTGAAGCCCATGATCTACAATTTTTGTAATGTATTGTTAATTTTGAGTTGTTCCCTATTAAATGGAATTACTATGTTATCTAAATTCTGTACGTACTTTTTGACTTGCTCCATTGCACTTAGAACCTCGTTCGTGGCAACCACAGCTTTAATATTAATAATTGGTTGTCCAGTGGGTCAGCGGTCTTGGAAGTAAAAGTATTGTTAGTGGATGGAGTATTGCGTTAAATTTCTGCATTTTCTTCTATTTCCTGAATGAGCATTTGTAAGTATGCCTGAAATTCAGCCAATGTATATTATTTTTATCAAAATTTAATGCAGGCTTTTCAGAACTTTTTGACGTGATGATGACAGTATTTCTTATGTACTTTTTAATTCATTTTGATTGTCATGTGACCCTAAAAGGTGTGTCAACTTACTTTATAATACTTGTTAAGCATTAGTGGTGCAGACTATTGTATTTTCATACCTCATTTTGGGTTTTGCTAATATTGTGCTACATTAGTAACCCAAATTGTATTTAAACCAAAAAATGTCCTCCTTTCAAATTTACATTGCTGGTTTGATGTAGTTTTCTAATGCCCAATCACCTAACTCTTTACATATTTGTTTGCCTGCTTTTGTGTTCTTTAATCTTGTATGTCAGTGTATGTGCAAGATAGTTAGGGTTTTGGTCCAGATAGCATGATAAGAAAGTAGGTATTGAAAATGGCTTAAGTTTTGAAAGGAGTTGAACTAACATGTATTAGTGCCTTTTCAAAATTAGCAGCATTTACAGTACATTACTTCCACTTTTGTCTCTGACAAGTATTTGAGAACACAAAATGTGTGTTCAGAAATATAGACATTAAGATGGAAAATGCCTCCTTCATCTTAATTTCTAGTCTAACTCAAATTAATTATTCTATATCATTGCCAGCACAGTGGATAACCATAAAGTGGGGATGGTCACATTTACTAACACAGGAAAGTAGCGGGAGTAACATTCCAAACCTCTTTCACCAATCCATGGGGCGTATTATCAAGACAGGCGATAAAATTATCGCCGTTTTAGCGGCAGTTATCAAGCCCATTATCGCCATTTTAGCGGCAGTTTTCTGCCGCTAAAGCGGCGATAATTTTATCGCCTGTCTTGATAATATGCCCCATGGATTGGTGAAAGAGGTTTGAAATGTTACTCCCTCTACTTTCCTGTGTTAGTAAATGTGACCATCCCCACTTTATGGTTATCCACTGTGCTGGCAATGATATAGAATAATTAACTTGAGTTAGACTAGAAATTGAGATGAAGGAGGCATTTTCCATCTTAATGTCTATATTTCTGAACACAAATTTTGTGTTCTCAAATACTTGTCAGAGACAAAAGTGGAAGTAGTGTACTGTAAATGCTGCTTATTTTGAAAAGGCACTAATACATTTAAACAAGGCAGTGTCAGCAATCCTTCACAATCATTAAATGTGTACCATTATACATCTAAATATAAAATATGGTAATGCAGCACTGTATCATACTGACGGTGTAAGTTTTTCCGCCTATGGAAACCATATTTTCATGTCAAACCTAAAAATTAAGCTTGATAAACATATATCAATTTGTTTATTTAAAGGAAGGCTCCTTGAAGAGCCACCTTGTATTATGTCTAATTTTATTTTGTCACATTTAAATGTGTTTTTTGGTTTTCAATAAGTACTGCAGTAGTTTCTTGATGATTTTAAGAATGTACCGCAGTACATCAAAAACATTTTTAAAATATATATATCAATAAAAATACTTTTCCCTAACTCTACAGGCGTTGCTAAATTGCCTCATTGGCTCATTTCCTCCTACATATTATAAATTGAGTGATAAGCTATAATTCACCTCAAAACAATGAATAAAGTGCTTTCATTAAATAATAATATTGTGTTTTGTCATTACCATGTACTGGGGTATACCACCAAGGTCCTGCAGTATACTGTGTCACATATATCACTCCTATTACATAAAGACAATTGAACAAAAATCTGCTCCCAGTGGGCGGGAGCATTTTAGATGCTCCTACCAGCTGGGAGCAGACCTAAAGTTTGCTCTCACTTGTGCGGGAATTTTGAAATAGCTCCTGCCAAGTAAGAGAAACACAGGTTTCCTGTCCCTCCCCATGCCAGGCACAATACCTAAATGTGGGAACTACTCAAATTCTCTGCTTCTTTTTTGCATAATTTCTGCAGCACTCTAGCAAAACATGTGTCAGGGGTTGCTCTCTATGCCTGAAAGGGTATTTATTTTACTTATACTGAGTGCTCCCTTGTGTCTGGACAAAGCTAAACCTCTCTGAAGAGCTATAATGATAGCAAAATACATGTTATGGGTTGCTTTTATTCATTTCAGGTTGGATTGGTTGGTATTTTCAACAATCCAAAGCTGTAATACTGTGCCTGGAGTGGTAAAAGGCTTTTATCATTTCACAGCTTGGCATGATTAGCACTGTGCTGACCCTATGCGTAAA
This sequence comes from Triturus cristatus, assembly GCF_964204655.1. Taxonomy (NCBI): domain Eukaryota; kingdom Metazoa; phylum Chordata; class Amphibia; order Caudata; family Salamandridae; genus Triturus; species Triturus cristatus. The sequence continues at coordinate 528,170,104 of NC_140591.1, forward strand.
TACTTTGCTGTAGAGCTGGCAAAATACTTTTTCACTTTCTATCTCAGCGTAGTCGCTCTTGTGGTAGGGTTCTCTATACAGGAGCTACTCTCCACCTAAACTTGGTAACTACCCACAATTCTCTGTTTCTTTTGGCATCATTTATGCAGCACTCTCGGCCTGAAAGGGTATGTTTTCACGCACACCATAAATATTATTTGAAGAAATATAATGTAATTTTACTTCGAAACTCTGAACTCCAGAAAACCTTTACCAATCCTGAAGACTACTCTTCACTAAACCCTAAAACACCCCTTACTGTTCAAAACCACAACCCATTTCTGAACCCTCAAATCCCCTTACTACTACCCAGAACCACTATACACCCCTGAACCTTAAAATCACCATATCACCCCTAAACACTACCCATCCCTGACCCTACCAACCCTAAAAACTACCAATCCTTGAACCCTACAAACACCATACTAGCCCATTACAGATACCTCAACCCAAAAAATGCATTACTCACATTAAACACTACCCATCTCCAAACCCTAAAACCTCCTTACCAACCCCCAAATACCTCCCGTTCTGGAACCATGTAAGTCCTCACTATCCCTAAACACTATCCATCTAGGACAATAAAAACTCCTTGCTACCTCTAAACACTACTCATCCCTTTATCCCAAAAGTCCTTACCTTTTTAGAATGCTACTAGTCATTTAAAAAAACTAAAAACATGAATAACCATAAAACTATATTCACATACATATAAACTGTTTTATATTAAAATTAATTCACATAATATGTAGTCCTTTTTTATTTCTATATAATTTAGCTATTAATTACTTTTAATATAAATATGTACTTTTTTGCTTAAATTCTATATTAAAAATAATCCAAATGTCATATAATTTATTTTATTATCACTGACTAAAGACGCACAACTTTAACAGTATATGTGTACATTAATTATTACAGCACACTGAAGGAGAGTGACTTTATCTAGACTCCCTTCTATTTCCTCCCTGTAAATACTATCATAAAACACAAGGTAAATTGAGTCTAGATTAGTATAAACCTACGCTTTTTCGTGTATGTTAGAATCCCTTTGGTTAACCCTTCCATGCTCATGACAAGCCCAGCTCATCATGAGTCACAGTGGAGCTGTGCTTATGACGAGCTGGGCTAGTCATAACGGCTTCATAACGCGATTCATTCCCCACCTGTGCGGGAGAATTAATTAGTGGGCAGGGTCGTGACGATCCCAGCTCGTCATGAGTACAGCTCCACTGTGACTCAAGACGAGTTGGGCTCGTCACGAGCACCGTGGCGCTCCCTCCCCCCGCACCGTGGGGGAATTACCCATGCGGCGAAGGGGTTAAGATAAAATATCCCTCACCCACATGTTGTGGTACGCTTCAGCATCAGGCCTATCTTCATTCATGGCATGGTTTTGTTGGTATGGACTTCTGCCACAATTTTGGGAGATCTTCATATTATGTAAGGATCTGAATTGGATTATTCAGTAAAACTGAATAAAGTAAACTTGGTGTAAAATTGTTAGAGTAACCTGATAGGCATTTTATTGGCCGTTACTCTGACAAGTTTAAAACCTTCAAAAAGGGACATGATTACCACACACAATTATTATCACATAATTTATTCATTCAACATGTTTAGCCTATTTAATTTACCCCTATTGGTCAGTAGGCCTTTGTCAGGACAGAGGAGATTCCTATTTTAATCCTATGTTAATATTGGTATAATCATAACTGTATGTATGTAAGTAGGTGCAAAGAAAAACACAAAAAATGCATCAGATGTTTGCTTGTATAGTTTGTGTTCACTGGAATTCCTTGTTCAGTTACACATATAACATACATGAAATTGTTAGTGCCATTATGCACTTCAGGTTTGTATCACATGAACATAATTGATACACTGCAAATCATGAAAAAAGCACTAACTCTGGTTGGAATGTGGGTTTCATACATTGCAATACATACATGTATGCATTTACTCTTCACTATTTGTTACTTGCCACATGGGAGCAAGAGATGGAATACGTTCCTTTAGTCACACACTATAATGTAGGGGTGGGCGGAATTTGCGAAAGTGACTTTCGTAAATTATCGCAAAAATGTTACAAATCTCCGCAAACACGCAGAAATATCGCGAAGATGCGGAAGTTTTTTTCCTGCCCGTTCGCGGTATTTTCTGCATGGTTGCGGCTCGCCAACTTACCCATGCGGTTGCTTGCGGGCGCGGCCATCTTGTTTTCATTCTTCTCGCGGTGCATGATCGCGAGAAGAAAGACGTGATCGTGCGACCAATGACATTACTGCGGGCGCGAACTGTCGCGAGACAGCGCAAATGGCTACCAACAATCCAACATCTTGTGGAGAACGCAACCGGATCGGGAAAACTTGTCGGCGAACGCGGGGATTCAGGTAAGGCGATCGCGCGAGAATGTATTATTTTACAGCGCGAGCAAGAAACAAATTATCGCTAAGCTGCGGAATGCGGAAATTTTGACATTTTCGCGCTCTCCGCGGAACGTGAAAATGTCAAATTATCGCAATTTCCGCCAGCGGAACGGAAATTTAAACCCAGGCCTACTATAATGGGGAAATAAAATCTTACATGTTTTCTTTCTTCCTTGAGAAAGTTACTTTTTTACTTAAATGCTCCCTTTTCAGATCCCCTAAAAATCAAAGGATTCCTTGCGAATTTCAGGACTTAGAGGGACTGATGCCTCCAGTTCGTGTGCGTTTTCTGCTGCTTGAAAATATCGCATGTAGAAAGCTGTTGTGTTTTATAGCCAATTACACAGCAATGAGTTCCTGGATTGTTGTCATGATGCTTAAGTGAGTGTCATGATGTTATTAACATAACATAAACATGAGCGCAGATGTCATTTGTTTGAATAGCAATGTTTGCTGAGGGATCTAAATGTGCCTTGCCTGTAAATCACAAGGTTTGTTATTGCCATAGTGATAGATTAATTCACTGGATTGGGCAATCTTTATTTATTATCCATTTTAGGGCATACTTTACATGGTCTTGAACATCGATTTGGTTCTAAGACTGTAAAAGGTGCGAAAGAGAGCTAAGCTGCAGTAATGAGAGGAATTGTTTGACAGCTACCCATGGTGTTCTAGATAAGCCCCTTTCATATGCCAAGGACACCAGAATGTAAGATATTACAAAGAGGTGGGTCAGTGCCAAAGCCTAAAGGGACAGTGCACACCAAAGGGGCTAGAGGTTACAGGTGCTGAATGCTTATGAGTATGCATGTAAAGGTAGTTGTTGCCTCACGTATTATGATTAGTTGTTTAATCTTAAATGTTCCACTTTGCTAAATGGTTTTAAATCTGCACCAGATTAAAAATGTATTTCTTTTTAAAAAAATATCAAGATGCGCTCTTTAGTAAAGCCCATAATTAAGCTGTTGAGAGAGAGACCACAGTTTTGATGTGAGCTGGGGCTGAACACCTGCAAAGAAAAATCAGTCTATTTTCTACTTAGCAAGCAGGTTTCTTTTAACAATGCATGCCTCACATTGTGCTGCATGGGGCAGTTAGAAAGGTCTTGCTCGGAAAAATATGCAATGTGTATGCAAAAACACCTAAAACAATATTACGATTAAGCAATACTTGATTTTAAATCCTAAACAAATGTAATCAATTTAATAAATAAAATGGAACCAAAAGGACTAAAATATGTTTCAAAGGACACAAAGGAAACTCACATATGAATGTCAATCAGTGTGGTGCAGGCAAAGTCACAGTGCAGTGGAGGTGTGGTGGTTTTTCCCCAAAGTCCAACAGTTTCCCCAATGTGGTTATGTTTGGAGTTGGAATACTAATTCTGTACTCCAAAAGTCCAAAACTTTTGTCAATGTGATTCGGTTTTTAGTGGGAATAGTAAATCTGAAATCCGCAAAGTCCATACTTTTCCCCAGTGTTGTCAAGTTTGAAGTGAAACCCCTAAAGTCCAGTACTTTCCCCAATTTAGTTAAGCTTGGAGTTGCAATGATAAATTTGAACCACCTAAAGTCAAACACATTTCTCAATGCTGTTATGTTCAAGTGGGAATAGAAGATTTGACCCCACCTTATATTGGCATCTGTGGCCTGATCCGTGCAGGCGACCAAACCAAGTATACTCAAAATAATGCATTAGTGGGGCTAGTTTTGTGTCATGTTGTTGGGAATAGAGGGATTCCATTACCATATTAAAATGCATAGTAACATTTGTTACAGGGAAGTATGCTAATGCTGTAAGCTTTCTATTTAGTGCGAAAATTCTAGACTAGTAGCAAATTCTAAATTAAGGGCCTTATTTATGACCCGGTTTGCTTAGTTCTTGCACCATGCAAAGTGATGCAAGAGCGACACAAACCTTATGTCAGGTTTTTGAAGCCACGCAAAGCAACTTTGGTTGGCTTTGAGTGGCTCCACAAATCTGGAGTAACAAAGGCGATCCATGGACGTTGCTTGGGTTTTCCCTGCAATGCCCATGGATCGCCGTGCATAGTGCATATGCTAATGGGATGTTTCTATTTTCATTTTCAACATGTATTGTGTATATTTGTCTGAATGGTGGAGTGCACAACTTAAAAGTACCATCCATCAACCATGTGCTACAATGCATAAAGGTTAGTAAATTGATATTGGCAGTATAAATGATAATTTTTTATCATTATTGAGCTTGACCTTTAATAAAAATGTGTATTTTTATATGTGATTATTTTGTATTGGGGTATGTTGATGTTTGCAAATGTTTTAGGTGCTACTGGTGTTGTCCCTGGCTATTCTATGTGTTCTGGCTATAAATCTTATTAAGGCTGTTATGCCAGTGAGTTAGCATGTTTGTTTTGAAATGTTTTGTATAACATTGTGTATTTACAATGGTGTGGCATGCACTAGTGTAGCATAGAGTGGAATTGTGTAGACTATAATGCCGAACAGTGGAGTGTCAAAGAGTGGAGAGGCGTATACTGAAGTGGCATTCAGTAGAGTGGGATAGAGTGGAGTGGAGAGGCGTACAGTGCTGTGGTGTACACTGGAGTGGCATAGAGTGGTGTTGCATAGACTGGTATAGAGTAGAGTCTAGTGTTGTAGAGTGGAGTTACGTACAGTAGAGCATTGTAGAGTGGAGTAGCGTATAGTGAAGGGGCATGTGGTGTAGTGGCATTCGCTGCAGTGTTGTAGAATGGAGTGGTATAGAGTGTAATAGTGTACAGTGGAATGGTTTAGATTGTAGAGGCATTGAGTGGAGTTTGGTAGAGTGGCATGGCATACAGTGGATTGACGTATAGTGGAGTAGCATAGAGTGCAGTGGCATATAGTCTAGTGGCGCAGAGTGGAGTGGCGTGAAGTGTGATAGCATAAAGTGGAGTGGTGTCATTGAGTGAAGTGGCGTGAAAGTGGGTGAATGGATATATATCTAATATGCCAGGAATATAAATTATGAGGTGTAAGTGCAAATTTTTGGTAGTAGGTGTAAATAGTGTAAATATTGTTAAACTTATAAGCATTAAAATACTTATAAATTGTGCCACAATACACCACAGTAAGTTTGTGCTACACTGCGGAACATGCAGGGCTATCTTTACAAAACAAAAAAGGCAGCAATGTAGTTTTCAGCACACATTTGCTGCATTCTTGGTTATGGCCTCATACTTAGGAAAGTATTAGGTGTTATATTTGTTCCCTATCTATTACCACTTTATAAAATTGATTATAGTTAGTAAAATGTATCTATAATTTTTTATATATTTCCAGCAAAATAGGAAGAACTGCACTATAAAAAAAATAAGTAGCACAGTCATTTTGAGGTATAACCATGGTACTCTGCAGACATTTTTGTGAGGATTTAAAAATTTAAAAAAATTGAAAATACACTGTAGTACATTATATTTGTAAAATAGAGTGTCACACAGAGTATTTTGAATTTTGTAACATTTTTTAAAAGTACTTTTAAACACCTCTGTACTCCTGAGGCAGTATTGCGGTACTCCATACATACATATTTTTAAAAATATATAGAAACTTAGAGATATTTTATAAGGGGAAAACTGTCAAACCTAATACCGTTAATTGAAGGGTGAAACGCAAAACACAGCCAAAGTGTACCTAAAGCAACATTGCTGTTTTTAACTTTTGTAGAAACAGTCATTAGCTAATCAGATAATGACTTGTCATCACTATCTATTATGGTATTGTAGCAAAATACAGCGAAAATCCACAAAATTTCACGAATAACAGAGAACACTAAGATAAAATGCCTTATAACTTAAAAAATATGCACGCTACTTACCTCTAGTACTCAAAAGGATCATTTGCACACCATAATTTGTAATCCTGCCAAATTTAATCGGAATCTGATTTGTTATTTGGCTGATACAGGTGAGTATAAAATATATGGAAAAATTCATTGGTGCTCATATGCTTTTTATGACCCCACTTTTATCTTTGCTTCCCCTTGGAATAGGTGTTCAACGTTTCATGGAGATACATCAAATGGGCGCAAAGGTATTAATGGTGAATGCCCTTTAGAGTTCCTATCTCTGGTAACCTTAACTATAAACTAGAGTGGCTACCACCACTCTGTAAAATATGTCATCAAGTCTTGTTTAGGCTGAAACGCATCATAGCGGAGCGTTGTCAATAAAGGAAAAGCACCAGTAAATTGGGGTCCGTCTCCTTTCTTCCAAGTACAGGGAAACGTGTAAGCGGAGTTACTTGGACATATATATATACATAATCACTGAAAAAACCATAGGTGTTAGGGATGTTACAGTTAGAAATTAACACTTAAAAAACCTTAGAAATTCACTGAAAAGACCATAGGTTTCAGGGACGTTATAGTTAGTTGGACATTTCACTTGTACAAAACCAGAGAAATTCAGCCGTTATAGTTAGTAGAGATAACTATAACTCGCGCCCCCAATGCACTGCTGATTACATCACATATTACATCACTCATGACATCACTCATGACATCTCAAATGACATCACTGATGACATCATCCAGTGGTGGGTGGGAGGTGTGTGACTCTGTGCATAGATGTTTGAGTGGTTGATTCACTGGGTGTATGGGTTCAAGAGTGCATGTGGAAACAGCTGTATGGGTGGGTGAGTGTGTGTATGGGTGTGTTGGTGAGTGAATGGATGTCTCAGTGGTATATGTCCAAGTAACTACATATGTAAAAGGTGAAGTATATAAATGACTATATGTGAGAGTCAGTGATTGTGAGAGTGGCTGTATGGATGAGTGTGTACTTGTATCAGTGATTGTATAAGAGAGTAAGTATGCGTTTGTTTCTGTATGAATTAGTGATGTGGTGTGTGAATAACTGTATAGATGAGTAAATGGAAGTGTGATTGATTATTTGCATGACTGACTAGGTGTGTGAGTAACTCTGGATGAGTGGAGGTGTGTAAGTGTCTGTATAGGTGTATGAGTGCATATGATAGTGTTGTATTGACTGCATGTATGAGTGATTGTATGGGTGAATGAGTGGATTTGTGTGTAGATCTAGGAATCAGTGAGTGCGTATGTAGTAACTGGTATTGGTATGTTGATGGTTTTGAAAATGGTAGTCTGTATTTTATAGTGGGTGTATCAAAGTTTATATTAGGGTGTGAGGAGGTGCATGAGATTTTCACGTGGATGATGTCATCACTGATGTCATTTGAGATGTCATCAGTAATGTCATTGACCATGTCATGAATGATGTAATATGTGATGTCATCAGCAGTGCATTGCAGGAGCGCTAGTTATTGTGAGCTGAACTAAATATAAGGGTGGAATTTCTCTGGTTTTGTAAGAGCGAAATGTCCAACTAGCTATAGCGTCCCTGAAACCTATGTTTTTTTTGGATAATTTCTAAGATTTTTTAAATGCTAATTTCTAACTATAACGTGCATGAAACCTATGGTTTTTTCAGTGAATTTCTAAGGTTTTTTAAATGCTAATTTCGAACTATAACGTGCCTGAAACCTATGGATTTTTCACTGAATCTCTATGGTTTTTAAATGCTAATTTATAACTATAACATCCCTGAAACCTATGTTTTTTTTGTGAATTTCAAAGGTTTTTAAATGCTAATTGCTAACTATAACATAGCTGTCTCATTTTCAGAGAGGTGGTGAAAGGTGAGCATTGCCTCCAAACACCTCTTAGTAATCCCACTGTGCGGGATTTACTGGAGGTAACAGGTGGGGTAGTTAGCTGCCCAACGTCAACCTTGGGGGCCAACTACCCCTTTTATTACCTCCAGTAAGTCCCACACAGCAAGATTGCTAACTTGTTATATCAAGCCCTGCTCCCTCCCTGCACCACTGTGCAACACGCGCCCCCTGGAGCATTGTAAATTGGGGGATTAATTCCCCTTGAGTCCTGAGGGTCCCTGGGGGCCAACTAGCCCACCAGGTGCCTCCAGTAGGCGCCAGAGAGCTGCGTTGCAGAGAGGTGTAAAAAGGGGCGTGGCCTCGGAACACCTCTCTGCAAGACAGCTATGTGGCGCATAATGGAGGTACTTGGTGGGCTAGTTGGCCCCCAGGAAACCTCAGGATTCAAGGGGACTTAATCCCCAATTTACAACACACCAGGGGGCACATTTGCACGCTTGATTTGTTAGGCCCCGCCCCCTCCCTGCACCACTTTGCAAATGGGCCAACTGGTGCGTTGTAAATTGGTGGATTAATTCCCCTTGAGGCCTGAGGGTTCCTGGGGGCCAATTAGCCCACCAGGTACCTCTAGTAAGTGCCAGAGAGCTGTGTTGCAGAGAGGTGTAAAAAGGGGCGTGGCCTCGGAACACCTCTCTGCAAAGCAGCTCTGTGGCGCATACTAGGTGGGCTAGTTTTACCAGGAACGCTCAGTATTCAAGGGGCTGAGTGCTGCAGGGAGGGGCGGGGCATCTGGTGCGATGCCAGCTTTTAAAAAAAAAAATGTTTAGAAGGGGGGCTGTGTGGCCCCACTTCTTTTAAAGTATTTGAGGCCCTGGGGTCCCCATCCCCCAGGGCCTGACCTGTTTTTACAGTTCCCCCAAAAAACGGGAAGGGGGCCACGCGGCCCCCCTCCCGAGGCCAATTTCAGGCCGGGGACTCCATCCCCCTGGTCATGGCCACATATTTAATTATTTTTTAAATTATTTTTTAAGGAGTGGTGCTGCGTGCCCCCCTCCTGAGGGCTCTATTGGCCCCGGGGACCACATCACCCGGGGCTGTGCCTCTATTTTTTTAAAATATTTTAATGATGGAGGGGGGCCATGCCCAGCCACTTCGGGCCCCGGGGACCCCATCCCCTGGGCTGGCCCTTTCTGTTGGGGGCTGTGGGGGGAGCCCCAATGCCCCATGGTCTCACAGGCTACCCGCCTTCTGCAGGAGCCGGCATTGCTTTTGAACAAGGGGAGCTGCTGACATGCAGCTCCCCTTGCTCAAAAGCAATTCTGCTGTGATTCCTTGAAGCAAGAGTAGGTTTTCCTGCTCTCACTTCAAGGAAGCAAAGCAGCGTTTGCTATGGGCTCCTGCCCCTACAATAGCAAACAGCAGTGTCCCGTGGGTAGGCACCCTGAGACACTGCAGGAGCTGGCCCTGGGGGGTGGCGATCCCCAGGGCCATCGAGGGATCCTGGTGGGGGGCCGCATGGCCCCACTCCCTCCATTTCAAAGCCCCGGGGAGGTGGTGGTCCCCGTGGCCCAGAGGTTTGCAACAGATCCCTGTATTTAAATATGAAGTGCCCCGGGGAGGTGGTGGTCCCGGGGGCAGTATGGGGGGCTTGAGCCCTCCCACACTAATTATTCTGTATAGCCCTGGGGAGGTGGCAGTCCCCGGGGCTCGGAGGGGCCCGCAAGGCTCCCCACACATTTTCATCAATGCCCTGGGCAGGTGGCAGCCCCCGGGGCTGCGGGAGGGCCGTGCGCCCCCACATATAATTACTATAGCAAATTAAATACACATTGCCCCGGAACCTGGCCCACCTGTGGGCCTCATTAAAATGAAGCGCGGGAGCCTGCGCTTCATTTTTTAAAAATCTCGAAATTATTTTAAAAATGCTTTTTTTGGCCCTGTCGGTCCTTATGGGACAACCTGAGAAGGCCTGGGGGTCAGGGTGTGTCTACCTTGCCCGCTTTTCTTCTTTTTTACCCTCTTTTTCTCTGTTTTCTTGTGACTCAGTTCTACTGTTCCTGGTTAGGAGTGTTGGCAGCCAATCAGAGTGAAGCTCATGCCCGGGAGGGTCTGTGAACCCTCCTCGGTGCTCAGATATATAAATGTTTTCTTTCTTTAATTTCTCAGCAACTACTGACCGGATTTACACCATTTAACAAAAAGGGCTCTTTCTGAACCAAGGGCTATCTTTTTGCCAAATTTGGTGTAATTACGTTCAGCAGTTCGGGCTGTAGCTTTGTCTAAAGTCTCCTAAGGAAATTAACATGGGGAAAATGCGTTTGGGGACCCCCCTTTTTTATCGGCCCCCGCTTGACGCAACAACATGAAACTTTCAAGACAGGAACTGCCCGGAGCGGGCCACTAGTTGTGAAAATTTCACGAAGATTCATCAAACGATGCTAAAGTTATTGGGAAAACAAAAAACGCTTTTTGAATAGAAAGGAGGTCCTAACTATAACTATATAAATATATATCTGTTAGTTGCGTATGGCTAGCATGCAGCAAGAAGCCGGTGGTGCCAGTGAGACCCCCGCATGTATTAAACTTTATAAACTTCCGCTGCAAATCTCCAATGAAACGGCACTCAGGGGTAGTGGTGAAAATCCTTTAATCGGTGTCAATTACAACTCAGCATTCATGACAGTTCAACAGGAGACATTAGACGCATTTCGGCTTATTCAGCCTTTGTTATGACATCTGCGAAAACAGAAAACTTTCTATTTGCAAATCTCTTCATCAACATCAATGACTGGATATTAGCCCTTTCTGACTTTGGCAGCCATATTTGAATATACAATATATGTAAAGAATTAATGCCACAAACAAAATTTTGGAAAACTATGTAACCACCAGTAAAACCCAATAGTTAAAACCCACAAGGAAATGTCAAGCTTGCCTACGTGGAAAAAATTGCAAACTAACGGGGTAACCCTTGAACCTGAAGGACCTGGGTATAGTCCAATACATACAAAAAGTGGTCCTACCGGACAATGCGGACTAGTTAAATTAATTAACATATCCTATCACAATACAATTAACTAATTCACAGGAAAAAGATACATTTCATTCTCAAAAGGGAAGAGAAGACACGAAATTACATCACAGAAAGAAGCGCAAAATGGATGCAAAAAATGTGATTGTATTAGGAAGGTACTATGCATACATTATTTACATATAAATGGTTGGTCCATCCAGTACACGAGGTGCTTAGAAAAAGTGCACGGGTGGTCCCCGGCGCTGTATAAGGCCAGGAGGGGGCCGTGCGGCCCCCCTTCCCTATTTCAAAAAAATGTAATTGGCCCGGGGGAGGTAGTGGTCTCTTGGGCCTGAGGGGTTTATGCGACCCCCAGCTAATGTTTTATTTATAGACCTGAGGAGGTGGTGGTACCCGATGCCCGGGGGGTCCATTAGCATGATCCCTGGTGAGGTGGTGGCCCCTGGGGTATAAATAAGCCCTTAGAGGGGGGCCCTGTGCATCCCCTCCATTTTGTTTTATAAATCTCTGCATGCCCTCTGAACCTGCTCCCAGCTGGGGGCTTTCTTTGAAAACAAGCATGGGAGACCAAGCTTGTTTTTTCCCTGCAACATTTTTTTCAGAAATGCTTTTTTGTCATGGCGGAGTTCTTCTGGACCCCAGGACCAAGAGTAGGGGGTTATGGTATTCATACCCTGCTCCTCTTTTCTGTTTTTTTGCCGTTTTGTTTTGGGGCTGTTTCAGGAAGTGCTGCCAGTCAATCAGAGCTCTGCAGATCTCTGCACAAGTTTGTTATTATTTGCGAAAGATTCCCTACTGTAGATATCCAAATTTGGATTTCCATTTATTTCTCAACAACTACTAAACGGATTTACACCAAATAACAGAAAGCGTGATCTAGTACTAACCAAAAACTGCCTTCTGCCAAATTTGGTGTAATTCCATCCAGGGGTGCGGGCTGCAGGTGGATCTAAATACTCTATGGGAATTAACATGGGGAAATGCACTTTTTTGACCCCTCTTTTTCTCACCCCTCCCCCCCCCCCCCCGCTTGACGGATCACCCCAAAACTTTCCATGCAAAATTCGAATTACCTGCACACTTTTTTAGGGAAACTTTCGTGAAGATTCATCAACCAGCACCAAAAATATAGGCAAGTCAAAAAACGCTTTTCCTATGGAAACATGATCCTAACTATAAATATAGGTAATATATATATACTTATGTACATATATATATATATATATATAAATATATATTCACTGAAAAAACCATGGGTTTCACACACGTTATAGTTAGGAATTAGCATTTAAAAAACCTTAGAAATTCAATGAAAAAACCAAAGGTTTCACACATGTTATAGTTAGCTGGACATTTCACTCGTGAAAAACCAATGAAATTCCCCCGTTATAGTTAGTTCAGCTAACTATAACTCGCGCGCCCACAATGCACTGCTGATGACGTCACATATTACATCACTCATGACATGGTCAGTGACATCACTCATGACATCACTGATGACATCTCAAATGACATCACTGATGACATCATTCAGAGAATGTGTGTTTTTCAGAAAATTACATATGTTTTATATATGTATATCTCAAGGTCGATGGAAGAATAAATGGGTATATAAGTGCCTAAATGGATGAATTGTTTTTGAAAAATTGATTGTATAACTGACTGATTAAGTGTATCTTAGTGAATACATGGCTTAGTGAGTAATGTTAAAATATGTAAATATCTGTATCAGTCTCTCACTTTGTGTATAAGTGGCTGCATGGGTTGGTGAGTAGCTACATGGGTGTCTATATAGGTTATTATTTGATTTTTTGAGTATCAGTGTCTGATGTCTGTATGGTTCGGTGGGGGGTATTACGTAGTGCATAGGTGCATGAATGAGTGACTCACTCTTTTTATGTGTTGAAGACAGCATGTGTGCAGGACTATACGGGTGAATGAGTGTGTGCATGGGTGTGTTAGTGAGTGAATGACTGTCTCAATAGTGTCTCTATGAGTAACTACATATGTTTTAAACTAGTATATGTGACAATTGGTGTATATAAGCGAGTATATGTGAGAGTGAGAGATTGGAAGAGTTCCAGTATGAATAAGTATGTGTTTTATAAGTGATTGTTTAAAAGACTAAGTATGTGTAAGTTTCTGTAGAAGTAAGTGTGGCGGTGTGTGTATAACTGTATATGCAAGTAAATGTATGTTTGATTCTTTATTAGCATGAGTGACTATGTGTGTGAGTACCTCTATGGATGAGTGGCATTGTGTAACAGGATGTATACGTGTATGAGTACATATGATGAGTGAGTACATGTATGAGTGATTGTACAGGACTGTTGGTGAATGAGTGGATGTGTATGTGGATCTTAGAATTACTGAATAGGTTGTTGCAACTGGTATTGGTATGTCCATTGTTTTTAAAATTGTAATTTCTATTTTTGAATGTGTGTATCAAAGGTTATATTAGGGGCAGAGGTGGTCTGCCACTCTATCACTAGGATGATGTCATCAGTGATGTCATCAGTGATGTCATTTGAGATGTCATCAGTGATGTCATGAGTGATGTCACTGACCATGTCATGAGTGATGTAATATGTGACGTCATCAGCAGTGCATTGCGGGCGCGCGAGTTATAGTTAGCTGAACTAACTATAACGGGGGAATTTCATTGGTTTTTTACGAGTGAAATGTCCAGCTAACTATAACATGTGTGAAACCTTTGGTTTTTTCATTGAATTTCTAAGGTTTTTTAAATGCTAATTCCTAACTATAACGTGTGTGAAACGCATGGTTTTTTCAGTGAATTTGCAAGGTTTTTTAAATGCTAATTCCTAACTATAACGTGTGTGAAACCCATGGTTTTTCAGTGAATTTGCAAGGTTTTTTAAATGCTAATTCGTAACTATAACGTGTGTGAAACCCATGGTTTTTTCAGTGAATTTACAAGGTTTTTTAAATGCTAATTTTTTTTTTTTCTTCTATTTTTTAAACATATTTTTTTTTTAATTTTCTATCCTTTTTTTAAGACAATGGTTAAATTTTTAAAATTCAATAATATGTTTTTTTAAAAATATTTTATAAAATAAACAGGTAAAATTTATTAGCAATACATTTTTTCCTTTTTTTTTAATTTTTTTTTTAGTACGCGTACCGTAAGCTTACGGTAAGCGTACGGTTTACGCAATGCCCGTAATTTATCTACGCTGTTTGCGTATAGTTACGCAATTTGCGTAGCCGCGCGTACTCCGCGTACTCCGCGTGGGATGCGTACGCGTGTACGCTACACGCGCACGTTACGCGGAAGTGTCGGGTAGTGACTGTTATGCGCATGCGCGCAAGGGCGTGTCTTTTTTACGCGCATGCGTACTTTTGCCGTAAGCGTACCGTAAGCGTACCGTAAGCGTACGGTAGGTCATGTGATCATGAAACACAACTTTTGATTGGATGAAACTACTTTCAGTTCTAGAACTCTCCTACACCACACCCATTCCCCTCATTTCTGCTTGTGATCCCTTAGGAGAAGGAGCTGGGTTGTCTTTGTGATACGATGGCAGAACAGCAGAGCCCTTCTGAGAGTGAGGCTAGCACTAGCAGCACTACCTTGAGGCAGAGAGCGAGGAAACAAAAGACCTCTTATTTATGGGATTATTTTACTTTTCCTGAAGGCCAGCTAAAGGTAAATGCACCCTTAGTGACTTGCAAGCTGTGTCAGCGTGTACTTTCAAGAGGTAATCCTGACAGGAAGTATTCCTTTGGGAATCATACCATGATGAGGCACCTCAAGGATGTACACAAAAGGACACATGCTCGACTTACTGGAGGTAACCCTTCAGTAAGTCAACCAAGCACATCCACAGCAGCTCAGCCTGGACCATCATCTGCAGGGCTGAGTCCTTCTTCTGCAGGTCAGGTGAGCCCTTCATCTGTGGGGGGAGCATCTCCTTTTGCTGGCCCTCTGGAAATTAACCCTCGGTTTGCGAGGGTTGAAGTACGGTGCGCCCATTGTCACGATCTAATTACTTATAGGGAGACCAGTGTTTCCCTAGTGAACAGTAAAATAGATCAGCACACTTGTCGTACCGTCTAATATTCCCAATCTTTCTTTCCTCTGTCCCTGCATGAACACAACGGCTCTTTTAAGAGCCAACCTTACCTTTCATCTATTTTTTATATATGATTTAAAAACTTTTTTTTTTTTTTTTTACCGTACGCGTAATTTTTTTTTTTTTTTTTTTTAAAAACACTAAAAATCAATTATCACATTACAAGGTCCTTGAGAGACTACAATTATTATTATTGACTTACCATACCCACTCAAAAAAATATTTATTCATTTGTTTTAAAAAAAAATTGCTTTAAAAATGGTTCTAGTTTTCGAAAATTTTCTATATCAATCTGAAAAAAGAAAAAAGTATTAATATTTTCACATTAGTCACAAAACAAAATTTCTTTGCCAATTTGAATGCACACTTACTGCTCTTTTTTTTTGGCAAGTGATAATCACTTTTACAGACTGACACATTATGAATCCACTTTTCAGATTTTTTTTAAAAGCCCATGTCCAGACTGCTTTTTCAGACCACCACCATGTGTATCCTGGGTGACTGCCTACACTCCAGCAAGGGCAACCAGCCTTAGTGATGCTGAATGTCTTTGCATTACAGACTGAAACCTCAAAACCCACTCGCTTGTAAATACTGTGCATGATTATACATGGAAAGGAGCTGGGTGTGTGCTAAGAGTCTGCTTCTGCACCAAAAAATCGCTCCCCCTTTTTCCTACTAATGCAAATATAAAATTACCAGAGTTGTACACAATAAATCTCTGCCTATATTTCCCAACATGTGTAACCTGGGTGACTGCCTACATTCCACCAAGGGCAACCAGCCTTAGTGATGCTGAATGTATTTGCATTACTGAGTCCAACCTCAAACCCTTAAACTATTCATTTTTTATACCAATACACCTTAATTTATCGTAAAAACATAGTCCATATTATTTTACATGTTCCTCACATTTAAATTTCTCCCAAAACAAGAAAATAATAAACGCAACTTCAACAAAAAGAATTACATTTCTATTTTTCATTTCTTAATTTACCATATACATCCCCTCTCAAACTCTTTTCCAAACGTACCCTGCCCCCAACTTGACTTCTGCCTAGTACCCTTCCCCCAACTTGACTTCTGCCTGCTACCATAGCAACAGCTCATGGAACACTGCTGTGTGGAGTTAGGTCAGAAGTTCGCCACACAATGTTTCAATTCCACAGAGCAAGAGTGCTTGACTTTTCAAACCTAACAGCAAATCCATAGTACTGTTCTTTGGTAACACATTTTTTTTTACCAATACAAAACATGCTTCTATTAATTTACACATACAGCCTAGTTTTTATTCTAGAATGGTATGAAACAGCCAATCAGTTCTTTTTGTTTTGAAAAAAATATGTATGCCTCCATTTCCAAACTGTCTTTCTTTTCATATTGCCATTCTACTGAAAGACACCTCCTGAGTGCATCCAGTTCTCCTTTGAAGATGTTCACAGTGTGGATTGTAGGGCACAGCTATGTCTTCTGGAGTGAAAAGTTTGCAGAGAAAACAGGTATGGTGAGAGACCTTGCTTTGCCAAATGTAGACATTAAATGGATTGGTCAGAGAGGGTTAAACTGGCACCAATTGATGCCATTGGTGAAATCCTTCATGCAAATCCAACACCCTGACCTCATAATAGTGCACTGTGGTGGCAATGACCTAGGCACTTTGACTGGGGTAGGTCTGGAAATGCTTATGAAGGACACCTTTGCACAACTGTTTTCACTTTTCCCTAAAACTGCCTTTGTGTTTTCTAACATATGCCAAAGGCAAAAATGGAACTGGTCCAATCATTTCTGTCCGCAGATTGACAAAGCAAGAAAGCACGTCAACTTCCTTGGGCCCCTAATTATTTTGTAGATTTTTCTGCCCCCTCTGGGGGCAGATCGGTTTTATTTTTTCGCCGTGTCTGCTCCCAGGGGGGGGGCAGAAAATGCCACTAGACACCAGGGAATTAGTTCAAATAAAAATAGAAGTGACCCCTCGCTTCCAGGGTGTAATTTGTTTTCTGGCACACAACCCGATTGACCATTTGGGTAGTGACATAGCATGTTATAATGTTTATTGTTATATTTTTTGTGAATTCCAATTGTAATGTTTTTTTTTGTTTACTTTTTTGTTCTAGGTGAAGGCTTTTCTTCATTTCACGTTGCAGTGTTGTGACTGGTGGTTCTGCTGTTTGTGTAGTTTGGTAAGAGACTTATTTTTGTACAATGTAAATGTGTTTGATTTCTCTGCCTGTTTTGCAAATGGTGTAATAATAGCAGTATGTTTGGTTTTTGAGTGTCAAAAACTTTTTGCATTGGTGCTCGATGTGTATTTTGTTGTCTTGTGAGTAATTTGTTTTTTTTTCTTCTTTCTAGTTTGATATCGTTGGTTTTTGCTGTGTCACTGCAGAGTTGGTTTCTGGTGAGTGCAGCTGTCTCTTGTAATTGGATTGTATAGTTTTTGAGTACATTGATCTTTGTGATAAAGGTACACATTTCTTTACTTACTTTGTTTGCACATTGTTGGTTGTTGTTGACTTGTTTGTGCAGTCTTCTATCTTAGTAAGTATAATGGCTAGCCGCAGGATGACTGCTCAGCAGGTTGTTGGTTTGCTGTTTGAGTCTTCCTCTGATATTGGTTCAGAGACTGACTCTGCATCTGAGGGAGAGGAGGCAGGGGACGATTCTGGCAGTGAGTTGTCTCTCCGTATGGAGTCATCGGATGATGAAGATACTCTTAGTGCGGATGAAGTGCCTGTGTTAGAGGAGGAGATTGATGTGCCGATAGTGCGGCAAGAGGCATCTGGGCTGCAGCCTGGGGCTGCAAGACTTCCCGTTGGTGTAGTGCGGCAAGAGGCATCTGGGCTGCAGGCTGGGGCTGCAAGTCTTCCCGTTGAAAGTGATGACCTCTGGGTTGCCCCTGGCATGGTGCAGCCGGAATTTCCAGAGTTTACTGGTGTTCCAGGGTCTAGAGTGAATACTGAGAACTTTTTGCCTGTAAATTTTTTTCAGTTGTTTATGGACGATGTGTTTTTGGCAGAGATTGTTGAGCAGACTAATTTGTATGCCGAACAGTTTTTGAGGGACAACAGTGCCAGTCTTAAGCCACACTCTAGAGCTACCCGGTGGACTCCCACAAATGTTGAAGAGATGAAGAAGTTCTTGGGTTTAACTTTTTTGATGGGCTTGCTAAGGAAGCCATCATTGGCTTCATATTGGTCTAGCAGTCCCTTGATGGCAACGTCTATTTTTCCGGCAGTCATGACTCGTGACAGGTATTTGCTTCTGCTTCGGATGATGCACTTTGTTGATAATGGTTTAGCGTTGCCACGAGATCACCCTGATTGTGACCGTCTTTTTAAGATTAGGCCTGTCCTTGATCACTTTGTTGATCGATTTTCTGAGATTTATGCCCCTGGTAGAGAAATTGCAGTGGATGAGTCTTTGGTGTTGTTCAAGGGCCGCTTGGTTTTTAGGCAATACATTCCTAGTAAGAGGGCACGCTATGGAATAAAGCTGTATATGCTGTGTGACAGTAGGACTGGATATGTCTCTAATTTCAGGGTGTACACCGGTAAGGAATCTAGGTTTAACCTCCCTGGTTGTCCGTCCACTTTTGGAGTGACTGAGAAAATTGTTTGGGAACTTGGTAGAGGATTTTTTAACAAAGGCCACCATTTATATGTAGATAACTTCTACACTGGTGTGCGGTTGTTCAGGGAATTGGCCAAAGTGGACACTTTTGCTTGTGGCACAATCCGCTGTAACCGTAAAGGTTTTCCGAAAGAACTTGTTTGTCAAAAGCTTGTGCGGGGACAGTGCAGTGCGTTGCGTTGCCAGGAGCTTCTTGCTGTGAAGTTTACAGACAGGAGAGATGTATACATGCTGACTTCCATCCATGATGAAAGCACTGCACCTGTGACTGTTTGGGGTCAGGTCGCTGAAGCGCGCAAACCTGTGTGCATTTTAGACTATAATAGGCACATGGGTGGTGTTGACAGAGTAGATCAGAGGTTGGAACCTTACACTGCTCTTCGTAAGGCTTACATTTGGTACAAGAAGTTGGCTATCCATCTTTTCCACATGGCAATGTTTAATGCTTTTGTTGTGTTCCAGGATTCTTGCCCTGAGTCAAAGATGACTTTTGCTAAGTTTCAGGAGTCTGTAATAGGCAGCCTTGTTGTAGTGGAACAGGCAAGTGTTCCTAGAGTTGGACTGGTGGAGGATGTTGCTAGATTGAAAGAACGCCACTTTCCAGATCACATTCCTCCCACACCCGCAAAAGATTTTCCCAGTAGGAGATGTAGAGTCTGTTGGCGAAGAGGTTTGCGGAAGGAGAGTCGTATGTACTGCCCCGATTGTCCCTCTCATCCTGCACTGTGTCTCTCTGCTTGTTTCAGAGCGTACCACACGCGTAAAAATTTCTGGGAACATTCATGAGTGGTAAAGTGAACTGCCTGGTCTGTATTCTTTGGAAAATATGATTCTGTTTCAAGGTTGGTGTTAGTGCAATGTATTTAGTTGCTGATTTTCTGTTAGAAGATTTGTATCTATTTGCAATTTGTTTGTGTTTTTATTTTTTTCTAAAAAAATCCAAAATGTGATGGCGGTGTGTGCAGGCTTGCGCTTGGCTGTTGGTGTGTGTGGACTGGCACTTGGTTGGTGGTGTGCGTGGAATGGTGCTTGGCTGACGGTGTGCGTGGACTGGCGGTGTGCATGGACTGGCGGTGTGCGTGGACTGGTGCGTGGCTGGTGGTGTGCGTGGAATGGTGCTTGGCTGGCGGTGTGCGTGGAATGGTGCTTGGCTGGCGGTGTGCGTGGAATGGTGCTTAGCTGGCGGTGTGCGTGGACTGTTACTTGGCTGGCGGTGTGTGTGGACTGGTGGTGTGTGCGGACTGGTGTTTGGCTGGTGGTGTCCGTGGACTGGAGCTTGGCTGGTGGTGTCCGTGGACTGGAGCTTGGCTGGTGGTGTGCGTGGACTGGAGCTTGGCTGGCGGTGTGCGTGGAATGGTGCTTGGCTGGCGGTGTGCGTGGACTGGTACTTGGCTGGCAGTGTGCGTGGACTGGTGGTGTGTGCGGACTGGTGCTTGGGTGGTGGTGTCCGTGGACTGGAGCTTGGCTGGCGGTGTAGGTGGATTGGCGATTGGCTGCCGGTGTGCCTGGACTGGCGATTGGATGGCGGTGTGCCTGGACTGGCGCTTGGCTAGCGGTGTGCGTGGACTGGCGTTTGGCTAGCGGTGTGTGTCGACTGGTGCTTGGCTGGCTGTGTGTGAGTAGTGACTTTCTGCTGGTCACTACACACACTGCTAGCTGAGTGCCACTCCACGCAATCCTTCAGCCTGTGTAGTTGCTGTGTCTGGATTGTGGGCGTGTGAAAGTGATGGGCCCTTGAATGGCGCTGTGTGCTGGTGTGAGTTTTGTTATGTGATGGGCCCGCGGCTGGCGGTGTGAATGGTTTTGTATGTCTCACACGTATGAAAGGTGTATGAATGGCCTGTAAAGAGGTTGGTGCCTTGTCGTGGCTTTACAGCTCACGAGCTGTGAGTCAATGGTTCAGTTTCTTGCCCTTTCAATTATTACCAGTGCATTTCATGTTTTGTGAAATCACTTGGTAATACAATTTTATCTACTGAACCATCACTCACCCTCGTGCCAAATCCAACCAGTATGTGTGTGTGCTTGCGGGTTAGATGACTGTGCAGTAATATTTGTCTTTCTGAAGCAGGGTGTACCTTGTCCTTTTTTGGTGATTTTTGTACTGTGTTGCTTTTGTACCTGGTGGTGCGAATGGTCTTGTTTGTATCACGTATGAAAGGTGTGTGAATGGCCTGTAAAGTGGTTGGTGCCTTGACGTGGCTTTACAGCTCACGAGCTGCAAGTCATTGGTTTGGTTTTTTGTGAATTTAATTATTGACAGTGCATTTCATTTTTGTGAAATCTCTTGTTAATAAAATTTAATACACTGCACCATGACTTGCCCTCGTGCCAAATCCAACCAGTATGTGTGTGTGTTTGAGGAATAGATGGTTGTGCAGGAATCTTTGTCTTTAGTTTCTCTGCCAAGGTACACTTTCCATGTAAGAATAACCCACCAACTGTAGATATTGTCGAAAACCCTTGGGAGTTCATGGTGATGTCTCTCTAGTGATTTGAAAAATATTTTTTATCCCCATTGTCCTGTAAACCTCAAATTGTCTGCCACATTTTCTTTGCAGTATTATTCCTAAATTCTCACGCTGTAGTAACAATAGGTAATCTGGTTTTGCAAGGGGGGTTACTTTGGTTTTTTGCCCAGGGCTCGGCGGCCATCTAGGGAAACCTTTCAAACCCACGCATTTCTGAAAACTAGACACCCGGCGGCTTCCAGGGAGGTATGGCTTGCGTGGATCCCCCAACGTTTCCTTACCCAGAATCCCCTGCAAACCTAAATTTTTGCCCAAAAAATCACTTTTTTCACACATTTTGGGGTGGGAAAGTAGTGGCATCACCGGGCTCACACAAATTTACCACCACCCAGCGTTCCCCCAGGTCTCCCGGTAAAAATGGTGCCTCACTTGTGTGGGAGGCCCAAGGACCCGCGGCAGGCAAGGGCCCCAAACGTAGTGAGGCGACATCAAGATGGCCTATCGCCAAACCACCTGGTTTTTCAAGGGGGGTCACTTTGGTTTTTGGCCCGGTGCGCGGCGGCCATCTAGGGAAACCTACCAAACCCAGGCATTTTTGAAAACTAGACACCCGGCGGCTTCCAGGGAGGTATGGCTTGCGTGGATCCCCCAATGTTTCCTTACCCAGAATCCCCTGCAAACCTCATTTTTTGCTCAAAAAATCACTTTTTTCACACATTTTGGGGTAGGAAAGTAGTGGCATCACCGGGCTCACACAAATTTACCACCACCCAGCGTTCCCCCAGGTCTCCCGGTAAAAATGGTCCCTCACTTGTGTGGGAGGCCCAAGGACCCGCGGCAGGCAAGGGCCCCAAACGTAGTGAGGCGACATCAAGATGGCCTATCGCCAAACCACCTGGTTTTTCAAGGGGGGTCACTTTGGTTTTTGGCCCGGTGCGCGGCGGCCATCTAGGGAAACCTACCAAACCCAGGCATTTTTGAAATCTAGACACCCGGCGGCTTCCAGGGAGGTATGGCTTGCGTGGATCCCCCAACGTTTCCTTACCCAGAATCCCCTGCAAACCTCATTTTTTGCTCAAAAAATCACTTTTTTCACACATTTTGGGGTGGGAAAGTAGTGGCATCACCGGGCTCACACAAATTTAACACCACCCAGCGTTCCCCCAGGTCTCCCGGTAAAAATGGTGCCTCACTTGTGTGGGAGGCCCAAGTACCCGCGGCAGGCAAGGACAACAAACGTAGTGAGGCGACATTTGGGATAGGCAATGTTGATGTCAAGCCATACCTCCCTGGAAGCCGCCGGGTGTCTAGTTTTCAAAAATGCCTGGGTTTGGTAGGTTTCCCTAGATGGCCGCCGCGCACCGGGCCAAAAACCAAAGTGACCCCCCTTGCAAAACCAGGTGGTTTGGCGATAGGCCATCTTGATGTCGCCTCACTACGTTTGGGGCCCTTGCCTGCCGCGGGTACTTGGGCCTCCCACACAAGTGAGGCACCATTTTTACCGGGAGACCTGGGGGAACGCTGGGTGGTGGTAAATTTGTGTGAGCCCGGTGATGCCACTACTTTCCCACCCCAAAATGTGTGAAAAAAGAGATTTTTTGAGCAAAAAATGAGGTTTGCAGGGGATTCTGGGTAAGGAAACGTTGGGGGATCCACGCAAGCCATACCTCCCTGGAAGCCGCCGGGTGTCTAGTTTTCAAAAATGCCTGGGTTTGGTAGGTTTCCCTAGATGGCCGCCGCGCACCGGGCCAAAAACCAAAGTGACCCCCCTTGCAAAACCAGGTGGTTTGGCGATAGGCCATTTTGATGTCGCCTCACTACGTTTGGGGCCCTTGCCTGCCGCGGGTACTTGGGCCTCCCACACAAGTGAGGCACCATTTTTACCGGGAGACCTGGGGGAACGCTGGGTGGTGGTAAATTTGTGTGAGCCCGGTGATGCCACTACTTTCCCACCCCAAAATGTGTGAAAAAAGTGATTTTTTGAGCAAAAAATGAGGTTTGCAGGGGATTCTGGGTAAGGAAACGTTGGGGGATCCACGCAAGCCATACCTCCCTGGAAGCCGCCGGGTGTCTAGTTTTCAAAAATGCCTGGGTTTGGTAGGTTTCCCTAGATGGCCGCCGCGCACCGGGCCAAAAACCAAAGTGACCCCCCTTGCAAAACCAGGTGGTTTGGCGATAGGCCATTTTGATGTCGCCTCACTACGTTTGGGGCCCTTGCCTGCCGCGGGTACTTGGGCCTCCCACACAAGTGAGGCACCATTTTTACCGGGAGACCTGGGGGAACGCTGGGTGGTGGTAAATTTGTGTGAGCCCGGTGATGCCACTACTTTCCCACCCCAAAATGTGTGAAAATAGTGATTTTTTGAGCAAAAAATGAGGTTTGCAGGGGATTCTGGGTAAGGAAACGTTGGGGGATCCACGCAAGCCATACCTCCCTGGAAGCCGCCGGGTGTCTAGTTTTCAAAAATGCCTGGGTTTGGTAGGTTTCCCTAGATGGCCGCCGCGCACCGGGCCAAAAACCAAAGTGACCCCCCTTGCAAAACCAGGTGGTTTGGCGATAGGCCATTTTGATGTCGCCTCACTACGTTTGGGGCCCTTGCCTGCCGCGGGTACTTGGGCCTCCCACACAAGTGAGGCACCATTTTTACCGGGAGACCTGGGGGAACGCTGGGTGGTGGTAAATTTGTGTGAGCCCGGTGATGCCACTACTTTCCCACCCCAAAATGTGTGAAAATAGTGATTTTTTGAGCAAAAAATGAGGTTTGCAGGGGATTCTGGGTAAGGAAACGTTGGGGGATCCACGCAAGCCATACCTCCCTGGAAGCCGCCGGGTGTCTAGTTTTCAAAAATGCCTGGGTTTGGTAGGTTTCCCTAGATGGCCACCGCGCACCGGGCCAAAAACCAAAGTGACCCCCCTTGCAAAACCAGGTGGTTTGGCGATAGGCCATCTTGATGTCGCCTCACTACGTTTGGGGCCCTTGCCTGCCGCGGGTACTTGGGCCTCCCACACAAGTGAGGCACCATTTTTACCGGGAGACCTGGGGGAACGCTGGGTGGTGGTAAATTTGTGTGAGCCCGGTGATGCCACTACTTTCCCACCCCAAAATGTGTGAAAAAAGAGATTTTTTGAGCAAAAAATGAGGTTTGCAGGGGATTCTGGGTAAGGAAACGTTGGGGGATCCACGCAAGCCATACCTCCCTGGAAGCCGCCGGGTGTCTAGTTTTCAAAAATGCCTGGGTTTGGTAGGTTTCTCTAGATGGCCGCCGCGCACCGGGCCAAAAACCAAAGTGACCCCCCTTGCAAAACCAGGTGGTTTGGCGATAGGCCATCTTGATGTCGCCTCACTACGTTTGTTGTCCTTGCCTGCCGCGGGTACTTGGGCCTCCCACACAAGTGAGGCACCATTTTTACCGGGAGACCTGGGGGAACGCTGGGTGGTGGTAAATTTGTGTGAGCCCGGTGATGCCACTACTTTCCCACCCCAAAATGTGTGAAAAAAGTGATTTTTTGAGCAAAAAATGAGGTTTGCAGGGGATTCTGGGTAAGGAAACGTTAGGGGATCCACGCAAGCCATACCTCCCTGGAAGCCGCCGGGTGTCTAGTTTTCAAAAATGCCTGGGTTTGGTAGGTTTCCTTAGATGGCCGCCGCGCATCGGGCCAAAAACCAAAGTGACCCTCCTTGCAAAACCAGGTGGTTTGGCGATAGGCCATTTTGATGTCGCCTCACTACGTTTGGGGCCCTTGCCTGCCGCGGGTACTTGGGCCTCCCACACAAGTGAGGCACCATTTTTACCGGGAGACCTGGGGGAACGCTGGGTGGTGGTAAATTTGTGTGAGCCCGGTGATGCCACTACTTTCCCACCCCAAAATGTGTGAAAAAAGTGATTTTTTGAGCAAAAAATGAGGTTTGCAGGGGATTCTGGGTAAGGAAACGTTGGGGGATCCACGCAAGCCATACCTCCCTGGAAGCCGCCGGGTGTCTAGTTTTCAAAAATGCCTGGGTTTGGTAGGTTTCCCTAGATGGCCGCCGCGCACCGGGCCAAAAACCAAAGTGACCCCCCTTGCAAAACCAGGTGGTTTGGCGATAGGCCATTTTGATGTCGCCTCACTACGTTTGGGGCCCTTGCCTGCCGCGGGTACTTGGGCCTCCCACACAAGTGAGGCACCATTTTTACCGGGAGACCTGGGGGAACGCTGGGTGGTGGTAAATTTGTGTGAGCCCGGTGATGCCACTACTTTCCCACCCCAAAATGTGTGAAAAAAGTGATTTTTTGAGCAAAAAATGAGGTTTGCAGGGGATTCTGGGTAAGGAAACGTTGGGGGATCCACGCAAGCCATACCTCCCTGGAAGCCGCCGGGTGTCTAGTTTTCAGAAATGCGTGGGTTTGCTAGGTTTCCCTAGGTGCCGGCAGGGCTAGGGTACAAAATCTACAGCTAGTCACTTTGCCAAAAAAAGGGTCATTTTTCGCTGCAAAACCACGTTGCGTTTTGCGCCGTTTCCTGTCGCGGGCACTAGGCCGACCCGCACAAGTGAGGTACCATTTTTCTCGTAGGACTTTGGGGAACGCGGGGTGGGTGGAAATTTGTGGATCCACGCAGATTCCAGAACTTTCCATCACAGAAATGTGGGGAAAATGTGTTTTTTTTGTCAATTTTTTACGTTTGCAAGGGATTCTGGGTAACAGACCATGGTGGGAGGCAGTCAAGTCACCCCATCCTGGATTCCCCTGGGTGCCTAGTTTTCAGAAATGTATAGGTTTGCTAGGTTTCCCTAGGTGCCGGCAGGGCTAGGGTACAAAATCTACAGCTAGTCACTTTGCCAAAAAAAGGGTCATTTTTCACTGCAAAACCACGTTGCGTTTTGCGCCGTTTCCTGTCGCGGGCACTAGGCCGACCCGCACAAGTGAGGTACCATTTTTCTTGTAGGACTTTGGGGAACGCGGGGTGGGTGGAAATTTGTGGATCCACGCAGATTCCAGAACTTTCCATCACAGAAATGTGGGGAAAATGTGTTTTTTTTGTCAATTTTTTACATATGCAAGGGATTCTGGGTAACAGACCATGGTGGGAGGCAGTCAAGTCACCCCATCCTGGATTCCCCTGGGTGTCTAGTTTTCAAAAATGTATAGGTTTGCTAGGTTTCCCTAGGTGCCGGCAGGGCTAGGGTACAAAATCTACAGCTAGTCACTTTGCCAAAAAAAGGGTCATTTTTCACTGCAAAACCACGTTGCGTTTTGCGCCGTTTCCTGTCGCGAGCACTAGGCCGACCCGCACAAGTGAGGTACAATTTTTCTCGTAGGACTTTGGGGAACGCGGGGTGGGTGGAAATTTGTGGATCCACGCAGGTTCCAGAACTTTCCATCACAGAAATGTGGGGAAAATGTGTTTTTTTTGTCAATTTTTTACGTTTGCAAGGGATTCTGGGTAACAGACCATGGTGGGAGGCAGTCAAGTCACCCCATCCTGGATTCCCCTGGGTGTCTAGTTTTCAAAAATGTATAGGTTTGCTAGGTTTCCCTAGGTGCCGGCAGGGCTAGGGTACAAAATCTACAGCTAGTCACTTTGCCTAAAAAAGGGTCATTTTTCGCTGCAAAACCACGTTGCGTTTTGCGCCGTTTCCTGTCGCGGGCACTAGGCCGACCCGCACAAGTGAGGCCCCATTTTTCTCGTAGGACTTTGGGGAACGCGGGGTGGGTGGAAATTTGTGGATCCACGCAGATTCCAGAACTTTCCATCACAGAAATGTGGGGAAAATGTGTTTTTTTTGTCAATTTTTTACGTTTGCAAGGGATTCTGGGTAACAGACCATGGTGGGAGGCAGTCAAGTCACCCCATCCTGGATTCCCCTGGGTGTCTAGTTTTCAAAAATGTATAGGTTTGCTAGGTTTCCCTAGGTGCCGGCAGGGCTAGGGTACAAAATCTACAGCTAGTCACTTTGCCAAAAAAAGGGTCATTTTTCACTGCAAAACCACGTTGCGTTTTGCGCCGTTTCCTGTCGCGGGCACTAGGCCGACCCGCACAAGTGAGGTACCATTTTTCTCGTAGGACTTTGGGGAACGCGGGGTGGGTGGAAATTTGTGGATCCACGCAGGTTCCAGAACTTTCCATCACAGAAAAGTGGGGAAAATGTGTTTTTTTTGTCAATGTTTTACGTTTGCAAGGGATTCTGGGTAACAGACCATGGTGGGAGGCAGTCAAGTCACCCCATCCTGGATTCCCCTGGGTGTCTAGTTTTCAAAAATGTATAGGTTTGCTAGGTTTCCCTAGGTGCCGGCAGGGCTAGGGTACAAAATCTACAGCTAGTCACTTTGCCAAAAAAAGGGTCATTTTTCACTCCAAAACCACGTTGCGTTTTGCGCCGTTTCCTGTCGCGGGCACTAGGCCGACCCGCACAAGTGAGGTACCATTTTTCTCGTAGGACTTTGGGGAACGCGGGGTGGGTGGAAATTTGTGGATCCACGCAGATTCCAGAACTTTCCATCACAGAAATGTGGGGAAAATGTGTTTTTTTTGTCAATTTTTTACGTTTGCAAGGGATTCTGGGTAACAGACCATGGTGGGAGGCAGTCAAGTCACCCCATCCTGGATTCCCCTGGGTGTCTAGTTTTCAGAAATGTATAGGTTTGCTAGGTTTCCCTAGGTGCCGGCAGGGCTAGGGTACAAAATCTACAGCTAGTCACTTTGCCAAAAAAAGGGTCATTTTTCACTCCAAAACCACGTTGCGTTTTGCGCCGTTTCCTGTCGCGGGCACTAGGCCGACCCGCACAAGTGAGGTACCATTTTTCTCGTAGGACTTTGGGGAACGCGGGGTGGGTGGAAATTTGTGGATCCACGCAGATTCCAGAACTTTCCATCACAGAAATGTGGGGAAAATGTGTTTTTTTGGTCAATTTTTTACGTTTGCAAGGGATTCTGGGTAACAGACCATGGTGGGAGGCAGTCAAGTCACCCCATCCTGGATTCCCCTGGGTGTCTAGTTTTCAAAAATGTATAGGTTTGCTAGGTTTCCCTAGGTGCCGGCAGGGCTAGGGTACAAAATCTACAGCTAGTCACTTTGCCAAAAAAAGGGTCATTTTTCACTCCAAAACCACGTTGCGTTTTGCGCCGTTTCCTGTCGCGGGCACTAGGCCGACCCGCACAAGTGAGGTACCATTTTTCTCGTAGGACTTTGGGGAACGCGGGGTGGGTGGAAATTTGTGGATCCACGCAGATTCCAGAACTTTCCATCACAGAAATGTGGGGAAAATGTGTTTTTTTTGTCAATTTTTTACGTTTGCAAGGGATTCTGGGTAACAGACCATGGTGGGAGGCAGTCAAGTCACCCCATCCTGGATTCCCCTGGGTGTCTAGTTTTCAGAAATGTATAGGTTTGCTAGGTTTCCCTAGGTGCCGGCAGGGCTAGGGTACAAAATCTACAGCTAGTCACTTTGCCAAAAAAAGGGTCATTTTTCACTGCAAAACCACGTTGCGTTTTGCGCCGTTTCCTGTCGCGGGCACTAGGCCGACCCGCACAAGTGAGGTACCATTTTTCTCGTAGGACTTTGGGGAACGCGGGGTGGGTGGAAATTTGTGGATCCACGCAGATTCCAGAACTTTCCATCACAGAAATGTGGGGAAAATGTGTTTTTTTTGTCAATTTTTTACGTTTGCAAGGGATTCTGGGTAACAGACCATGGTGGGAGGCAGTCAAGTCACCCCATCCTGGATTCCCCTGGGTGTCTAGTTTTCAAAAATGTATAGGTTTGCTAGGTTTCCCTAGGTGCCGGCAGGGCTAGGGTACAAAATCTACAGCTAGTCACTTTGCCAAAAAAAGGGTCATTTTTCACTGCAAAACCACGTTGCGTTTTGTGCCGTTTCCTGTCGCGGGCACTAGGCCGACCCGCACAAGTGAGGTACCATTTTTCTCGTAGGACTTTGGGGAACGCGGGGTGGGTGGAATTTTGTAGATCCACGCAGATTCCAGAACTTTCCATAACAGAAATGTGGGGAAAATGTGTTTTTTTTGTCAATTTTTTACGTTTGCAAGGGATTCTGGGTAACAGACCATGGTGGGAGGCAGTCAAGTCACCCCATCCTGGATTCCCCTGGGTGTCTAGTTTTCAAAAATGTATAGGTTTGCTAGGTTTCCCTAGGTGCCGGCAGGGCTAGGGTACAAAATCTACAGCTAGTCACTTTGCCAAAAAAAGGGTCATTTTTCACTGCAAAACCACGTTGCGTTTTGCGCCGTTTCCTGTCGCGGGCACTAGGCCGACCCGCACAAGTGAGGTACCATTTTTCTCGTAGGACTTTGGGGAACGCGGGGTGGGTGGAAATTTGTGGATCCACGCAGGTTCCAGAACTTTCCATCACAGAAATGTGGGGAAAATGTGTTTTTCTTGTCAATTTTTTACGTTTGTAAGGGATTCTGGGTAACAGACCATGGTGGGAGGCAGTCAAGTCACCCCATCCTGGATTCCCCTGGGTGTCTAGTTTTCAAAAATGTATAGGTTTGCTAGGTTTCCCTAGGTGCCGGCAGGGCTAGGGTACAAAATCTACAGCTAGTCACTTTGCCAAAAAAAGGGTCATTTTTCGCTGCAAAACCACGTTGTGTTTTGCGCCGTTTCCTGTCGCGGGCACTAGGCCGACCCGCACAAGTGAGGTACCATTTTTCTCGTAGGGCTTTGGGGAACGCGGGGTGGGTGGAAATTTGTGGATCCACGCAGATTCCAGAACTTTCCATCACAGAAATGTGGGGAAAATGTGTTTTTTTTGTCAATTTTTTACGTTTGCAAGGGATTCTGGGTAACAGACCATGGTGGGAGGCAGTCAAGTCACCCCATCCTGGATTCCCCTGGGTGTCTAGTTTTCAGAAATGTATAGGTTTGCTAGGTTTCCCTAGGTGCCGGCAGGGCTAGGGTACAAAATCTACAGCTAGTCACTTTGCCAAAAAAAGGGTCATTTTTCACTGCAAAACCACGTTGCGTTTTGCGCCGTTTCCTGTCGCGGGCACTAGGCCGACCCGCACAAGTGAGGTACCATTTTTCTCGTAGGACTTTGGGGAACGCGGGGTGGGTGGAAATTTGTGGATCCACGCAGATTCCAGAACTTTCCATCACAGAAATGTGGGGAAAATGTGTTTTTTTTGTCAATTTTTTACGTTTGCAAGGGATTCTGGGTAACAGACCATGGTGGGAGGCAGTCAAGTCACCCCATCCTGGATTCCCCTGGGTGTCTAGTTTTCAAAAATGTATAGGTTTGCTAGGTTTCCCTAGGTGCCGGCAGGGCTAGGGTTCAAAAACTACAGCTAGACTTTTTGCAAAAAAAGTGTAAATTTTCAGTGTGAAAATGTGGTGTGTTCACCTTAGGTTTTGAGCCACTTCCTGTCGTGGGCACTATGCCTACCCACACAAGTGAGGTACCATTTTTCTCGGGAGACTTAGGGTAGTTCAAATTTGTAAAGCAACTGTTATTACCTATTGATTTTTGATGCATTTCTCCCTTCCAAATGAAAGACATTGTGTAAAAAAAAAGTCATTTTGAAAAATGACCAATAATTGTCATGCAAATATGAGTATTCCCAATTTCGAAAATGTGCAAATATGCACTGTTTCTGAACTCTGTAATTTGTTCCCATTTCAGAAATACATAGGTGACTTTCATACCGATTTTTCCATGTATACATTTTCCCACAATAATTGCTATATACCCGGACCAAAAAAAAAAAACATTACAAAATGCTGCTCATTTTTCTACTCTGGGTTCGTTGGGCTCTTGGTGAACCTACAAGTCCTATATGTCCCCACAACCAGGAAGGTCTACCGGATGTAACGGTACATTGCTTTCAAAGAGATGTCATAATTCGAAGAAGTTACAGGTAAAAACGTTGACTCAAAAGGCTGCTTTTTTCAACAAATTTTTAATTTTTCCTATATTTGCCTGTAAAATTCTATAAAGAAACCTTGATGGATCTACACAAATGACCCCTTGCTGAATTCAGAATTTTGTCTACTTTTCAAAAATGTATAGCTTTCCAGGATCCATTATTGTTTTTGTACCCATTTTTACCGTTAACTGGAAGGAGGTTGAAAGCACAAAAAATAGCAAAAATAGGGTATGTCCCAGAAAAATGCCAAAACTGTGTAAAAAATGTTGGTTTTCTAACAAAATTCTGTCATTCCCTAAAAGCTGGAGAAATTGTGATTTCAGCCCCACAAACCCTTTTTTGATACCATTTGCAGAGAAAAACCCAGAAGCTTTCATTTGCAGCCCGTTTTTCACATTTTTCACAAAAAAAAAAAAAAATTGCTGTATTTTGACTAATTTCTGGGAACCCTCTAGGAGAATCCACAAACCCTGGGTACCTTTAGAATCCCCAAGATGTTGGAAGAAAAGGACGCCAATTTGGCGTGGATACCTAATGTGGTCAAAAAGTTACAGGGGCCTAAGCACGCACTACCTCAAATAGCCCAAAAAGGGCTTAGCACAGGAGGGGAAAAGGCCTAGCAGCGAAGGGGTTAAACCTAGGGGTTGTTTTTGCTCATGACCTAAGCTTTAAACATCAAATATCCAATTTCTCCCCTACATGTTTCTTCATCCTAAAGCACCAAAGAATATCTTGATCTTTCTTCCACTGTCCTGATGAATTCAAGCTGCACTAGCTCTCATCCCCTTGAGACTGGACTACCATACTGCCATCTATCTTGGCTTACCCATATATCCTATCAGCCAGCTCCAGATTTTTCAGAATATAGCTGCCTATCTATTTCTAGGTATTCTTTTTGTAATGTGCATTTATTGCCACCCTATCATGCTGTCATACCATAATAAAAATACCTCCATCCTGTTATAATTTCCTAATTCTGTTATTATAATGCTTTAATACAGCAGGAGCAGATTCCAATTATTTTTCCACATTGCCAAATGCAATAATTTTTCCTCGAATCATGTGGAGATTATTGATGTAACATAGTACATGTGAATCATTGTATCATTCAGAACACATATCCTTAAGACTGAGCGATAGACTATGTGCTCATATTTGATGCCACTGATGCCAAAGAATAAATGACCATCCATTTTTTCCAGAGAGCGGATGCATTTATCTTTGTCAAAAATATAGGCCTGTTTTTATTCTTCCTTTCCTTCTGCTCTCCATATGTATCTCCATCATTGACTGTCCATTGTCTCTTCCCTTCTGTCAGTTTAGCTAATCTCTCTTTCATTTCCCTTGCTCCCATTTCCTCTCCCATGATGTCTTTCTCCTTCCTTTGTACTTTACTGTCCTTTCTCTCTCTCTTTATTTTCTTCTCTTCTTTATTCTCCTACATGGCTCATTTCTCTCACACTTTCCCTTAACTTAATCCCTTCTCTTTGTTTTCCTTTCCTTTCCTTTTCCTTAATCCATAAACTGCCCCTTTCCGTTTTCTCTCTGCTCTATCTCTCTTCATTCTTCTTTGCCTTCTCTCTTTCACTTGTTTCTCTCTTTTCGACTAACATCCCTTCCCACCCTATTCCCTGAATGCCATTCTCTATTGTCTCTTAATGTCCCAATTTTTTATATCTCTCTTTCTGTTTGAGTTTGTTTTTATCTTTCTGATTCCCTTTCACCTCTCTCTTTATCCAGTTCCCCTTCAATATCCCTTTCACTGGTCTTTTTTCATTGCTTTCCCTGCCTCTCTCCTCTTGTTTGTTTTTACCCTTTCTCCAGTCTCTCTCTTTTATTATTCTCACTCTTCCTCCCTTTCTCCATTTTCTTTGTACTCTAATTACTTGCCGATCCCAATGCTCTTTCATTCTTTCTCATTTTTCTCTCTATATTTCATCTGCCACTTGTTATTTCTGTCTCTCCTTCCCCACTCTCTTGTTTCCTCTTTACTTTCTCACCTCCTCTACCTTGTCACTCTAGCCATTTAACTCTTCCTTTTCCTGATCATGCTATGCCACTTCCTTGCATTCTCTTTGGCTTTTTTTTACTTCTAGCACATGTGGCATGTCCTCTCCTCTCCCTTTGCCAATGTTGGTTCTCTTTTCTTTTCATTTGCTCCCTCATACGTTTCTCTCCATAGCCTCTCCACGTTTCCCTTTCTCCCCATTTCACGTACATAGGGGCATATTATCAAGCCAGGCGATAAAATTATCGCCGCTTTAGCGGCAGAAAACTGCCGCTAAAACGGCGATAATGGGCTTGATAATATGCTCTATGGAATTCCAATTGAAGCCCATGTTAGACGTCCTTCACATTTAACATGGGCTTCAATTGGAATTCCATAGAGCATATTATCAAGTCCATGATCGCCGTTTTAGCGGCAGTTTTCTTCCGCTAAAGCGGCGACAATTTTATCGCCTGGCTTGATAATATGCCCCTTGACTCTTTCTCTTTACTGTCCCTCTTCCTCTCTCCCCTTCTCTTACACGATTTTCTTCCTATCTTTTCTCTATTTACATGTTTCCTTCTAATTACCATTTTTTTTCTCCTCTCTCTCACCTCTTTGCCATCCATGGCAACCATCCTTTTCCTTTTCTTGTTCTTTTGTTTCTCACACTTCTGCTGCCTCCTGTCTCCATTCGACTTTATCTCTATTTCTCTATCACCACCTTTTACTCTTTCTTGTTTATCCCTATTCCTCTCTGTCCTCATTTCGTTTCTCTCCCCAATTCTTTTAGTTCCATCCTTCTTTCAACTGACTTTCTTCTAACTTGTCTGGCTTGAGAACCAGTGACTGCAGCCGCAGCACTCTTTAGCAAGTTTAATAAGTTAAACCAGACATGGAAAGAGCGTCTTTGAGCCCCTGGCAATGCCCTATTCGGAGGTTTGTGGCACTGAGACTCTCTCTTGCAGTTGGTGTTGAATGGGTGCAAGTGGGGGAGACCGCTTTCTTTGAAAAAGGATGGCATGTTCTATCTCAGGATATGCCTTCAGAAACTGTATCATTGCAGTTCCAGTAGTATTTAATTCATGTTCCCCATAAATACACTAGAACTAAGGTCAGACTGGTCGCCTAAACATAATGCTATATGCGAGTATTTGAAAATACCTTTATGTGGAGTCATGTGGGCCATTCTTATAAACAAATATTACTCAGAGTATGACAAGCTTGCATACACTTGCCAGCATCTCGCCTTCTCCAAACTCAGCAAGATGTCTATCTTAACAGGAAACATGTTAACCAGCACTTGTTAACATCTAGATAAGGCGATATGTTACTCCCAATAATCATCCTTGAAACTGGAGGGGTCATATCTGACACTTATCTTCACAGAAGCACCGGGCAGGGATTCCTTCTGTTGCCAATATTATTTGAACCTGCTGTGGAACCCCTAGCTGCATGCATGAGGATGTTTGGATCCTTATATAGGATTAACCTGAAAACATGACATACCAAATCATTATATCACATGATATCATGTTGTACATACAAAATATGGAAAATGGATAACCAACACTGTTGGAGATTGTAGACAGATTCAGTGGTAGATCTCAGCTAATGGTAAAAATAACACAATTGTGGCTTTTGCCACTGCATTCTCAAACCTTGGATACCACACTGTTCATGGGTAATCTACCACTAAAATTGGTAGATTACTCACATTTAATTTACAAGTTTGCAACCAAGATGAGGATACAAATAATACTGATACATAGCTCCATCTCCGGGACAAAGCCCCTATTGTTAGTGAATGGGAGATTCACACTCTCTAAAATGGTTCTAATATCCAATTGTCATATTCCTTTGTGAACATTCCCATGATAATCCCCAGTTCCATATTTCATGATTTGTACACTATGAAGGTGGAATTAATCTGATAGGTTAATAGACGCAGAGTTTCTCTTAACAGTTTTCAGTTGTAGGTCCTCATTACAAACAGTGGTCTGAATGTACCAGATATGGAGTCATTTATCTGGCCGTCAAATTCCATTTGGTAGTGGCATGGCTACACACAGACAGCATACTGAAGGCAAACTACGTCCAAGGTACACTAGACCATGAGACAATGCCGGAGGTAATTCCAGGAACCATTGAAAGCAACAGTACCCCAAAGTGGTAAAGGAAGCCGGGCCTTGCTGATTTTGCAGTTTAAGAGGACAAAAACCAAGATCCATTTTGCAACCAATATTGTATTGTGGTGCTTGATGCATTTTGGTGAAATAACTGCCTGTGGGGCTTACAGGAATGTTTGGCAGGAGGCTGGTCCTGACCACATGGGCAATCTATAAACTAACAATATGCAGACTTTGCCAAATGAAGGCAGGAATACATAGTTCCAATTGGGCAATTTATATCATATGTCCTGATGCTGAGGGCTGCAAAGATGACCTGCTGACAAGGCTTAGAAGATCCTTCTACCCATATAGCTGCCAGGGCCATGTTCACCCAAAGACTTGTGACAAAATTGTGCAAGGTCATAAAATCCAAACCAATCTGGGCCATTTATGAATACGTTGGGCGACTGAAGTCAGTAGATGCTTCTTAAATCAGGAGGGGCAGCAATATCAATCTATGGAGCACAATTATAAAGAAATGTCTGATTTAAACTCATACATTTCAACTAGACAAACCACATCTGTGCACAGTCCCTTGTAGGGTGTACCACAAAAAGTCATTAAATTAACCTGTGCTTAACCTTGGGTAGCTTGGCACAAAAAGCAGTCAGGCATAGAGGCAATGCGTAAAGTATTTATGTAGGACACAAACAGTAATAAGGTGAAAACACAACACAAAAAAATCCCACACCAATTTAGCAGATTAGAGTAAATTTTAGTAAATAATTTGACACCAAACTGACAAAAATACAAACAGTAGAACTGGAGTTACGATTTTTTAAAGTTTCTAGTAAAGACTAGTGACTAAAAGATTAAAGTGCCAACCGTGGACATCTAGTCACACAAGACCGGGTCAAAGTCGAAAAAAACATGGCCGACCGCAATGGAGCGTGGTTTAGATACAAGAAGTGGATTGGGATCGGTCTGCTCTTACCTTTGGACATTGAAGAATGTTCAAGAAAAATGTTCTGAGAAGATCAAGGTCAGTGTGGCAAGAGGGGGTGTCATTGTCGGGGATCCTCTGGACGAAGTCACAGTGAAGATTTCTACTTTTGAACTTGGTAATTTTTTAGGAAGTTGAAACTCTCCAGTGGGAAGAGGCAGGAGACAGTACCACTAGATAGTTCCAGGAGATTGGATACCCCTTTATTGAAGGAACGCTGAAAAGGATTTTGGTGTGGAGAAGAATGTAGCAGGAGCAGTAACGAAATCAGGCAGACTGGCAAAGCAACTGGCGATGTATCAGGTTTGGGCCGGTCTTCCCTCGGGTATCAGAGCAGTTTTCAGCCAAAACTTTTCTAAGACTCAAATTTGGATTTTGGCTATCTGGGCACCTTGAGCAACACAACCAACCAAGGGTTAGGGACTGGTGGGACACCACATGGGAGTTCAGGGCTGAGTCAGGCTGGGTCAAGGCTCAAGTTCAAGATGGTGGGAGCCGTTTATGCTCCTGTGGCTCTGAACAGGAGGCCAGCAAACTAACACTTGGAGTCACTCTGGTGGTCCAGGTTTCAGATGAAGAAGGGCACAAACAGCATGGCTGGCCTCTGAGCGCTCAAGGCTGCAGAACAGTCCTTCCAGATACAGCAAAGCAGACCTACAGAGTGCATAGAAGGTCACAGCAGCTGGCAGTCCTCTGAGACTCTTTCCGCAGGTCCAGAAAGTGAACTGAAGAACGAGTTTGAGGGCCTTTCTTTTATATCTGATGCCTCCGTTGAAGTTGGGAGAAGTTTCTAGAAGTTTCTCTTTGAAATGCTTGCTCTTTCCTGACTCCCTTGCTATGTCTGCAAGGTGTCTGCAGTGACAATGTGAAGGTGACAAGCACTTTGTGTGATGGCAGAGCACAGTTTATTTAGTTGCAAGTGGGGCTGTTCCCAGGTCTGCCCACATCCTGCCAGAAGATGGCCCATTCAGACACATCTAATCCCTCTATTGTGTGCTTGTATGGGAGGGATTAACAAGGTCCTACTGTCATTACACCCAGTCATGCATCCCAGGGGAGACTAAGTTAATAAAGGCTGGAAAATGCGAACTTTCTAAAAGTGATGTTCTCAAAATTGTGATGTAAAATCCAACTTTACAATTAAAGAGGATTTTTCATAACACTTTCATTGATACCAAACACAAAAAGCTTATCTATCTTCAACCAAAAGTTGGCACTTATTAAATGTAATAAGTCAGCCCGATGTTATTCTATGGTACAGATAGGCCTCACAGTAGTATAACAAACCGGGAGTTTTTCCCTACCAGGGCATGTAGAAGTTGAAAGTACATGTCCAACATTTCAATTGCAATGCACCCTGTCCTATTCGCTACCAGGGTCTTCCTTAAAGGTTGACATATCAGCAATAAGAGGGGAGTTTTACGCGTGGCAAGGTGGCTATATTGCCAAGCTGAATTGCCAATTTAAAGCTGCATTCATGCTGCAAGGCAGACCTGAGACATGTTTAATAGGGCTACAGAAGTAAGTGGCACAATAAGTGATACAGGCTCACTACCAGCATTTAATTTAATTTACAGGCCCTGGGCAAATGGTATACCACTCTACACAGGACCTAGAGTAAATTAAATATGCCAATCAAGTGTTAACTATTTTAACCATGTTTAGGGGAGTGAGCATGAGCACTTAAGCACTGTTTGGCAGTGGTAACGTGCACAGAGTCCTATGGCCAACAAAAACAAATATGGTGAAAAAGTAGAGGACAAAGGCAAAAGCTTTGGTGGTGACCTTGCAGAGAGGGTTGGGTCCAAAAATGTTTAAGAATGGCTTCTATCTATTCCATTCACTTTTACTCTTTTGCATATTTGTTGAGCATCTAGAGATAGTCTGCCTACCTATGTGTGTCAATGGTAATACTTGCCACATCTAGTATCACTTTAGTGTAAAGTATATGATAATGTACTCTCTATGATACATTACAAAGACATTGAAAGTCACCAAGGTGTTCCATCACCCTATGGAGGAATAGGGCCTAAGGTAGTGTTCTTTTATAAAGTCATGAAATTCTAAGGTGATTTGCAATAACCTTAAAATGTATATTATTCTTTATTACATGTTCAAAACATCACCCTTCCTCAAAACCACGTAAACACTTAGTATTTGGCCTTTCATTTGAAAGTGGTAGTATGGTTACATACATGAAGAATGAAAGCAGAATCTGGAGTAAAATTAAACACAACTAAAATCAGTTAGTAATTTGCTGTGCTGTGGCTCAGAATGTGTAGGAAAAGAGTTTCTATGTTTTGTGTAATCATATTTTGTGTGAAAATAATTATCATGTTTCCACATGTATATAATATCTGCTGCCGACTGTTTTAGAAAAACAGATCATACGAATAAAAAAACAGTATTTGTTTTTGATGGGAAGGAAAAGTCCCTGGCATGGTGATGGACATCGACCCCTGCCGTGAGTGGTGCAGCATACCATTTTGGTGACAGCATAGCATGTAGTGATCTGTAGGGTTATGCGACAGATCAACGCAGGGAAATAGGTCGCATGCCTTAACCACCTATTTTTTACCACACATTTTTTACAACGTGTATGTTTTTACAATGGATGCCATTACCACACATTGTTTATCCATTTAAAAACTATATATTTGTGGGGAAGACCCCCCACACCCCTCAACTTACCTTAAATGCATGTTAAAAGCATACGTTGTAAAAACATACATGTTGTAAAAACATGCATGCTTACAAATGCGTGGTAAAGTCACAACATGGCAAAAACCTTGTTGTAAAGACTGTTTCCCAATCTGTAGAAGTGCTGACAGGCCACTCATGTAAAGTTAATCTGCTGTGTTTTAAACACACCCTTGGCTTACATCATACTTACATGTAGCGCTGTGCAGCATATGTGTGGTTGCATGCGTGTGCTGGGTATATGTGTGCCTGTGAGTGGTACAGTACATAGAGTAATCTGGGTTCCATTTAGAGAAATCCAGGGCTGACTGGGGAGCATGGGGGGATTGAGGAGCCTCCCAGACAGATTTGTGCATTACTGCATCCTTGAGAGCTGGGTGGGACACACACTGGAGGAAGTCAGGCTCGTATATTTACTTCAAAGGGTGCTCTTTGATTCTGAGAGAGGTCACTGGAAACTAGAAAGGGGCCTGGGCACAACTTAGGAAGGAGATGGGGCCGATAAGACTACCATAAAGAGTAGGGCCGGATCCCTTTGATAACCCTTTTATGCACATATCACTGTGGCTGGCAGCCAGATGTGAACCTCTAGTCACTCTTATGGCTTGTGTTGTGGGGATTTCAGATTTGGAGTCACTCTTGCTGTGACAGACTACTTTATGAAGGAAGGGTAGGGCAGAGGTATTGGTATTTCATGAGAAAACAGATCCCTGGCACAAACTTCAAAAACTCAGATACTAAATAACATTTTTTGTTTCTGCAAATAGACCTTAAGAGGGGGAGCATGTGGCCCCCAAAATTGTCAACTGCCAAGCTGTTATTTGGGCTGTATGTAGAGGAAGAGAAGCTATGCAAGACTTCTACCTGTGACCAGTACTGGAGGCTAAGGTCTTCCAGTCTCCCACCTGGGTAAGGGGACATCACCCAGAGAAATCGAAAACTACCTTCCCTGGAGCCTGTATCACCAGTCCCGCCTGCCTGCCAAGACCACTGTGCCCTGTGAGTAAGATGAGAGCACATGGATGGACCAAGGTCCAGTGGGAGTCCTGACAAGTGGATCACCATCGAGATGAAAGAAAACAGCTGCTGCATCGATCGGCCATCGCCTGGGTGTAGATTCAAGTTGACATCATAACTCAACCGTAATAACTTATTATAATTGAGCAGCTACCCATTTTATTATTACAGGTGATGCGAGAGGTCAAAAGTTGCCTTTAATAAAGAAATTAAAGACGGACATTTATATAAGGATTGCAATCTCCCATGTAGTAAAAATAGTCTGGTATATTGTCATAGTAGAACTTCGCTTTAATGCATTTCCCAATAGAGAAGAACCCTGAACATTCCTTTCTGAAAGCTGCTCCTTGACGTTGTGTTTTTTGGGTGTCAGACCATGAAGAGCAGCTCACAGCCATTACTTTGACATATTTTCTTTTTTAGCAGACTGTGTATGAAATGTTTTAAACAAACTCAATATATGCTGATGTTTGTTCCCACAAAATGTGGCAGGAGATTACCTTGAATTGCGTGAATAATGGAAGATTAACGACTAATGCTGCTTTACAACCTCAGGATGGATTTCCTAAAGTTTGCACAGTTCTCTCACTCATTTCTACAGGGTGTTGGAATACCACACCCAATTTTACTGGTCATTAAGTCCACATGGAAACATGACCTGAATCTTTGGCAGCAACAGCCAAGTCTCCCTCCCTTTTTTTATAGACTGGAAGTATACGGTGCAGCCCCTCCACGAGAACATAGCTTCTCCTCCACCAGGGCTTTTATTGGGCCGGGTCCTGCCGGTGCTTTAAAGCAGGTGCTGAAACTCGTCCCTATTGGGCTCTCCATTTTTGCCCTCAGAACAACAAAAAAAAACTTAACTCTGCAATAGTACAACCCGACACTGCCTATGATGTAACTTCAAAGAGACTCATTTTTCAGTTTTCTATAGCACAAACTTGGAGCACTTTACATGAGCGCCAGTTACATCACACAAGGGCATATTCATTTTTGAATCACAGGATGCCAGGCCGAAACCTGTTTTCTCAGCTGAAAGGTCGGCTGCTCTAGCCGTACGCCACAACCTCGCCCACAAGAGCGAGTAGCATTTTCAATATTCTCTACAAGGAAGCCACAGTTGTTGTTAATTTATCTTATGCAACTCACAACCATTGACAAAGCCAATAGTCCTGGCTTGTTGTAGGTGCAATGTTACTTGTTGTGTTATATATCTGGATGAATAGACAGAAGGAGCAAAATATCAGTGGGGCAGCAATCTATGCTAGACACAGATTTTTAGTTTTAGTGTTTTAAGCCACGCCCCTATGAGAGACCCCCAGTTTTTTCATCCCGCTTAAATCCCTGTCCTCCACCCCAAACCACCATCCCTCCACCCCCACACCACACAGAGACCACCGCATACATTTACCACCTGCTCAAAGCAGGTGGTAAATGTATGTTAGACCACACGGAATTGGACAGCTCACTGGGTTTTACAACCAGTAAATCTGCTCCAACATGGTAATTCCCCATTCCATGATGTTCGACTCATAATTGTAGGGTACTGGTGAAGTATTACAGCATGGTAATATGAATTCTGAATGCTACTTTAAGACCCCACCAAAACTATGGAACTCGTAATCAGTCCTTTAGTGAAATCTTTACCTAAAGGAGAGAGTCTCAGCAGCGTTTCTTACGGTCTTTTCAGCTCCTCGCTTTCTATTAAACCTCAGTGTGATACTAATTAAAACATTGTCAAGGTTAAAACATAGCAGTCAATGGCACTCTGCCTATTGCTATGACTCATGTTCTGCCTGTGCTCCCTGGACATATCTGCACACTATTTATGTTCTCTGCGCACTGTATGTCTCCGTTGGGTTTTAGTTCCCTCTCCAGAGGCAATCATTGAATGCATCCGAGGAAATACTGTAATTTGCCCGGGTATTGACCTCTGCTGATGTTGGTGATTAAGAAACGAATCGATGACTTCCTCTACATGCTTAAGTATTCAATGAGTGTGTCGGGCGTTCTAGGGAGCTGAACAATGCAGATATTAGAAAGCCATGGTAATAGGTAGCCAATGGTGTCGCCGCATTCTCTTTCCTGTCTTTCTATCTCTAAGGATTTCAAACTTACACATCTCTTAAAACACGTGCAGAAAAACGTCAGTGTTCTGACAGTGCCGCGCGATCCATAAAAACGCAGGAGGGAGTTCAGATTCATTGAGTCACTATTCTTATGTGGCATTATTAGCAAACGTAAGTGTTGTAAATTACTGGACTGTACTCCTGTGTACGTGGCGGTATGCGAAGGGCACAATACGCGCCAACAATGTGGACTTGCATGATAGCGCTCGCCAAGCGCTTCTGCCCTTCACATGATAAAGGAAGACGCCCCCCTTTCAAGAAGCTCACCTCCACAGGATCAGACTTGGATGGGAGCGAGCCGCCTGCACGGGATGCCGTGATTGGACAGGCGCTGTTTACGTGGGGTATGCAAAAGAATCTGCGAGCGACAGCATGTTTTAGAACGTGCCTGGGAGGAAGGAGCTGCAACGCAATGCAGATTCAGTAACAGCTTTATTTTTAGTGATGCTAAGAACGAGGAAACGCCATCACGTGTGTTAAAATGGCGAGGTACCAGCAAGAGAATAGTCTTAAATCATTGAATGCTTCAGGCATTAGCCCACTAAGGCCCTCACTACAAGTGCCCTTTTAATAATGCCTAACTGGAGAGTTGGAGGTCGAATTAAAGATTTCCTCAGAAATGCGTCATTTGTTACTAGCCTAGGCTTTACGTGTCCTACTCATAATGGGCCACTAAGCTTGGAGCCTGATAGCTTAGCGGGCCATTATGAGTAGGACACTTAGGGGCATATGTATCAAACTCCCCTTTAGCGAATCTCAATTTGCGAGATTTTGCGATTCGCAAAATCAGATTCGCTAAACGGGATGTATAAAATAAATCGCTAATCATTTGCGAGTCCTTAAAAATCGCAAATAATTCGCAGA
This sequence comes from Triturus cristatus, assembly GCF_964204655.1. Lineage (NCBI taxonomy): Eukaryota > Metazoa > Chordata > Amphibia > Caudata > Salamandridae > Triturus > Triturus cristatus. Next base: position 528,213,132 of record NC_140591.1, read on the forward strand.
ATCCCGTATTGCGATTTCTTAATAGCGAAATTCGCTAAATAAGAAATCGCAAAAACGGGAATCTGCAAGCCTGGTGCAGGCTGATGACATCACAAACAGGAAACTGTAGTGATTGCCTGCACCTGCTCACCTGAGCCACACCCAGAGGCTGCTTGTGGAGTGTGAGGAGGCTTTCCTGGAGACAGCAACCAGCAATGGATCCCAAACAAAACCAGCAGGGCAAAGATGCAGAAAAAAGAAAGAGAAAACACAAGTTTTCAGAAAAGGAGCAGGAGGTCCTCATTGAGGAGATGGTCTGCAGCCATGAGCTCCTGTTTGGGAAGAAGGCACTCAAAGTCCCAGAGGCCAGGAAGAGGAAAATCTGGCTGGAAATACAGAGCAAGGTGAATGCTGTTGGAGTCACCACACGCACCATCGAGGAGCTGCGCAAGCGGTGGTATGATATGCGCCAGAGGTCCAAGGAGAGGGTGGCAGCCAGACTCAAGGATTCCACTCAGACTGGAGGAGGACCATCCACTGCAGAGCAGCCAACCCCCCATGAGGAGCTCGTGGAGTCAACCCTCCTGCCTGAGAGCGTTGGTGGTGTGGCTGCAATCGACAGCTCCAACCCCTCATCCAGCAGACAAGGTAAGATGCATGCCAAATCACCCTGCACTCCTCCCCATCCCTTGCACACTCCCCCAAATGCGCATAGTTAACTCCCAACATGCCAATCCAGCCCAGGTCTTACAGCACACCCAGCAATGCATCATGGTACTCGTAGTACTGTGTCTGACTGTGTGTCCATGACACCATCACAAGTAAATGCAACATATGTGTTTTGGGGATCATTGAATAGAAATGTGTCAGAGGTTAGCCGTCAAAGATTTGTAACTTTATTGAGTGCCACATGCAGACAGTAACACAAACTCATATAGTCCCCCTTACATCCACAGCACCCGCCATGCCACAAGAAGACAGCGCTGAGGGAGAGGAGCCTGCAGACCCTGCGGACTCCAGCGATGAGACAGAGCAGCAGCCAATTCAGCGCAGGAAGCGCGCACATGTGCCCCCACTGCCTCCATTTGAGGATGAAGTCCCAGCAACAGGCGATGACACCGACAGGAGAGAGGGGAGTCAGGGTGTGACAGACATGCCCCGTCATGACGCACCAACACCAAGGCAAAGGGAACAGGCCATTTCCAGGTCAAGGCCCAGGAGCAGCACTGCAACAGAAGGAGAAGGCACCGTGTTCTCCGGCTTGGAACAGTGCATGTTGCAGGAACAGCGCCTGCAAAGCAAGGCAATGCGGTCAATGAATCGCCAGCTAGGCTGCCTACATCAGGACAATCGCAACATGGTAGCGGCAATACAAGAGCTCTGTGCCACTTTGAGGGACACCCAAGCTGCCAATGACAGGGCTGGACGACGTGCCAATGCACGGCTACACAATTATACTAAGGCAGTCAACCGCCTCTGCACCACCACCAGCGCACTCACACGCAGAAGCGTAACCATGCAGGTGGACATGGCACATTGCTGCCAGGACATAGCACGAGGGCTGGCGCAGGTGACCACTGCTGTGGAACAGCTGCAGACAGCCAATGCAGGTGGCAGCGCACTAATGGCCTCTGCTGAGAGTGAGGACACATCGAGTCGCAGCAGCATCACTCCAACCTTGCCAGGTGAAAGACGCCGCAGTGGCAGACAGGTAGCAGGCCAATGGCGCACCATGGGGGTCAACCACCCTGGACGGCACCGACGGAGGTGATCATCTGCGGGGACACTGACTGCAACACGGGTGCATTAACCCGCAAAAGGCTGTTTGCCCTATTTCTTGTGCCTTCTCTGCACTGTGTGTACAACATGTGCTGGGGACAATTACAATTTCTTTCATGTTAAGTGTGATTAAACACTTGACACATCATCAGGCTTTGTAGTCTCATTTCCTCAATACTCACCTAAAAGTAGTTTTGTGTGATCTCAGTCCGTCTCTGGCGTCCAGCAGCTGCCCCAACTCCTGGTGCTGGTCTGGCAGGGGGAGCAGGGCGCTCGTCATCCGATGTGTCTGTATCGGTCACATCAATTGTGGTGCCTTTCCTCATTGCCATGTTATGTAGCATTGCACAGCTTGCCACGATTTTACAGCAGGTCTCAGGGCTGTATTGCAGTGCGCCTCCACTTTTATGCAGGCACCTGAAGCGGCTCTTCAGGATTCCGAAGGTTCGCTCAATGACACAGCGTGTAGATCTGTGTGCCCTGTTGTAGCTCCTCTCACTTGCATTTGCAGGATCCAGGTATGGGGTCAGGATGAAGTCGCGCACTGCATAGGCACTGTCACCTGCATGGAAAAAAACACAATAGGTGAGTCAATGTCCCCCCCCTCAACTGATGTAGTGGATGTATTGATGTGTGCAATGTATTTACCGAGCAGGTACCCCTCCCCAAACTCTCCAGCACTCAGACGTCTGTGTATTCCACTGTGTCGGAAGATGAAGGAGTCATGTGTACTGCCGGGGTATTTGGCTACGATGTCGGTGATGTGATACTTAGCGTTGCACACAATCTGTATGTTGAGGGAATGGTAGCATTTCCGATTCCTGTAGACATATTCAGTTTCTGCTGGGGGTGTGATGGCCACATGGGTCCCGTCAATGCAGCCGATGACGTGGGGGAAACGTGCAATCTGGTAGAAGTCCAGTATCGTTTGTTGTAATGCCTGTTGGGTGGTGGGGAAGTAAATGTGATGTGGGAGCCTCAGTAGCATTGCATCTAGGAAGGCATGGAAGAAGCGCGAAAGTGCACTCTGTGACACCCCACCAACCTCCGCTATGACCCGTTGAAAACTCCCTGACGCCAGGAGGTGCAGGGAGCACAGGACCTGCACATGTGTGGGAATTGTTTGTGTCCTGCGAGTAGGGTGCTCCAAGTGGGGTTTCAGCTCCTCAATCAGGTCCATTATGGTCTGTGGGTGCAGTCTGTACTTGTCATAGATCTCCTCTTCAGTGTTCTGTAACAGGGTGATGCGCAGCCTGAAGATACGTTCCTGTCTCATTCTCCTGTGTGCAAGGGCCCGAATACGCAGCCTCCTGGCTATCACGTACATTGCAGCCATTGTGGGTGTGTTTGTTGCATTGTGGGCTGGTTTTTCTACCTTGCACCAGTTTACCACCTGCAAGCAATTGGTGTTAATAGCGATTTCTTAATTAGCGAATTTCGTGAAATCGCAATTTGCGATTTTTTCATACATGTGTTTGCGATTTCTTAGCTAGCGATTTCTTGTTAGCGATATTCGCAACGCTAAGGAATCGCAAATTAGGTATTCGCTAGGAAATTCGCAGTTTTCTTGTTTCGCAGCCTAAGAAATCGCTAATTTAGCGATTTCTTATTTTTCAGTTTGGAAGTGTGTCATACATATGAAATAGCGAAAAATCAGTCGCAAACGCTGTTTTTTGCGAATCGCAGCGTTTGCGACTAATTTTTGCTTTCATACATATGCCCCTTAGAGCCTACTAACAAATGACGAATTTCTGAGGAAATCTTTAATTCGAGGTCCAACTCTCCAATTAAGCTAACATTATCCCCCCGACTTTCACACAGAGATTTTGGCTGTTTAAATTCCGTTGGGGCTCGTAACTGCTGTTAACGGACACATCACTATCCAAAGGGCACTTGCAATGAGGATCTTAGTGGGCTAATTCCTGACTGTTTTCAGGCCGGGTCTGGTAGTTTAGTAAGGTAATACGTCCGCTGTACGGGTCTGTGTTCGACCTCATGAGCACAGGTTCAAATCCAGCTGTCCATTCAGCCTTTCATCCTTGTGAGTAAGGTCATGGTATCTTGCTGGTACCTCGCCACTTTAAATCAAGTTATCTCGTTTCCTCTTTATTAGCATCACTAAAGATAAAGCTTGGGGCCCAGTTCCCTGCTGGTTTAAGGTCCGTCAGTGTATGGGGTTGCATTCCTCCTTAGTAGCATCCTACAGGTAAAACCTTGTCTGTAAAAGCCCATCTGCCAATCACAATGGGTGTTTCTGAATCTGCCTCTTTCACATTGTAAACAACGTCTGTTACGGTGTTACCTCACAAACCCTTCTGCACAGCTCATATCCACAGTGTGCATGGCTGCTCGAGGGCGTCCAGCCAGGGCACTCGGGGCTTCCCTGTCCAGCCCTGCAGTCCCTCCACTCAACAGACTGAAACCCAAAGTACACCATTGTCTGTGTGGGAGTCCCCAAGACATAAGCATGGACAGACCTGCTCCCTAGAATACGTGTGTTGGAAATGGCCCTTTTTGCAGAGTTATCCCCAAACGTTTTGCTTCTTCCCCCTTTGTTTTTCCTGACCTGTGGTTGTTGGCTATAGGACTCTGGGCACTTTGCCACTGCTGATCAGTGCTAAAGTGCATGTGCTCTCTGCGTAAATTGTTATTGTGATTGGTTATCCATGATTGGCATATTTGTCTTACCAGTAGGTCCCTAGTAAAGTGCACTGAGTGTGCCAGGGCTGGTAATTCAAATGCTACTAGTGCGCTTCAGCACTGGTTGTGCCACCCACATGAGTAGCCCTAAAAAGAGGTCTCAGGCCTGCCACCGCAGTGCCTGTGCGCAGTTTGTTAACTGCCATATTGACCTGGCCAGTGTCCACACTTGCCAGGCCTTACCCTTCCCTTTTCTTACACATAGGACACCCCTATGGTAGGCCCAAGGTACCCCCATGGGCAGGGTGCAGTGTATGTGAAAGGTAGGACATGTACTAGTGTGTGTAACATGTCCTGATAGTGAAATACTGCTATTTTGTTTTTCACTATTGAAAGGCTATCTTGCCGTAGGATAGAATGGGGAATGCTGTGTAACATTTTACATCGATCTGGAGTGTGTGAGATGCCTATAAGGCCTATTTAAAAGGCAGATTAGGTGGCTTCGCAGCAGGGAAAAGGTAAGTGTATCATAGAAAGGTGTTGGAGTTAGAAGAACAGATCCGGAGGTTGGAAGCGGTTCTAATAACTTCAGGGAGCCATGAAAAGGAGATGGACGAAATACTAAATTTAAAAGTGAGTTTATCAGGAGTCCTGAGAAATAGAGTAAATGAGAAATGGGAGTCTAGCCAGCTAGCACATTTTGAATATGGCGAGGGCTGTAGCAGGCTGCTAGTCTGAAAGGCAAAGAGGGATCAGGTCAGGAGTTTGAATAAAGAAATCAGTTGTGAAGATTCAGGTGTGGTCCTCAACGATAGTAGGGAAATTGCATCAGCATTTTATAGACATTTTGGAAGGGTATATTAGGAAGATCTGGTAGTTACGGAGGAAGATGTGATGATCTGGTTGGAGCATATGGAGCCTGTTGGACTTGGCCTTTTTTGGCAGGTTCACCCTTGAACTTTTTGCTTTAAGCTCTGACATGGTGCTAGTGGTTTTAGGCCTCTGGACACTTTAGCACTGTGGTCCAGTGTAAAGTGCATGCGCTTTCTGAATGCATGTGGTGAGATTGGCCTGCCCTCCCATTGGAATGCATGGGGGATAAGTGTGTCCATGGTAATTCCTGGTATGAGAGGAGTGCAAGGTCGAGTTTAGTATATATAAACTCGTGAGAATTAATGCTGCGCAATGGTGTGCGCAGATTTATGGTGACTGGTGGAGAAATGCCACTTTTAGAAGTTGGCATTTCTTTGTGCTATTTGTCTGCCTGCCTGATGTGAATTGCATGCCTGGCTTGTGAGTGACAGGAGCTGAGAGGTGTGGGTGGCTCCTGGAGGGGCAGGGTGAGTCAGCGCTGAGCTGAATGGGACACCTGGAGGAAAAGTGGTGGGAGGAGTAATTCCCTGACTCTGAATGGGATGGTGCTTTCCTAGTGAATGCTGGCTCCGCCCCCTGTGGTGTGTCACCTGACAAAGGGGAGGGGAGCTTGGCAAAACAAAGTGCTCCAAATCCCCCCTAAACCAGTTCTGACTGGTATCCCCAAGCCCTGTGCTGTGACACAAAGGGAAATGTGATATAAATATAGGGGACGTGACCCCATGAAAATGTTCAGCTCTGTACTTTGTTGCTGTTCCTGACCTTGCTGGGGCTGTGCTGCTGCTGGGGACCAGGAGGAATGGCCATGAGGGCTGCCTCCTTGGGCCCTGCATTGCCCCCTGGAACTTTGCCTTCATTCTGAAGAAGATTCTAAAGAAGTGCTTTATTTTCCCCTGGACTTGGATTATAGTGCTTTGGGAGTGCTGTACTTTTATCCTTGTGAGCGCTTTCTGTTTATTTTTTAAAAGTGCTATATCTGTAATCTGTTGAGAAGCACTTTATTTTTATTACAGAGCACTTCCCTTATTTCACCGAGCGCCTCTCTTTTCAGCCTGCAGCGTGGAGCAACGATCATTTTTGAGGGAATCCAGACGTAGGGATTCCCCCGCTTCGGCTGATTTCATAGCGGGTGCCCACCCCGCGTCATGGCCGCATTTGATATACTTTATTATTTCCTGTGGGAGACCACCCCGCGGTATTTCTGCATTTCTGATTTATTTTCTTTGCGGATGCCCACCCCGCTTTGTATGTTGAATTTCGAGGGAGCCTACCCCTCATCGCCGCTGAAGGAATCTTGTCCCGGCCACAGCAACGCGACCTGGAAGTCAGGCACGTCTACCTGACCTGGGGCGGAGCCTGCGGCCGGAAACGGAAGTCCAGAGCCTCAGGGACTCGATCTCAAAGTCGTGGTCCCGAGGAGGGGTACCGGGTGAGGCATGGCGCATGGTGAGGCGGGGCTCCCATGACTGGAGAGAGCCCCCCAAGCGCAGCAGCATGTGGTGTTTCCAGCAGAGGGGGCCCGGGCCACATTGTCGGTGCCTGCCCCACCGCATCCAAGGGAGAGACGCTGGGGAGCCTGTAAACCGGTGAGTGAGGGCTCCAAGCGGGTGATGCCTTTTTTGAGGCACAGTGGCGGATCCCTTTCCCTGAGCGGCCCTCGCCTGATAGGGGGCTTCTCCAACGTCCGGACAATTTCTTTTCTGGGCATAATTATTGTTAAAGGGCCCAGAGGGGCCCGTGCTTGCCCGTACCTTCCTCCATTTTTCGGCCATGTTTCTCAGCTGCCCCACCGGACAGTGGGCAGCTGCAATGATTAGCATACTTTTACTTGAAGTCCCAGAATGGGGCTTGGGTGACAGTTCTTGGCACAGTTGTGGTGCCGGCCCGAGGGCACAGATGTGCCAGGGCCTATTTGCTTTATTCCCAGCTGCGCCACACCAGCGCGGGCAGCTGCAATGTTTCTACCTACTTGTCCAGAGGGCTCATTGAGTGCCCAGGCCTTTCCTTCATTCACAGCTGTGCAGCACCTAGTGCCAGCTGCTCCGTTTAGGCCCTCATTTGATATTCCCAGCTGCCCAGCAAGTAGTGGGCAGCTGCAAAGTTTAGGTCAGCGCAATTGTGCACCCTTGACTTCTGCTGCATTGGCAGCACGCCTGACTCTTGGACATAGAGCATTTGAGCCCCTTTCAAAAGTCCAGTTGGCCAGGGGTCTATTAGGTTAATAGGGCGCCAGGCCCTAATGTGATTATGTGGTGCTAGGAAATGTAATTTATATACTATGATTTACGCACCCTGTTTTATACCTCTAAATGTGTTTTTATGATTATGAGGTTTTGCATACTGTTTTCATGTTTGAGTTATCCTCTAATGTGGTTTAGGTATGAGGTTATTTGCATACTGTGGTTTATGCATGTGAGATTATTCTCTACTGTGAGTTTATTTCCTAATGTGAGTTATGCTTAGGAGGTTAGGGTCTAATATGTTTAGGCTTATGTGGTTGGCGCAGGATATATTTCACGCCTATGTGATACTGTACTTAATATGTTTTATGGTACAGGATGATTCTGAGTATTGTGTTTGCCAGTAATTACTGGTTGTGTTCTATGGTTATTATATGCCTACATTTATTATCTTTACTAAGTGATGATTCTGACAGTGGCCCACGTGGCCCTGTCATGTATATATAATCCCCTGTAAATATTGCCCAGTGCCAGTTGGCACAGTGTATATTGTGTGATTACTATTCTAATGTTTTCTATGATAATACAAAGGCTATTTTTGATATAACCTTGTGTGGAGTTCCTATTGTGGTGTGCCTAGTATGTTGTTGCTGTGTGTGTTGCGCAAATGCTTTACACACTGCCACCGGGATAAGCCTGACTGCTCTTGCCAAGCTACCAAGGGGGTGAGCAGGGGTTATCTTTGGCGTGTAACTCCCTTGCCCTGACTAGAGTGGTGGTCTCTGCCTGGCTTTGGCGCAAGCCTTAGCCAACCAGAGATCCCATTTCTAACAGAGCTATTATCAGAGGAGGTGATGGAGGTGTTAAATAGGGAGATCTCTGCTGAGGAGTTGGAGGAGGTTATCAGAGGGGACAAAAGGGGAAAGGCTCCAGGGCCAGATGGCCTTCCGGTGGAGGTTTATAGAAATTTGGCCAGCGCCATAATACCTGCCATGAGGCAGCTCTTCAATGTAATCTTACTTGCAAGTTCTGCTATGACGTATTCTTGGAAAGAGGCCAATATAGCTTTGATTCCTAAGCCTGGAAAGTCATTAAAAAATGTTGATTCATATAGGCCTATTTCTCTTTTAAATGCTGATTACAAGCTGTTTACAAAGGTTATAGCAGGGAGGTTAATTGGGATTATGTCGCATATGGTCCATGAAGATCAGAAGGGTTTTATCAGAGGAAGAGCTTTGAAGGAGCTTACGTTTTCTCTTATTGGTTCTATAGATATGGCTACGGCTTAAGATTTACCGTTGGCAATAATAGCATTAGACGCTGCCAAAGCATTTGATCGGGTCAACTGGGTATATCTGCAGACCCTGGTCAAACATCTTAACTTGGGTGAAAACATTTGCAGAATGTTAAAAGGTATATATACTGCTCCGGTAGCTAGAGTGCTGACTCAGCAGGTGCAGATTATGAGGGACACAAGGCAAGGGTGCCCCCTATCCTCACTCTTGTTTGATCTTTATATTGAACCTCTGGCTAGGAAAATAAGGAGTTGTGAGGGTATACTGCCTTTTAAGTTCAAAAGAATTTTATTAGGTAATGAAAAAATGAGAATGCAATACAAAGTATCCGCTGGGAAGGGGGGAGAGGCAGAAGGAGGAAGGGAGGGGAAGGAATAGGAGTGCAAAATACAATATGTAAGAGAGAATGTACAACCAGACAGTAATCATGAGCAATTGAAAGAGAGCGAAATAAAAATTACATTAATCATAACCTAGACAGCTAAGTGCAAAAGAAGTGAAAAACAAGCAATATGTTAGAAAATTATGGACAGAGGAAGGGCATCATGGGGGTTTAGGAACTTCTTGTTGGTCAGGTGATGGACGAGAAAAACGAGCAACACAATTATCTAAGTATAACGTAATGGGGAGCCAGAGCTCCGCACGCTTAGCTGCTACTTGAATAGGAAAAACAAAGGCATTGTCAAGTCTATGATTATAACAAACATTGTACCACCACGCTTTGAAGGAAATATTAGACGTATTTTTCCAATTAACAGTAATCTGTTGAAAGGCAATGGCCAGTAATAAATCAATAATGCGAACATACATATCTACATTATCCCAACTAGGAGATAAACTGCCCAAAAAAAGATGAGTGAGAGAAAAAGGGATATAGGTATGGAAGATAACATTAATTTGAGCCCACACCTGTAACCAGAAAGCATGCACATGTTTACAAAGAAAAAGCATGTGGAACAAGTTAGCATTAGGAGAGTCACATGACCAACAATTATCTGAGGTATTGGGAAATCGTTTGTGAAGCGTAGCAGGAGTGTGAAGTAGTCTGTTATAAATAAAAAATAAGGATTGTGTCAAGGAAGCCGCTCTAGAAGTTTTACGTAATTTTATCCAAATTTTGTCCCATAGGGATATCGGCCAAGCTATTTCAAGATCGGTTTCCCACTGAGATTCAACCTTGGATTTGGGTCTGAGCAGGTCATGAGCGTGAAGGTATTTATAAAGAAGAGACGCAGTAGGAGTGGTACGCAGGAGAGAGTGAAGACAAGAGATAGGGGTGTGCGAAACAAGGGAGGGAGAAGAGACGAGAGTCGTTCATGAACTGCCAGAACCGCAGCCTTGAGTAGGAGATATTTGGGGAAACAAGATAGAGGTAAGTCAAAGGAAGAACGGAGATCAGGAAAAGAGAGGAAAGTGGAACCAGAAAAGAGCTGCGAGATCCAAATCAATCCTCGAGTCCTCCAAGATTTCCAATAAAAGGGCTTAAGGCCAATTAAGAGATGTTTATTATGCCAGATAGTAGAAGAAAGGAAATCAGCGACGGTTAGAGGGGGACCAGGGGCAGCAGATAATAAAAGCTTGAGAGTATGTTTGTGGATAGAAGTAGGAAGCAAAGAGGGTTTACGAGAAAAAGCCAGATACTCTGCAAAAGAAAACGGAGAAAGGAGAGCGCGCTCAACCTTAATCCATAGAGGGCAAGGGGAAGTGGAATCTTGAAGCCAAAGGGAGGCTTGACGTAATAGAAAGGCCCTCTGGTACGCAGGGAAATCAGGAAAATTAACACCACCCTCAGAGGCAGGACGTATAAGTCTGGCAAGAGACATCCTAGGTTTTTTGGAGTTCCACAGAAATGAAGATAGCGTTGAGTTGATTTTTGTAAAGAATTTCGTGGGAATAGGTACAGGAATATTGGAAAGTGTATAAAGAACAATAGGGGAAATCATCATTTTAATAGTGTCGAGACGACCCCACCAGGAGAGGTATAAAGGATGCCACCTTATAGTGAGATCAGCAATCTTTTGCGCACATTTGGACATGCATAAAGAGACAGTAGCTGGAATGGAGGAGGTAACATATAAACCCAGATATTTAATATGGGAAGGACACCAAGTAAACTGGGAGTCATGAAAGTCTTGTTTGAAAGTGAACTTGGTCAGGGGAAGGATCTCGCATTTGTCATGGTTAAGTTTATATCCAGAGATAGAAGAGTAATTACGGACTTCATTCAGAAAGGCAGGAACAGATTCTGCAGGATTGGAAAGAAAAAGTAAAATGTCGTCTGCATAAGCAGCAAGTTTGATGTGAGAATCTGCAATCTGGAAGCCGTGAATGGCGGGATTCTGACGCAACCTGGATAAAAAAGGGGCTAGAGCGAGGTTGAAGAGAAAGGGAGACAGAGGGCAACCCTGGCGAACACCACAACCTAAATCGAAGTAAGAGGAGAGTTGACCGTTTGCAAAGACTGCAGCTCTAGGGTGTGAATATAACAGGGAAACTAAAGAGATAAATCTAGGGCCGAAACCGAACCAAGTGAGGGCATGGAAGAGATAGCGCCACTCAACCCGATCAAACGCCTTTTCAGCGTCAAGGGCGATTGCTGCAAGCGAGTATTGACAACGGGAGGATTTCGACAGGATGTTAAATAAAAGTCTAGTATTATCCGTGATATGCCGACCCTTGACAAACCCGGATTGTTCTTCACCGAGAAGGTCGGGGAGAAGATGATCCAGTCGGATCGCCAATGCTTTAGCGAAGAGTTTATAGTCAATATTGACTAAAGATATGGGCCTGTAATTTTTGCAGTGTTTGACATATTTCCCAGGTTTAGGTATCAGACAGATTTGGGCATCGGAAAACGTCCCCGAAGAGGCACCATGAGCAATAAAAGTGGGAAGAAGGGAGTGCAGTCGAGGAATCAATAATTTAGAAAAATGAATATAAAATTCGACGGTGAAACCGTCAGGGCCGGGAGCTTTGTTGGGTTTAAGGTGTTGTAATGCAGTGAGTAATTCCTTTTGTGTGACGTCAGACTCTAAAGAGGAAAGATCAGGGGGGAAATTAGATGGTGTGTGGATGGTGGAAAAGTAATGTGCAAGGGAGCTGGGAGAGGATTGAGTTTCAGATGTGTACAGAGTTTCATAAAAACGTGAAAATTCAGCAAGAATATCAACATCCGTACGCTTCAAGGCACCTTCAGAGTCATACACAGATTCAATATTTAACTTATTATGCTTAATTTTTAAATAATTAGCTAAAAGCTTTCCTGCTTTATTCCTACCCCCATAAAACTTAGCAGTAGATTTCAGCAAGTACAGGGAGGCGTCCTCCGTAGACTTCTCATTAAATTTCATTTTTGCAGCAACAAGGGCAGTCAAGCTATCAGCAGAGTGAGAGGTGAAATATGCATGTTCCAATTTCTTAATGTCAGAAAGGAGATTTTTGGTGAACCTTCGTGCAGTCTTGCGTTTGTCCGCAACGTAACTAATAATAAAGTCACGTGCAGCTGCTTTAAAAGCGTCCCAAATAATATGATCAGGGAGAGTGGCATCATCATTAATCTGAAAAAATTCATCAAAAAATTAGGTGAAAGTAATCGTAAACTTGGGATCGGCAAGAAGGGAGTTGTTAAACCGCCATCTTCTGGGGCCAGTAGGTTTAGGGAATACATCAACACTTGTGAGAACGGGAGCATGATCAGAAAGTAAAATGGGGCCTATCTCAGAATGTAAAAGTGATTGGGCAAGATTGTGGGAGACAAAGATATAATCGAGTCGTGATTGGGAATGATGACAGGGAGAGTAAAAAGTGTACTCCCGTAGTTTTGGATTGCACAGGCGCCAAGAGTCTATTAACTTATGCTGCGAAATGGCATGACTGAACAACTTATGAGGTCTGTTAGGAATGTGTGGCGCCTTGGACAACCTGTCAACAAAGGGATCTAGTGGTTGATTAAAATCCCCCGCCAGAACAAAATTGTGATCCATAAATTTGGTTAAGAGTGGAGAAAAAACAGCCCAAAAAGAAGGTTCACCCGTGGTTGGCCCGTAGACATTGAGCAAAGAAATTGGAACACCTCTTAGCAATAACTTGGCATAAGCCCACCGACCAGAAGCATCTGATTCATGGGTAAAAACCTGAAAGGGGAGAGACTTGCGACACAAAATTGCTACTCCATTTCGTTTGCCATCACCCTGAGAGTAAAAAAGTTCACCCACCCAACCACGTTTAAGCTTAACAGATTCGACATCAGTTAAATGCGTTTCCTGGAGAAATGCAATATCAACATTCAATTTAGCTAAGTGTGACAAAATCCGTTGACGCTTGATCGGAGAATTGATACCTTTCACATTCCATGACAATAAATTCAATGACATAACGATAACTTAGCCAAAAAAAGTATGAAAAACAAGATTAAAGAAAGAAAGATTCCTGAAAAGGAGTAAGGATAAAAAAAGAGAAAGATCAATGGAGAAATGCTAAAGTAAAAGAAAAGGAATAGGTAAGTAAAAACAAGAGCAGTAGTAGGGAAATGAGAATGAAGGGCAGTAGTATCCAAAGTGAAATAGAGAGTTAAAAAAGAAGAAGAGGTTGAGAAACAAATGCATCGAGAAAAACAGGGAATGTGACTCTTACAGAGGCAAAAAATTCCGACTAGAGGTGAGAAGATAAAATATAGACAAGTAAACAGAGAAGAGAACAAGAAGAAGGGAGAAGGGGAGGAAACGAAGGAAGAAGCAGCGGATGGACAGGGGAGACAAATAAGGAAATAGAGAAGGAACATACCTACAAAGGAAGGGTGCGAGATAGGGTGGAGGAGGGAAGGAGCCAGTTGGGTGAGGCGACACACCCAGGAGCAACGAGGCAAGGACCAGGAGACATCATCAGAACACGAAAACAAAATTACCTGTAGAACAAATGGAGAAGAAAGGAATAAGGCGAATTAGGAAAATGCAATAAGACCATAAGAAACATCGAAAGCAACGGACAAACCATTAAGCATATACAGTGAGGACTAGCATAGTGAACATCCGGAGAGTAGGAAAACTCAGATGTAATCACAGCAAGGAAATTTAAAAAAAAAAAAAAAAAAGATCAGTAGTCAACCAGGAGCAGAGGAGGATGGACCGGAGGCATCCATAGCAGATGATCTGTGCGCATTGATGAAGCTTTGCAAGCGCACTGGATCCTCGTAAGTGGTGGTATGATTGTTATAAGTCACTTTGAAAAGACATGGGTGGTAGAGGCCATATCGCGCTCCCATCGCCCGTAGATCATTTCGGAATCCTAGGAAAGCCTTGCGGCGATTGGCAGTAGCCTTGGCATAATCCTGGGCGAAAAACAGGGACGAACCAGACCAGGTGAGATGTGGAAGGGACTTGGCCGCTGTCAAAACCATCAGGAGATCTGTATATTCCAGGAAGTAAAGGATGACCCCTCTAGGTTTTTGTGAGGGGGAAGCAGAAGAGGGCGGCCGACCCAGTCGATGGGCACGTTGGATGTTGAGGGGTTTGTCTTGTGGCAAATGCAGGATCTTGGGGAGGAACGACTTGAAGAAAGCGATTGGGTCAGACCCCTCCGTTCCTTCAACTAGGCCGTAAATACGAAGGTTATTGCGCCTGTTTCTGTTTTCCAACTGCTCCACATGTTGCTGTAGGTCAGAAACTTGAGATTTCAAGTTTGAGACAACAGAGGATTTCTCTTGGAATGACTGAACAGAATTTTCGATTGAAGTAACTCTTGTTTCCATTTGTGACCAGTTGTCTGTAAGGACTAGTGGAGTTGACCATTAACGACAAAAGACACTGTATGGTTGCTTGTACATAGGGTCCATGCGCAGTACCACATAACCTCCTTCTGAACAGCAATCCCGGTCAAACTTCTGTGAAGCCTCCTGAAGGGTTCTGGAACAACCAAGTAAAACCTTATATGAGTGTTTCTTAGCTGCAGAGTGCAATGAGGCTACTTCCTTGAGTTGTTGAAAAGACACCAGAGTGTAGCTCCCCGCTCGCTCCTAGTGTCTAAAATAAAGACTGGAAGGAGAAATTGTGTGGTGAAAACAAGCGCGGGTCATAGTCATTTGCAAAATAGCCACCTATGTAAGATGCACCACAATGTTGTAAATATGACGCGGTCACAGCAGGCGGGATCAAAAAATTTTATAACTGTAATTCAAGTCGAGGGTCCGCAAGGAAACGACTCACTCGAAAAATAGTATATAGCACATGCTGGGTATCAAACGTGCAAGCGCCAGTGTTTAGTGCCACAACATCGGTAAAGTTGAAAAGTGAAAGTCCTGCACCAACATTTAAATAACAGCTCGACATCAGCAATGTAACGCGCGTCATTCAGGGAGTCTAAAATGGCGGCCGTCACCGTGGAAAAAAAAAAAAGCCTGTCAGAACTTACAAGCGGCATTTGTAGCGTCGCGGAAGGAAGTGGGGGTCTCCATCGATACCAGCGAAATCAGGACAGATTCCGACGCATCTTCAGCTGTGTTCTTCCGTACTTCGAAAGCGGGAACCGGCTGGTCTCTCGGTGCTGCCTCGGAGCCTCAGTCGAACGCCGCCATCATCCGTGGGCGCCAAGCCACGCCCCGTATACTGCCTTTTAAATTCTATGATTGGAACAGAAAAATCGGGCTATATGTTGATGATATTGTAATTTATACTATCAATTTACAACAAACCATGAGTTGTCTTTTAAAAATAACGAATGAGTTTGGTGAAATTTCAGGGTATGACATTAATAGGCAGAAAACGGAAGCTTTGGCATGGAATATGGAGACAGAGGGCATCAAATGTAAAAGAGAAATGAGATACTTAGGAGTCAGGATAACCCAGAACATCGCAGAACTCACTAAGGCAAATTTTGATAGGGTTAAAAAGGAAATTAGTGCTAGTTTACAAGGTTGGATGCATCTCCCACTTACACTATTTGGACGCGTAAATCTGGTGAAGATGGTGGTTCTTCCGGAGCTAACTTTTCTGTTTGAAACAATCCCCTTAACTTTCAGGAAAGAATGGTTTTTAAAATTGCAAGGTGAAATGAGTTCTTTCATCTGGGCATCATAAGGGCCACGACTAGCGTGGAAAAAGATTAGAAGAAGGTTAGTGAAGGGGGGTTTAGCTCTTCCAGACTTGTTATTTTACTCATGGGCATTTCTTTTGAAGAATGGAAGGATGTTATTAGGTACCCCTACGAACACAGAGATAGGCAAGATGTTTAAGGAAATATTGAGGAAAGAAAAAGGAGCAGAAAGTGGTTTTATGTTTAAGTATGCCGATCCGAAATATTTCAAGAAAGTCAGGTTAAAAGTTCTAATGGGCATGGCGGAAACTTGGTATAGAATCAGAATGTCCCTAAAGATTCAGTTTTGCAGTCAGTTGGCTCCAATTTGGGCTGCACGTGGATCTCCGTCTTGGACTAAAGATTTATTGGCTAGACCCTTAAAGGAGGCGGGTATTTTAAGGTGGAAGCAGTTATTTCCAGAGGGCGATTTAATTTCGTGGGGTTGGTGCGAGCAGGAGCTGGGACAGAGCTTTTCAAAATGTAAGTACCTCCAGATTTAAAGTTGGTATTTGGCGTCATGGGAATTAATTGGAGGACCGAATGAATTGGAGGAAAAACTCATGTCCAGTGTTCTGTCTAAAAAAGAAATTGCACTATGGTACTGGCTGATGCTAGAGACGGAGGATGGCGCTTTCCCTTTAGCGGAAGATCTGTGGGGAAGATGCTTGCCAGAGACTGCAATGGAAGACCAATGGCAAGTATCAATGTCTATGCTTTACAAAACAGTCAAAACTGCATATCTGAAGAGGAATCATTTTTTTACATTGCATAGGGCTTATTAGACTCCACAGAGGCTGTCTAAATTCGGTTCAGGTGGACTGGTGGCATGTCCTAAGTGTGGTAGTCCAAACAAAGATGATCTACATATGTTTCTGCATTGCTTGAAGATACAGTCTTTTTGGGAGGCCGTGAGTAATTGCCTGTCGAGTGTTTTAAATCAGCAGATCAAGGTAAGCGTTGAACTGGTTATATTTGGAAGGCTTGATCTGCAAGGTAAAATTATGAAAGACACTGCAAAGCTGGTATTTTATGATGTGCTGTTGGCCCGCAGAGAGTTCTGTAAATTATTGGTCTCTTCAGCCTCCCCAAAAGAGGGTGGCTGGATACAATCGATGAAATTTATTGGAAAGTTGGATAAATTGATCAGATGAAAAAGAGATACAAATTTTAAGCTCCTTTCTTGTCCTGGTGTGGTTAAAGTTGGGGTACTCAAGAAAAATCAATCAGTCCAATGATTAAGCCTTCATCTGCCTCAGCTGGTGATATTTTTCTTCCTGTGTAGGCAGGAGGATAAGGGATTGAGTCTTCCGGTTTGACTGACACAAACGGAAACGAAAAGGGCACTAAGCGTACTCGCTTAAAGATCGCTAACCCCGAGATACTCAACTGGGTTCACACACTCAAGAAGGATCCCTAAATAGAAAATTTATGAGGATCAGATTGGACAGCTAGGCGAACAGCGACCAACAGTATTATCAAGATTTTTTGAACTAGAAGGCAACCTAATCACAGCCGGGACGGAAGTAAAACCGGCGGGGAGAACGCGATAAATTTCATCCAGCTGCTCTATAGCCCTGAAGAAGTCATTTGGGATATCACCCACGACGAAACACATGTTGGCTGGGCAATCTTACTGAATAATAAAGAACAAGAGAATATTCAACGAAGTTTATTGATCACAGGAATTTGTGTATTATCAATATGTATAAAATGGTACCACAGTGATAGAATAATACCATAACTTGTTAAGGAAGATAGCCTGTGCATAGGATCACAGTATTTGTCTACAGTGGACCTCGACAAGTGTCCCCGATTAAGGGTTTAGGGTGTTAGTTTCCCTCACCTCTGCACCGCACAGATAGTTCACACGAGAATAGCGTACACTTGGGAGGCGCTGATTTCACACTAAGAAAACACCCCGTGGGTTTGTTTCTACGGGTCTCCGGTTGTTGGTGGAAGAAGGTCGCCTAGTAGAATCCAATGGCGTCTAGCTCTCTTGGGTTTTTTTCCACGCACAATGTTTCATCCCTTTTGCCAGCAAAATGAGGTTCGATTACCCAGGGCGGAATTATTAGAAGTAAGGTGGTAACAAGGCAAATGAGGACTAAGAAAAAAAATGCATATCTTCCCATTGGAGTGAGATAGAAACTTGGGGTCTGGTATCCCTGAACTCAGAATTTAATAACATATATTTTAGGAAGGATGGTTTTTAAATTCTGTGTTTGAAAATAGCACTTTTAGAAAGTGGCTATTTTCTTGTTCAACCTTTCTGTGTGCCTCTGCCTGTTTGTGGATTGACTGTGTGGCTTGAGAGTGAAAGGGGCTGGGGTGGCTCCAGGAGTCTGGGTGAGTCAGTATTAGGCTGAATAGACCTATCTGCATTTGGAGTGGTGGAAGGAGTAGCACCTGGGCCTGAATAGGGCTGTGCCTGCCTTTTACAATGCTGGCTCAACCTCCTGCGGTGCGTCTGAAGACCCTGGCACACATTCACAAAGAAAGAAGTTGTGTACTGGCAGAGTGCACCCAGAACTGTTTTTTTTTTGGAGGGGGGTATATTTGCATTGAGAAGTACATGTCAGTTTATAAACAATACATTAAAAAAAGGGTATAAACAAATCAAATTATGGCCACACTATAAATCACTGTGAAATGTTAACTTCTCAGATTTCTAAATGTAAAAAGGATAATACAGATATCAAAAGATAAAATAGTTGAGGTACTCATAAAAGCTGGAAAGGAAGTAAATAGGAAAGGCGTACTGGGAAGGAGATGAAAAAGATAGTATACAATACGTAGTAAACCATATATTATAGATAGTTCGAAGATAGTAGCGATAATATCATACAAATATAATATTTCAAGTGAAGATATTTCCACTAACTCAACAATTGCCAACAGGTTAACTGGTTTGAACTGGGTCCAGGACCCCCAGCACATAGAGAACAAAGACTTTTGGGTTATAAAAGTAAGAGCTGAAACCCCTGTAAAATGAGACTACTTTGGAACCAAAGAGGAACCTTTGCTGAGGAGAAAAGCTGAAGAGCTGAAGGAGAAGTACTGCCCTTGCTGTGTGTCTGGGGTGGGCCTGCAATTGCTATTTCTGCCAAAGGAAGGACAAGAGACTTTGTTATGTGCTGTGTCCCCCTGCTTGAAGAAAGGACTTTGCTGTGTGCTGTGTCCTGAAAAGAAAGTCTCCAAGGGCCTGAGAAGAGCTGGCCTCCTGTTGCGGAAACACAGGGATATAAAAGTTTCCAAGACTACTTTGTGATCAAGAGGAACCTCTGCCAAAGAAGAACAGCTGACATGACTGAGGAGAAGTACTGCCCTTGCTGTGTGCTCTGGGGCTGGCCTGCAGTTTGCAGATTTAGCTCAGGAGAGGACAAGGGACTTTGCTGTGTGCTGTGTGCTGTGTCCCCCCTGCTTGCTAAGGACTTTGCTGTGTGCTGTGTCCTGAATGAACAAGTCTCCAAGGGCCTGAGGAGAACTGGCCTCCTGTTGCTAAAACACAGGGATATAAAGTTTCCAAAGATCTTGAGGCTCGCACTTTCTGAACAGTGCTTCACTTTTT
Organism: Triturus cristatus; assembly: GCF_964204655.1. Classification (NCBI taxonomy): domain Eukaryota; kingdom Metazoa; phylum Chordata; class Amphibia; order Caudata; family Salamandridae; genus Triturus; species Triturus cristatus. Next base: position 528,232,514 of record NC_140591.1, read on the forward strand.
ATACTGCCTCTGGATATAGCTGTATGTCCCAGGACGCCGCTGGTGCCCTTCGTGAGACACGTATTGCCTGCACGTCTTTTGCTCCTAGGATCATCGTTTTCTCGACGTGTGTTAGTCGGTGCCCAGCTAAAGACCTGTGGGGGGTTCTGCCTTGCCCCAGTGTGCTGTGTATTTCACCGCCGCTGGCTCGTTAACGGAGGGAAGTGCTGAGTGCCTGTTTTCACCGCCGCCGGCCCGTGAGCCCGAAAGCGCTATGCATTTCACCGCCGCTGGCCTGGGAGCCCCGGGAGCTCTGTGCACTTCTCCGCCACTGGCCCAAGTACGCTGACGTCAGGGGGAAGCTGCGCTGGGATAGGCACTAGCGCGGGGTGTTGCCTGGCAATGAGGGGCTCATCACAAAGAGGAGCCACGCTGAAGTTCAGGAAGCCCGAGGCGTCACCCAGCAATCCGACCTTATCCCAAAGAACAGCTGTTGCCTGCGAGGCGAAGAGAGAGAGACCGCACCCCCCCCAGGTAAACACTCGGATCAAAGTCCAGGGAGCGTGAGTGTGTCGCCGCCTGGGGCGGAGATGCGAGTCTGGGGGAATCGGCTCTCGGCCTCTGACCTTGGCAGTGAGAGCCTCTGCCCGAGTGCTCGTAGTGGCCCGTACTTGCCCCAAGGGGAGCGGCAGTACCGGGACCTATATTGGGACCGTTCCTATTTTCTATCTAGAGCAGTTGGGGCATATTGTGGTAATCGCTGGCCGCGAATGAGCCACACGTGGCAAGAGGCCTGCAACAATCACCGTGAACCGGTGCTGAACATTATTGTCAATTTTTTTATTAACCTACAGAAATCAGATACTACAAACCTATTTTCGTTTCCTTACTAAGAACCGTATGCAATAAAAATAATTCTCTCTAAAACCTTTTTACTGTATGTTGGAATTTTTTCGTTTTGGTCTTGCCTTAACTTCAGATAAAGATAACTATATTTTTTATAATAACCTATGTGGTGTCCATTTGTGGTGTTTCACTGTGTTACTGTGGGTGCTGGTCCAAATGCTTTACACATTGCCTTGGGGATAAGCCTGTCTGCTCGTGCCAAGCTACCAAGGGGGTGAGCAGGGGTTATCTACAGTGTGTTTCCCCCTTACCTGACTAGAAGCAAGGGTTCCTATTTGGTCAAAGGTAGGCCTGGGCGGTAAATTTAGTTCCGCTGGCGGAATTTGCGGTAATTTGAAATTTTCGCGTTCTGCGGAGAGCGCGAAAATGTCAAAACTTTCGCAACCAGCCACGAAATGGAAGTATTTTTCTTGTTCGCGCTTTAAAAATGCATTCTCGCGCACGCGCTCGCGACTTACCGGTTCCTGTGTTCGCCGACGAGTTTTCCTATCCGTTCACGCGCGCCACAAGATGTTGGATTGTTGGTAGCCGGCCGCGCTTTCCCGCGAGAGATTGCGATCGCGAACACGTCATTGCGATCGCGGACAGGAAATAAGCATCGCGAGCAAGATGGCTGCGCCCCTTAGCGACCGCATGGGCAAGTTGGAGATATATTTCCCCGCGAGCATGCAAAAACACATTGCGAACGGGCGGGAAAAACAATCTCCGCATCTTCGCGAAAGTTTCGCATCCTCGCGGAGATTTTGCGCAATTTCGCGATAATTTGCGAAAGTCAATTTCGCGAATACCGCCCACCCTTAGTCAAAGATACCTACCTCTGCCAACTAGAGACCCCCATTTCTAATATTGGTGGTCAGTTGTGAGGACTTGAACTTGTATTGATATTTGACCCACAGTGATTGGTGTACATCACTAGATTAGTGCAGACCAGTACGCAACCACATACTGGGCCTCATGTAGGTAGCATACCAGTTACCACTTCTTAAATACCGAACGTTACCGAATCGGTATTTAAGAAGTGGTAACTCGTATGTAGGTAATGAGTCGGTAATTTTTACCGATTCGTTACAATTCGGTAATTACCGAATCGGTATTTACCGATTCGGTAATGAGGCATACCTTCCCATTGAGGGGAATGTATGCCTCATTACCGAATCGGTAAATACCGATTCGGTAATGGTGGAGAACATGCAAGGGTGGCAGGGTGTCACATTGACACCCTGTTGCACCCCTGATTCGGCCATGTGTGCACATGTGGCACACATATATGCCCTAAGGGCATGTATGTCTGCCACATTGCACACTGCTAAGCGCTGAAAAATGCTTATACACATACATTAATTATTTACCACCAACTATTAGTTGGTGGTAAATACCGACTCCTAAACACACCCACACACTCCCCCTACATCTCATTTTTGGATTCGGAATTTACCGAATCGGTATAATTACCGAATCGGAAAAATTACCGATTCGGTAACATTACCGATTCGGTAATTTTCCCGATTCGGTAATTTTACCGATTCGGTAAATTCCGAATCCAAAAATTGTCCCCCTACATACCAATAGCCAAAATACCGGTCGGTAACGGTATAATTACCGAAAATCGGCCGTTACCGACCGGTATTTGGCGACCTACATGAGGCCCACTGTGTTTTATTTTTGGAACTATTTTTATCTGATCCTTGAGTCATCCACGTATCATGTCTCAAAATGGTAAAGCAGCAGAATTGGAGTTTCACATTGAGGATTTGTATTCCTACAAAGTAGATCAACGCAAGCAATTTTGCAAATATTTTGGATGTCCCATGAGGAGCAGCTCTAAGACGGATGAGCTGCAGAAGGCCTTAAAGGCCTGGTGGGAGGCCAAAGGGGCTGATGAGGCAGAGGATGCTGACATGGATGACAATGCACCAAGGGATGGTTTCAGGTCACAAGATCTGCCTGTGACAAGAGCAGCCTCCAGGGCTGGCAGCGTGCATTCCATGGGAAGGCTCTACTGAGAGGAGCAGGAGGAGAACTAGAGGATCAGAGAGCATGAGCTGGAAGTTTTTAAACTAAAGAACCAAAAGACTGCAATGGAAGAAAAGAGGTTGCTTTTAGAGAGCGAAAGGAGGGCAGAGGAGCGCAAGAAGATTTATGCTGTGGAAGAAATTAAATTGACCTTGGCACATGAATTAAGAATGAGGGAGCTTGATTTGGAGCTCAAGAGGCTTGAGGCCCTGAATGTCTTAGCCAAGGAAAAGGGAATGTGTGTAGCTCAGGAAGTGAGCTTTGCTGAGTTGGAGGTGGTGTCAAACTCAGATGGTGGCAGCAAGATTGTGTTATCTAGTGCTGAGGGAGAAGTACACACACCCAGAGATGTGGCGCCTGGCTTGAGGGAGGGGGTTAACATACACCAAGGGGTTCGGGTTTATGAGGTAGCTCCAGTGGTGTACAGTGTCCCTGAAGTAGATTGGGGAACTGACACAGGTGATCATATTCCTAGTGCTGGGAGGGACACTCTACTGACTCTAGATGAGAGGTGCAGGGAGAGGGGTTCCCCCATGGTAGAAATACTGGTGTGTGAGTGTGGAGACCACCCAGTAGAGTGTGGGTTGAGTGACAGAGACAGTCAGACACTGTCTTGCCAATCTCAGGAGAGTGGTTTGGGGTACTTGTGTGAGGCACTGGATGGTGAGGCAAAGGGTAGCTTGGTTACAACTGTGCGGGGATGTGAGATTCATTTGTTGGAGAGAATATTTTAAGTCCCTGTTTTCCGGAGCTATGCCAACACCCGGTGGAGTGTGAGTTCTCTGATTCCAGGGAGCTTGCGTTGGAGGCAGACCTCTTGGTGGATTCCAGAGGGTCTGAAGAGGTATTTGGGAGTGATCCTAAAAGGATCCCTCCCAGGTATCTTCCAGACCTGTGTGGTGGGAGAGGTTCAGTCTAGCCCAGCTAGGTCCCGGTGTAGTGGGAGGGGTGTAAGGGCTCGCGTCCTGTCTCAGCGGAGAAGGAGTGAGTGTGGGCTGTGTCCCAAAGTGCCCAAAACCCAGTCTCAGGGCTTCGGGACTCTGGAAGGGGGTGCAGAAGGAGGGAGTTCTGTCCTCTGACACTGGTTCAACCTGAGGGTTTAGATCCTAGGTTGGGAGACCAGTTGCAGGACTGGTGGGCGAGTTGTGTTCTGAGGATGCCTCACCTGGGAGGAGAGTGCAGGACCCCAGAAGGAGAGGTAGGGGGAGGAGAGCCTCGCCTGTGACCTCTGGTCAGCCTGAGGGTACAGACCCTGGGCTGACGGGTGTCAGGATGCCAAACCTGACTTAGCAGGAAGGAGACTGGAGAAAAGGTTCCAGGTGAATGGGGCTACTGCCCCCCCGCTTTCTGATGCCACAGAGGTTAGAGAGGCCTGACAGGCTTGAGGCCTGGCTCTCATCACTGACATCTGTCAGTGACCACTGTGGCTGGTTGTCCTGGTGGACAGAGTTGCCCCTGGTAGGGGGACTGAGCCACACAGCTGTGTTGGCCAGGTGGGTACTGTCTACCAGTGCGGACACATCTGTGAGCAAAGTAAGTTTAGGCGTTGCACAGATGGGGTCCCCAGGAGAGGAAAAGGGTCCCCATGGGTTAGAATAGTGTGCCCTGAGAGTATAGATAGAGGGATCCAACTGGGTTCAGGAAGGCGTAGAACAGGAATAGACCCCTGCTGTTCAGGCCAGGTTCCATGTTCTATCGCCCCAAGCAGGGAATCCCATTGAGGTATCGATTGATCAACCCTGGCTTTAGGCTGCAAGGGGGTTGTGTTGGAAATGGCCTTTTTTGCAGGGTTATCCCCAAACTTTTTGCTTCTTCCTCCTTTGTTTTTCCTGTCCTGTGGTTGTTGGCTATAGGACTCTGGGCACTTTACCACTTCTGATCAGTGCAAAAGTGCATATGCTCTCTGCGTAAATTGTTATTGTGATTGGTTATCCATTATTGGCATATTTGTCTTACCAGTAGGTCCCTAGTAAAGTGCACTGAGTGTGCCAGGGCTGGTAATTCAAATGCTACTAGTGGGCTTGCAGCACTGGTTGTGCCACCCACATGAGTAGCCCTAAAAAGAGGTCTCAGGCTTGCCACCGCAGTGCCTGTGCGCAGTTTGTCAACTGCCATATTGACCTGGCCAGTGTACATACTTGCCAGGCATTACCTTCCCTTCTCTTACACATAGGAGACCCCTATGGTAGGACCAAAGTACCCCCCTGGGCAGGGTGCAGTGTATGTGAAAGGTAGGACATGTGCTATTGTGTGTAACATGTCCTGATAGTGAAATACTGCCAATTTCGTTTTTCACTATTAAAAGGCTAACTTGCCCATAGGACAGAATTGGGAATGCTGTTTAACATTTTACAAGCATATCTTCCCATAGGAGTGAGATAGAAACTTGGAGTCTGGTATCCCTGAACTCAGAATTTAATAACACATCTTTTAGGAAGGATGGTTTTTAATTCCTGTGTTTGAAAATAGCACTTTTAGAAAGTGGCTATTTTCTTTTTCAACCTTTCTGTGTGCCTCTGCCTGTTTGTGGATTGATGGTCTGGCTTGAGAGTGACAGGGGCTGGGGTGGGTCCAGGAGTCTGGGTGAGTCAGCACTAGGCTGAATAGACCTATTTGCATTTGGAGTGGTGGAAGGAGTAGCACCTGGGCCTGACTAGGGCTGTGCCTGCCTTCCACAATGCTGGCTCCACCTCCTGCGGTGCATCTGAAGATCCTGGCCCACATTCACAAAGAAAGAAGTTGTGCACTGGCAGAGTGCACCCAGAACTGGATTGAACTGGGTCCAGGACCCCCAAAACACAGAGAACACAGATGTTTGGGGTATAAAAGTAAGAGCTGAAACCCCTGTAAAATTAGACTACTTTGGAACCAAGGAGGAACCTTTGCTGAGGAGAAAATCTGAAGAGCTGAAGGAGAAGTATTGCCCTTGCTGTGTGTCTGGGGTTGGCCTGCAGTTGCTATTTCTGCCAAAGGAAGGACAAGGGAGTTTGCTGTGTGCTGTGTCCCCCTGCTTGAAAAAGGACTTTGCTGTGTGCTGTGTCCTGCAAAGAAAGTCTTGAAAACAAGGAGAGGGGCTCTACAAATCCAGAAGGACAGAGCTCCTATGTAACTTGAAAGTTAAAACAAGAATGTTCCCTCTGAAACTCCTTTTGCACACTTGGTCATTTACTCCTCACTCATGCGAATCACCATCTGATGCATCAATGTTCCCCCAAGATTAAACTTAGACTCTATTAAGAATATATAAGCACTATTGTGCGTATTTAATAGATCAGAAACTCAAATAGGTAAAAATGTATAATACACATCATCACAAATAATTAAACATCACAAATAATTAGACATCACAAATAATTAGACATTATGAATATCAACAAAACCAATCATGTATACAGATACACACAAATTCTTAAAAACCATTATAAACCTAGATTCTCCTATACACATCAATTGCAAAATAAACCAACTTACTGGACAGGAAACTACCAGACAATATAATTTGTCTTGCAACTGTTAATTTGAAGACTAATGTAAACAGCACCCAGCAGGGGGAGAAATTCCCTTTTTTGTTTTTCGTTCTTGGTGTCTCTTTTCAAATATAACGTAAATTTGCTGCGTCCACGCGTTTCGGTGAAGTTGTCTGAATGTAACCACTTCCTCAGGACTAACCGTTATCTTCCCTTATCCAAGTTATATATTGATAAAGAATAAAAACACCTATCATGAAAAAAATATATAAAATAAATATACGATCAATTAAAATCAATTTCATTGTGTTGCATGACATTGTTAAAAAATCATTTCTATTTCTCGATTTCATCACACATAGTAACTATGAGGCATTTACACCCTATCTTATTCATTATTTGAGCTCTATATACACATCCTACGGTGCTATATGAAAAGTATACATCAGTGATTATTTCAACTTTACAACACTAATTCAGATTTTTAATTCTGTAAATACATACTTGTTTGGCAGAATTAGACCATGTATTTGTTCTCTCATCATGCACACTATCACCCAGTTCCCTATTCTTCCTTAGCTAAACATTCATGGAAATGCTTAACTACACTCACTGGTGCCGCAGCACTCTGGAAGGAAAAGCTTCTCTGTTCAATTTTGAGATACACACTTCAGTAATGTGGATCCAGGTTCTATAAATATAGATAAAAACACAGCGTAATTGTTCAATATTCTGTTCTATAATAGTGGGAAAATCTCACACTTTTTATTATTCATAAATTGATACATTTATTTTATCCTTGGTCTCCTATTTTCTTTATCCCTTCGTGTCTGTTATTCTTTGTTTTTATTAGATATAGCGAATAGTGCGATTGTTGTGCACACAGCTTCGATTAACCCCTTTGGTGCTCATGACAAGCTGGACTCATCATGGCACACAGTGGGCGTGTGCTCATGACGAGTCCAGCTCGTCATGACACCCACCCACGGGGGAAGCGCTGGTGCTCCCCCTGTGGGACTCCAATTTGGGAATTTTTACCGGGGAAGGCAGAGGACGCCCTTCCCCTGCCTCCCCCTACCCCCGTTCATGTCATCAATGACGTCAGCGCGCAACAATGCTGCACGCCACACACTGCTGCACGCGTAACACTGATACACGCCACACACTGATGCACGACACACACTGCTGCACGTCACACACTGCTGCACGCCACACACTGCTGCAACCGTGACACTGCTACATGCCACACACTGATGCACGCCACACACTGCTGCACGCCACACACTGCTGCACGCCACACACTGCTGCATGCCGCTGCACGCCACACACTGCTGCACGCCACACACTGCTGCACGCCACACACTGCTGCACGCCACACACTGCTGCATGCGTAACACTGCTACACGCCACACACTGATGCACGCCACACACTGATGCACGCCACACACTGCTGCATGCCGCTGCACGCCACACAATGCTGCACGCCACACACTGCTGCACGCCGCACACTGCTGCACGCCGCACACTGCTGCACGAAACACTGCTGCAGGCCACACACTGCAGCACGCCACACACTGCAGCATGCCACACACTGCAGCACGCCACACACTGCTGCATGCCGCTGCACGCCACACACTGCTGCACGCCTCACACTGCTGCACGCCGCACACTGCTGCACGCCCCACACTACTGCACGCCGCACACTGCTGCACGCCACACACTGCAGTACGCCACACACTGCAGCACGCCACACACTGCTGCAAGCCACACACTGCTGCATGACGCTGCACGCCACACACTGCTGCCCGCCGCACACTGCTGCACGCCTCACACTGCTGCACGCCGCACACTGCTGCTGCACGCCGCACAATGCTGCACGCCGCACACTGCTGCACTCCACACACTGCTTTTATGCGAGTTTATGCTACTGACATTGTAAATGACAATGCCTTTTGTTTGTTTTAAGACCAAAACATAAATAAAAGGAATTGTAATTTTACAATGCCAATAGCTCAAACTCTTATAATTGCGAGACCTATTGCATTGCAAATGCTTGTTTCACTTGTTTATGGATGATGTATTTTTGGGTGAGATTGTTGAGCAGACTACTTTGTATGCTGAACAGTTTTTGAGGGACAACAGTGACAAACTTAGGCCCCACTCTAGAGCTACTCGGTGGACTCCCACAAATCTGGAAGAGATGAAGAAGTTTTGGGGTTTGACTTTATTGATGGGTTTGATAAGGAAGCCGTTCATGGCTTCATATTGGTCTACCAGTCCCTTGATGGCAACGGCCATATTTCCTGCAGTTATGACTCGTGATTGGTATTTACTTTTGCTACGGATGCTGCATTTTGTTGATACTTCTTTGGCGTTGCCACAAGATCACCCTGACTGTGACCGTCTTTTTAAGATTATGCCTGTTCTTGATCACTTTGTAGATCGATTTTCAGAGATCTATACTCCAGGGAAAGAAATATCTATTGATGAGTCTTGGGTCTTGTTCAAAGGTCGTTTGGTTTTTAGGCAGTACATCCCTAGCAAGATGGCACGCTATGGAATTAAGCTGTATATGTTGTCTGACAGTAGGACAGGATATGTTTTTAATTTCCGTGTGTACACTGGTAGGTATTCCACAATTGACCCCCCTGGTTGTCCATCCCCTTTTGGAGTTTCAGAGAAAATTGTGTGGGATCTTGCTAGAGGACTGTTTAACAGAGGCCACCATTTGTACCTTAATAACTTCTACACTGCTGTGCAATTGGTTAAGGAATTGTTCAAAGTGGACACTTTTGCTTATGGCACAATCCACTCTAACTGTAAAGGTTATCCAAAAGAGCTTGTTTGCAAATGACTTCAGAGGGGACAGTGCAGATCCTTGTGTAGTGATGAACTACTAGTTGTGAAATTTGTGGACAGGAGGGATGTTTACATGCTGACTACCATCCATGATGACTTTCCCACTAGGAGATGTAGAGTTTGCTGGCGAAGAGGTACGCGGAAGGAGACTCGTATGTACTGCCCAGAGTGTCCTTCTAACCCTGGGCTGTGTGTGCCTGCTTGTTTTAGAGCGTACCACACACAAAATAATTTTTGGGAGCACCCATAAGTGGTAAAGTGAACTGCCTGGTCTGTATTGTTTAAATTTCTTTATTCTGTTTCAAGGTTGACATTAGTGCAATGTATTTAGTTTCAGATTTTGTGTTAGTAGATTTGTATCTATTTGCAATTTGTTTGTGTTTTTATTTTTGTATGAAAAATCCTAAATGTGATGGCGGTGTGTGTAGGCTGGCGCTTGGCTGGTGGTGTGCATGGACTGGCGCTTGGCTGGTGGTGTGCATGGACTGGCGCTTGCCTGGCAGTGTGCGTGGACTGGTGCTTGGCTGGTGGTGTGTATGGATTGGCACTTGGCTGGTGGTGTGCGTGGATTGGCACTTGGCTGGCATTGTGTGTGGACTGGCGCTTGACTGGTGGTGTGCGTGGACTGGCGCTTGGCTGGTGGTGTGCGTGGACTGCCACTTGGCTGGCGGTGTGCATGGACTGGCGCTTGGCTGGCAGTGTGCGTGGATTGGCGCTTGGCTGGCGGTGTGCGTGGACTGGTGCTTGGCTGGCGGTATGCGTGGACTGGCGATCGTCTGGCGGCACTCCACACAATCCATCAGCTTGTGTGGTTGCTGTGTCAGGAATGTGGGCATGTGAAAGTGAGGGGCCCTTGAATGGCGCTGTCTGCTTGTGTGAGTGTTGTAATGTGATGGGCCCGCGGCTGGCAGTGTGAATGGTTTTGTATGTGTCACACGTATGAAAGGTGTATGAATGGCCTGTAAAGAGGTTGGTGCCTTGTCGTGGCTTTACAGCTCACGAGCTGTGAGTCAATGGTTCAGTTTCTCGTCCTTTCAATTATTAACAGTGCATTTCATTTTTGTGAAATCACTTGCTAATACAATTGTATATACCGAACCATCACTCACCCTCATGCCAAATCCAACCAGTATGTGTGAGTGCTTGAGGATTAGATGGCTGTGCAGTAATATTTGTCTTTTTTGTCTTTCTGAAGCAGGGTGTACCTTGTCCCTTTTTGTGAATGTTGAAATGTTTCGTGCCTGGTGGTGTGAGTGGTCTTGTGTGTATCACGTATGAAAGGTGTGTGAATGGCCTGTAAAGCGGTTGGTGCCTTGCCGTGGCTTTTCAGCTCACGAGCTGCGAGTCACTGGTTCAGATTTCTGTCCACAATTATGGGTGGTGGCTATATCAATCGCCCCAATTAAGTCGTGTGTTAACTCATAAAGCTGACGAACCCTAATGAATCCCTCTTGATCCAAATGAATCAAGGAGCTCATAACCAGATTCAACCTCCCTGTCAATATTTGTGCAAAGATTTTATCATCACAATTTAGCAGGGAGATAGGTTGGTATGACTCGCAGTTCCTTGGATTTTTATTTGGTTTTAGAATTAAAGAAACTGCAGCTTCATCCCATGACTTGGGGATAGGGTTATTTTCACAGATAATACTATCAAACATTGTTACCAGAACCGCCCCCCGATCTCTTACGCCAACGCCACATAAAATTCATTCGGAATGGCGTCTGTTCCCGCAGCACTACCTTTTTTTTAGAGGTTTCAGGACAGCCTTCAATTCAGCGAAATCTATATTTTGGTTAAATCGACTAGTTTGACTTTCTCTTAGACAAGGGAGCAGTAATTCATCAATATAATTCTTAATTTGCACTCTGAGACCACTAGATCTTCTTTATACAGATCCTGAAAAAAACCCTCAAATGCCTCATCTATTTCAAATTTGTCTCAAGAGGTCTCTCCTGATTCTAATGTTATCTATTTAATTAGATTCTTGGTTTGATCTACCCGGGACTTCCAAGCAAGGAGTTTCCCACATCCCTCCCCACACTCATAGTTGTCTAATTTACTGACATCCCATTTTTTCCTAATTATATTGTCCAGATAATCTTTTAATAACTGCTTCTTGGCTATTAAATCCTTATTTTGCTCACCATCCAATTGATTTTCCTGACGGGATTCATTCTCAGCTCTTACTCTACGAATGTCTTCCTCCAATTTCTGAACGACCTTCCTAGTCTCCTTGTGTTTCTTAGCTGCCAAATTTATGACCACCCCTCTAATAAAAGCTTTATAAGCATCCCATGTAGTTTCTGTTGAGGCAGAGTTTAAATTAGTATTGAAGAAAGATTGTGTTTCCTCTTTCAGCTGTGCTACTATTAGAGGATCAAGGAGTAACGTTCTATCAAAAGGTCCATCTCCTCCTAGCTTCACATTTGGGCAATTGGAGGACTAATACAAGAGCAGGATGATCCGAAAGATGTTCCGGGACATGTCTAATTAATATAGTGTGTTTCAACAATCTTAAATCAATCAGGAAGAAGTCAATACGGGAAGAATGTCCATACTTTTCATTGTGGAATGTGGAATCTGACGGTGCACCTGGGCCATTTGATTTTTCTCTCCAGATGTCTATCAGTCCTAGGTCCTTCATCAACACTTTTATAAACCAGCCCATTTTTGAAGAGGCTACTTTCCCCCAAATAGACCTATCTAATCCTGGATTCAAAAGAATATTAAAAACTCCCCCCATTCTAATAGGATAATTAGATTGAATCAAATGATTGTAAATTGTGTTTATAGGGGTTTCGTCCTCTATATTAGGCCAGTAATAGCCAACTACAGAATACCACTTCTTTTGGATTTTAACATCACAAACAATCCAACGCCCTTTAGCATCTGCCTTAACTTTACCTAACGTTACTCTAGCTGTCTGTTTAAAAATAAGTGCTACATATTTTATTACAGTCTCTTAGTTAGTCTCTTGATGCATCAGATGGTGATTGGCATGAGTGAGGAGTAAATGACCAAGTGTGCAAAAGGAGTTCCAGAGGGGAAATTCTGGTTTTAACTGCAAAGAAAGTCTCAAAGGGCCTAAGAAGAGCTGACCTCCTGTTGCGGAAACACAGGGATATAAAAGTTTCCAAGACTACTTTGTGATCAAGAGGAACCTCTGCCAAAGAAGAACAGCTGAAGAGACTGAGGAGAAGTCCTGCCCTTGTTGTGTGCTCTGGGGCTGACCTGCAGTTTGCTGATTTAACTGAGGAGAGGACAAGGGACTTTGCTGTGTGCTGTGTTCCCCCTGCTTGCTAAGGACTTTGCTGTGTGCTGTGTCCTGAAGGAAGAAGTCTCCAAGGGCCTGAGGAGAGCTGGCCTCCTGTTGCTGAAACACAGGGATATAAAAAGTTTACAAAGATCTTGAGGCTCACACTTTCAGAACAGTGCTTCTCTTTTTATACTGCCTCTGGATGTAGCTGTGTGTCCCACTGGTGCCCTTCGTGAGACACGCATTGCCTGCACGTCTTTTGCTCCCAGGATCATCGTTTTCTCGCTGTGTGTAAATCGGCACCCAGCCGAAGACCTAAGGGGGGGTTCTGCCTTGCCCCAGTGTGTTGTGTATTTCACCGCTGCCGTCCCGTGACCGGAGGCAAACGCTGGGTGCCTGTTTTCACCGCCGCCGGCCTGTGAGCCCGAAAGTGCTTTGCATTTCACCGCCGCCGGCCCGGGAGCCCCGGGAGCGCTTTGCACTTCACCGCCGCCGGCCCAAGTATGCTGATGTCAGGGGGAAACCACATTGGGATCGGCGCCAGCGCAGGGTGTTGCCTGGCAATGAGGGGCTCATCACAAAGAGGAGCAGCGCTGAAGTCCAGGAAGCATGAGGCGTCCCCCAGCAACCCGACCTCGTCCTGAAGAACAGCTGTTGCCTGCGAGGAGAAGAGAGACCGCACCACCCCAGGTAAATGCTCGGATCAAAGTCCAGGGAGCGTGAGTGTGTCGCCGCCTGGGGCGGGGGTGCGAGTCTGGGGGAATCGACTCTCTGCTCTGACCTTGGCAGTGAGAGCCTCTGCCCGAGTGCTCGTAGTTGCCCCCACTTGCCCCAAGAGGAATGGCAATACTGGGGCCTATGTCGGGTCCGTTCTTATTTTCCATCTAGAGCAGTTGGGGCATATTTTGGTAATCGCTGACCACGGGTCAGCCGCACGTGGCAAGAGGCCCGCTGCAGGCACTGTGAACCGGTGCTGGACAGTATTGTCGATCTTTTAATTAACCTACAGAAATCAAATCTTACAAACCTATTTCCGTTTCCTCACTAAGAACCCAATGCAAGAAAAAAAAATTCTCTCAAACCTTTTTACTGTTTGTTGGAATCTTTGTCATTTTGATCTTGCCTCAAATTCAGATAAAGATAACTATATTTTTAATTAACCTGTGTGGTGTCCATTTGTGGTGTTTCACTGTGTTACTGTGGGTGTTGGTGCAAATACTTTACACATTGCCTCTAGATAAGCCTGTCTGCTCGTGCCAAGCTACCAAGGGGTTGAGCAGGGGTTATCTACAGTGTGTTTCCCCCTTATCCTGACTAGAAGCAAGGGTCCCTATTTGGTCAAAGGTACCTACCTCTGCCAACTAGAGACCCCCATTTCTAACATACGTGCATATAAATCTATAATGCGCGACAGCTGCCCACCAAAGGGCGACCCGGCACTCCATACAGTATAAGGTTAGAATCTCAGAACCATAGGTGATTGAATAGCCAGGTTTTCTGGGGTTTTTTTTGCGAAAGACAGCCAGTGAGGAGCAGGATTGCAAGTCAACCGGAAGGGAATTCCACTATTTTGCTGCTTGAAAGCCGAAGGAAGGTCCCCCAAGTCTTGCTTGTTGTGCTCTAGGGATGACCAAACACCTGGCCCCCAAAGACCTGAGCACTCTACCTGGCACATACAGTTGGAAACAAACTGCCCCGGACTTCCCTCTTTTGGGCTCTGTAAGAAATTATTATTTCCTCCGAGAACATGTTTTATAGATAGGGAACCAACGCAATTCACGCGGCCGAGACAAGCTGGATTGATGCCTAAGTATATTCAGAACAGTGGCCTGACGAAAGTTGAGGGGGCCCCCTGCCACGTACACGGAGGGGCCCCCACTCCGGATCTAATCTGAGCTCTTGTGCCAGAGTATTGTGATGTGGGGGCCCCCTGCAGCTCGGGGCTCCCCCGCACCGCAGCGGCTGCGCAGGGCCGGACTGGGAACCAAAACCGGCCCTGGCAAAGTGCTCAGCCGCCCCCTCACCCTCTCGCGGGGGGGTTGGGGGTGCCACTGAGCTCTTTGCCAGGGCCGGTTTTTGGCCGATTTTGTTACAGGGCCGATTTTGCAGCTATGCTGTGTGGTGTCCATTTGTGGTGTTTCACTGTGTTACTGTGGGTGTTGGTGCAAATACTTTAAACATGCTGCAAAAAAGCCCTGTAACTAAAACGGCCCAGGGGCCCAAAACCGGCCCCCACCCGTGCGGCGCACCGGGGGATTGCCCGGTGCCCGCTACGGCCAGTCCGGCCCTGGGGCTGCTCGGTCCTGTGTTACGCCCCTGATTCAGAACATGACGAGCAGCCATGATCTGACCTGAGGCAACGAATAGAGGATGTAGGAAAACCTAAAGAAAGAGAGTTACCATAATCCAGCTTCGGCGTGAACACAGCATGAATGATAGCTGTATGATAAGTGCCATCTTTACGTACCTTTGTGTTTTGGAGTTTTACGTTGCCCAAAGTGAAGTACAAGACACCGAGAGAGGGGTGCAGCCAGGCATCAGATTTTTAAATACTCACTGCACTTCCACATACATTGGAGGAAAGAAAGGGCGCGGATCGTATCTGCAGCAGCATTCCGTATCAGAATCCTTTCTTTAAAATGGTCTTTTGAATATTGCAGAAGGAAACAAGGGAAGCAGAAAAGGAACGATTTGCTTGCCCATTAAGTCTGCCCACCACAGCGAGGGAGAGGAGCCCTGTGAATCTAGCCATGCCATGGACGGGTGAGAGTAATGTATGACACGATGAAGGTCACTGGATGAGTTTCTTTAGCGACATACTTCTGCTGCCATTAAAATGAAACGCTCTCTCAATGCAAGGCGGGGGGATGTGCGAACAATGAGTGGCAATGAACTTCAAATGACTTACAGCTGCAAAGGTTACGGCGGAAATTCATCAAACCGAAGTGCCGTGACCAATGGAGTTTTGCATTAACAGAAGATCGCTTTGTCTGGGGCTGAAGGGATTCTGCAAAGAAAGATGAAGACGAGTCTAAATTGTCTCTTTGTCTTGTATGGCAATGAATAAAGTCACGTAAATAGACAGCACTTGCTAATAGATTCGCGGAACGCAATGAGCAATGCAAGCCAGCACAATGGTACTCAGAACATGTTTCTTCAATCATTTACTTGGGTTTACCCCCCCCCCCTTGCTAAACAGCTCTATAGGGTCTGTGTGGAAAACTCATGCCTAACCATTCATTCATTCTATGCCTCTTAAAATGCTGACATCTGTGTCTTCTGTAGCAGTTCTCATTCGGTCCAATGGGGCCTGGACCCTTGATTGGATTTGAAGGAGCTGCCATTCACAGGTAGTGTGAGGCCAAAACAAGTACACAGGAGCTGCCCCTCCGCTATGGCGGAGGAGCGTGGCCCAGAAACATAAAATGACAATAATTTAGAGTTCTTGTCGTTTTTGTTCTGTGTCCTGCTGCTTTTCGATAGGTGGGCGGTGCTGCTCTGCTCTCCGAGCAGGACAGGGGAGGAGTGGTTTGTCCACTCCTGAGTGCGCAGTGACTGTTTGGTCGGCCCTCTCGGGCCGCCCACACCAGTCATTTGCACTTCCCTGTTCTCCATGCAGGCTGCATTACAGGCTGCATGTAGAACATGCCTGCCCCTCCAGCCCCTGGCTCAGGGCCGTGTCAGGGTGCTCACACCAATCACAACACTGATTGCCTTAGGGAAGGGAAGCCTGGCAGCCTGCTTCCTGTTCCTGTTGGAGGCAGGAGAGCAGGAGCAGAGAAGATGCAGGACCAGGCTTCGAGGTAAGTTTTTTATTTCAGATACCCCCTGCGCGACACCCGCCTCACCACGCAAGCCCCACCACCCGCGAGCCATGCCGGCCACGACTGCAAGTACGTGATAACTGCAGTACAACTATCATGCACAGAATACATATCAATGGCCTTCATTATCAGTACGGTCAGTTATAGTCCTGCTCTGAAATTGAGCAGAAATCATTTGGCTCCCGATTTCACATTCCCAGACTGGTGCAAATTGCCCTTGCACACCTGCCAACCTACAAATTAATTTCACAGTGTGAGAAGGGGTGGGGTCTTGGACGAGGCATGGCCTCATGCTAAGAGCTATCTAAGAGGCACTCTCCCTCTCACCAAAACTCCCTTCCAAAAAAAAAGGGTACTTAAGGCTGTCGAAAATGTCCTGTTGTATTTTCACTGCCTCTTAATGGATATTGGCTGCTTACTGCCTCCAAAATCGAGCTGGAAATCCACTGTTTACAGTGATTTTCAGCTAGTTTTCCCTGCCACCGTGCGAATTTGGCTCCTCACCGGGTGTCTGCCTTAAGAGAGCCAAAATCATGTGCCACACAGTAGCCCCCCATGAAAGTTGGCAGGTCTGCCCTTGGACGAAGGGAGTGCAGGGATTTCCTGCACAATTGTTCCTAGGTATTACCTAAAATAGACCAGAGGAGAATTACGTGTAATTTTAACATTTGGTGAACCCAAAAAAACAAGTTATTCCCATTCCGATTACTGAAACTTGGAATTGGGAGGTAAACTCAGCCGGTAATATGGTGACCGGGCAGTAGCGGCATTTTCCAGGGGTGGTTTATCCCACAAGACTCTGAATGAACCCATAAGAGGCCTAGTCAGCCTCATCACATGCCTTGGTATTTGAGAATGAGGCTGCATGTGGGACACAAGCTACCTTTTGTCTCTAAAATAACTCTTTTTTTGTCCCTTAATTAATTGGTTACAGACGTAATTAATTTGAACTTTCTATGGTGAAGCAGTGATCAGCTTGGTAGAGGGCTTAGATGAGGAAGGACGGCAAAGAAAAGCAACAATGGTGATGAGAAAGAGTGGGACACAGAGCAATTAGGACTTCTCTTTTCATGCTGATATTACTGCATTCAAACCACTTTATGCACCCTTGATGGGCGCTCTTCCCCATTTTCAATCCATATGATGCGTTTAAGCTTTTAAACAAGCTCTTATTTCTATCACAACTTAAG
Organism: Triturus cristatus; assembly: GCF_964204655.1. Lineage (NCBI taxonomy): Eukaryota > Metazoa > Chordata > Amphibia > Caudata > Salamandridae > Triturus > Triturus cristatus. The sequence goes on from NC_140591.1 coordinate 528,250,012, forward strand.
TCAACCGATTCATTTAAAAGAAACTACAGGGCCTCATTAGGAGATTCGCAAATTTTGATATAGTATATGCAACCCTCTTGGGTTACTAATACTGAGATTACCCAGGGTTCTCTAGGTAGCCCCTGAATGTCCCATCAGAAATGAGGAATAACTGGCACAATCAGGAATTCCAGACCCAAATTATCCAGTAATTCCTCCTTTCCCCACAAAAATCAACCATGGGTGAACAAAATGGGTCTGCAGAAGTCGCTGCTGACCTTGTAAATCGTCCTGGGCTACTAACTCCTGATAATACCCTGTCTGCTATACTTGGTAGCTCATGTTGAGGCCCACAGCGTCTACTTGCACACATGAATATCAGGGGCTCTCAGACACAGGAAAATAAACTTCACATTTCATACCATATCAATTTATCAAAGTACCTCCAACGTCATATTCGTCTGGATAAGAATGTGGCATAAACGGAGATTTTATCACACATCTCATAAATAAAATATAAAATCATAGTCAGTCTCTAAAATTGCTGTCCACACCACAGTTGTGGGTGTGTAGAATTTTCTGTATTTGGCTAACAGAAAAATATGTAAAATAGGTGATATTATGTTATGCTATGTCAAAGAGAATTTGTCCAGTGCACGTTCACCATTGGTCTCTTGGCGCTTTAGTAAAAACTCTGATCGAGGTGCTTGTAATTCCCTCAAATTAGGTTTCGTAAGCTTGTTTAAACAGTCAAGTCTTCAGATGTTTTCGGAATGGTAAAATGTCCATAGCTTGGCGGGTTGTCCAATGCAGAGAATTCCAAATGGTGGGGCCTAACACCCAAAAAACTTCTGCCTCCTGACCCGCTCTTCCAATATTTGGGAACAATCAGTAGGTTAGAATGAGGAGATCTTAAATTGCATGGAGGAGCATGCTTTTTCCTTCTCTCTGTAACACATTTTGGTGCTAAGTTGCTTACACTTCTAAAAACCGTTGAGCAAAGTTTAAATTCTATCCTTTGTTTCACTGGAAGCCATTGCAACTTCTTTAGCAATGGTGTAACATGCATTTTTCTTGAAACACTAAAAATCAACCTAGCCACCTCTTTCTGTATCGCCTTAAGTTTATGTAACACAGCATTAGGCAGGCCGACAAAAATCACATCAGTATGATCCAACCTGGATATTATAGTGGCTATTACTATCGCTTTGCATGCTTCAAAGGTCACTAAGTGGTCTATTGTCCTCACTGTTTTTTGTAGAACCGTGCATTTGGACACTAGAGAGATCACTTGAATCTGTATTGAAAAGTTACCATCAATCATGACCCCAAGGCTCTTAACTGCTGAAGAGGAAGGTGGTATCTGAACTAGTTCAAGAGGCCAATAATGTTGATCTCAAACAATGATCTTCTTATTTAACAAGACTATCTCCATCATGTTGGCATTTAACTTAAGTTGGTTCAGCTACATCCAACCAGAAATAACTCTCATGGTGTCCTGGAAATGTGCATACACTGTGGTAGTACCATCAAGATGAAGCAATAACTGGGTGTCATCAGCATAGTTAGAGACATATCAGCCTCTGTTTACCATTTCCACATTGAGGGGCCTTATATAAAGATTGAATAAATGGGGGAACAGTGAGGATCCTTGAGAGACTTTACATTCCAATATTTTGCCTGAGATGTAAAAGGCCCTAGGCTTACTGATTGTGTACCATCCATAAGAATTGATCCAATCCAGAGGAGTGCACTGCCTCATATCCCTGCGTCCTTCACTCAGTCGATCAATATTTTATGATTGACCACGTCAAAGGCCACGGATACAGGCCACGGAACAGTACCAGTTCTGCATTTTTCCCCTGGTTTTCTTTGCATCTTAAATCATCTATCACAGTCAATAGAACCAACGCTGTATTATGCAAAGGACAAAATACCTCTTAAACAGGATGCAGAAATTCTGCAACCTGTAGGTGCTTGCACAGTTCAGAGGAAACGTGGGCCTCTAGTAGTTTAGCTGGAAAGGAGAGCATAGATATAAGTCTGTCGTTTTTTACTCATTAGGATTCAATCCCTGCTTTTTCAAGAAAAGAATAACTTGTGCGAGTGATACATTAAGAAGATTTAACTTGATGTTGATGTTATCTTGATTTCAGGTATTCATGACCTGGAGTGTGTCTTTTCAATGCCCCTTGGGCAAGGAAGTATCAAATTAGTGAACCTTAGTCTGAAATTATTAACATCTCAAATGTTCCGTCGGAGGACTAAGTATTCACCACTGAAGAAAAGCCTACCTGTCAGGCGAATGCCCCGGTCTACTGAGCAGAGTTAATTGAGGGAGGGCGGGCACACCAGTTCTGCAGACATATCACACTTTCAGACCACAAGATTTTTGGTAATGCTTCTGTATAAACAATCTATCAGCTACCAAATTTTCAAATTACATTTGTGTGATATTTCCAGAGGTTTTGGGTTCCTAGGAGTGACATTCCATAGCCAATTGTTTGACACTTAGAGTGACACTTAAGTGACTGAGGGCCATATTATCAAGGAACGGCGATAACATTATCGCCGCTTTATCGGCAGGAACCTGCCGCTAAAGCGGCAATAATGGGCTTGATAATATGCCCTTGTGAATTCCCATAGAAGCCCATGTTCTGGTGCCCATTATTGCCGCTTTAGCGGCAGTTTCCTGACGCTAAAGCGGCGATAAGTTTAAGCCTGATCTTGATAATATGGCCCTTAGAGAGACAGCCACTTAATCTTAAAAAATTGCTCTCATTACACACAGGGAAATGTGATACCATGAGACAGATAGGTTTGCATCACATAGCCAAGGGAACTCCTGTTTCCATAAAACACAGAGAAATGTCATCTTATGTCAGAGAAACGTGTTATCAAGGCAAGCACAATGACCTGATACTCCTTTGGCATATGGACTGATAGCATTGCAGGGCACTGGTAAATGTTACGGCAGGAAACAGAAATATGCCATAACTTGGCATCACACTTGGCAACCCACCCGCATATGGCCAGAATCACTCTCTTTTTACTTCTGTCCACCAGCCTGACAGGTGTGTGGCAAGGAACGTATGATCACATTCAACAGGGTACATCATGCACTCTTGAAATATTCGGGAACATCAGGATGTGATGCTCTGATTTTCAAAACAAAAAACGGGGTCTGATATCACACAAACAAGCAATTTGCAAGACTGTAATTTAGCAGTGACTGAGTACATAGACCAGATGACAGCAAGTTCCACATTAGGCTATAATAACATAAATCAGCAGCAGTGAGTTACCACTGACCAAGCAGGAAATATTGGATTCGTATTTTTTGTTAATCACGCATGGAGAATTGGATCCAAATTTTGTGAACCGTTTTCATATTTTGGAGCAGAGACACGGCTTGGCAGCTTGTAGCATGGGACCCTTCTGCCCTGGCGTTACCGTTTGACAAGCTGTGTTCAAGGTCCTTTAATTCCTTTTATTTCTCTACCAATTACATCATTGATCTATGGGTCACAAACGAAATCGTCTTGAAAATATACAGCGCACGCGCCACACTGCCATCCCGTTTGATAGGACTGGTGATATATTCGGATTTTACCTCTTCTCTTCAAGAAGCTATTCAGCAGAGCACTTTTGTCTGTCATTGTTTCTGCATTATTACAAGGAAGGACACTGTGTGACAAGTAGCACAGGACTGCTGAGAGTTTACCTACTACAGCTGACTCCAGATAGAGATTCTAAATGACAATAAGATGCATGCGTTGCGCATTTTGAGCAAAACATGTAGAGCCAGATTTACAATAACTGGCGCATCCCTACATATCAGCAGGGATGCGCCAGTTATTTTGTGTGACGTTAGAAACCCCTTGCGCCACCATGGATGCGCCACCATGGCGCAAGGATAGACAGATGCGTGACGCATCTGTCAGAGTATAGGTGACGCAGTGCTGGAGTTGTGTCGCAAACGCGACGCAACTCCAGCACTGCTCAGAAGCGCCCTATACTTGCTGTGCTGCGTCACTCCTTACGCCTGCTACAAGCAGGCGTAAGGTTTTGACGCAGCGGAGATGTAAAACTGACCCAGTGAAATCTTGTAGATTTCACTGCATCACTTTTACGGGGCTTCCTTGCGACGGAACGCCCACCCTGCATACATTATACCTTTCGCAGGTATAATGTAGCGCAGTGCTTTACAACATGACGCATCTCACTAGATGCGTCACGTTGTAAATATGTCGCATAGTGACGCATTGTTTAAGATGCTGCTGCGTCATAGAAGTGTTGCAACGGAAATCTGCCCCCCAGTGCTCAATGTGACAGTACTTGCTGCAACCACGCCTTACCACTTAGAGGGGCTGAATCTGATCAGGGATGTAGAAAAAAAAGATTCTGTTGCAAATAGTTGGGCACAAGTGCTTTCAGTCCGGTATGGTGTAATGTTTTTCGAATTTCACCTGGGATTTCCACATGCCCACATTGACAGAAACACACACACACGTCTCTGTTTTGAAGGACTGAAAAATGTTTATTAGTTTGGACAATATTGTGTTTTAAGTGCCCCTAACACTATGCCCTCCTCTCTCTTTCCACTGCCATTTAAACCCCCCTCTCCCCGATGTCCTGACTCTCATATATTGTGTTTTAACAAGATGTCCCTGCGTGATTGTTGGGAAATTTGAAGCTCCCCCCCAAACTTATTGACCAAGCTACGCCCCTGAATTTGAGCCTTTCAGTGGCTCTAAGCTGCCTCTTTCAGCTGAGAGAAGAGCTCACCTAGGAGTGTGCACCTGATACGGGAGACAGGGAAGGGCTAGTGCTGCCATGGCACTGGGTCGGGCTGCATACTTGGTGGTAGGTGAGGCATCGTGAATAACAGTGGCAGTGTGCGCCAAGCTGCCCAACTGTTGTTTAGACTCTTACATAGTTGTGTGGACGTGACCATTTTAATGATCTAAAGGCCATGCAACATCAACCTAACTGGGCCTCAATGTCATTAGAATGTCCATGATTTCCCAGAACACCGCAAGGCCCAATCATGTGGTCGTCCGGATGATGAATGGACTGCCATGCAATCATGTGATCCTGAGAACCAGCCAGACCATCGGCAGGCTGCGCCATGACCGATATCCATGGCAACGTGCAACAGAGTTTCACCTCTTCTCGCCCCTGGGCTGCAGAGATAACTTACTGGTGCTGAGTTAGCAGAGAGCACTCCTGGCAAATCAGACGAGAAGCTATAATGAAGAATGAAATTGCATTTGAGTGTGGGAATGCGGGGTACAGGCATGAAATGAGTTAGTGTAATCCACAATGCGTGGCACTTGGCAGGTCTGTATCAGGCCATTAGTGCTGGGCAAGCAGAACATGCAAAATATGTAGCTTTTTTTCCACTGCTTGAGAAAAACCATGGTTGCTATGCAGGTGAAAAAAGGTAGCCAAACTCAACACTAACTGCCATATGACAATGAGAGGCTCATTCCCTGATCATGATGCCCCTCGGAAGGTACTGTCTGCTCTACTCTATACCCAAAACCTCCTTCCTCCTCTGCCTTTACTCACCTTCCTAGTTAGCTCCTCCCTTCTCCTCTCAATGCGCTCGTGCACTCGACGGGAACAGGTGTGCAATGCACCTACTTCATGGACACTGTTGCAGAGTGCAGATATTTCGGTCTAGATTTACAAGGAGTTGAGACAACCAGGGCAGCAAGCAATATTGCTGCAGTATGTGAACTGGAGAGAGCAGAATTACACCATAACCACAAAGAAGTGGTTCAATTCTGCTTTCTTCCGATACTGATGCGCTATCAGCAGCTATACACACATGCAGGCATCCTTACTCCATAGTGCAACGGTGTCTGCATAGTGGTCAGCAAAGTTTTTATGCAGGAAGGTGACCCCTAGTTCCACAAAAAGTATGCTTTTGGCCAATTTCCTCTTCACATGTGTGCAGCAGTGTTTCTTTTTGTGCCAGCCTCAGGGAGGTGCAGGATTTTGGAGGAGATCCATGTCTAAATTTCTTTGTAGATGTGGATTTATATCAAAATCCATGGATGGATGCACAGAAACATCCATGCACCACTCATGGATCGTCTCCTTGATGTAAAGTAACACAAGGCAGCACCCCCTGACTGTGCTCTAGAAAGCAACTTTCTCACAGTGAGAACTCAAAACTCTTTGTATTGTCAAGGGATTTCACCTTCATCTACCTTTTTAAAGCTGCGTTAGGCACAAAGAAGAATAGAAATGGACAAAATCCCTACAAAACCTCATCCTTTCAACATGAATAATTAAATAAAGAGTGAAAATCAAACAAGACATTTAGGGGCAGATTTATGTTTCCTGGCGCATCCCTGCAAATCAGTTTAAGTTTTGAGGCAGCGGCATCGGAAAAGTGACTTGTAGATTTCACTCAGGCACTTTTCCGAGGCGTTCCTGCGACGGAACGCCCCCCTCTGCGTCGGAATGCCAACATGAAACCTGACGGAGGTTTCATGTGGCGCAGGGCTTTACAAAGTGACACATCTCCCTAGATGTGTCACGTTGTAAATAGGGTGCAACGTGGCGCATGGTTTACGCCGCTGCTGCGTCACAGAAGTGATGTAACAGCGGCGCAAATGTGGCACACGGGGCTCGTAAATCTGCCCCTCAGTGCCATATATACTTCTTTCACTTTGCCAGTGACCCTCATGCATTTCTCAATCTTTGTGGCCTATCCTCGTCCCATCAGTTTGTGCACTTGTAGTTACAGTTGTCACAACACTCTTTATGTCTCCAACTGGTTGGCATGAACATCTTCTGTTGTGAATGAAAGACGCCTGGTCCATGTAGATTATGTAGGTTGATTTATTAAGATAGATGTTATCATCAAGAGCCCCACCAGGAGCAGCCTTCTTGCTGCTCAGCCCAATCTCCAACTAACTCTCTCACTCACCAACATTCCACACAGCATCATCACGTGCCAACATTCTAAACCACAGTCACACTGGCTGAGCAGCAAGTACAACACATTCCTTGTGGAAGTATGTCATCCTGCCGTGGGAATGTCTCTTCAGATTGCTTGTAAAACTACTTTGTAAACATTCCACTTCTATCTACCTTCTAGATCCTTCCATTTTTATCTTGTTCACTGTACATAAGAGTACTTTCAACATCTTTTTAGCTGCTTTTTTTACATTCTTATTATGTTACTGTTGCTGGATTTGTTTATTCTACTACCCAGTTCAACCTCTCTACCCGGACATACCTTTGTGGGTAATGTGGAGTAGCTGTCCTGTGTTTTATATTTTAGGATGCAAGTACTTTTTCATTTGCTGTGAAGTAAATTGTACTCTATTGTCCATCACCAGCTCTTTTGGTAGTTCTTCCCTATCCTAAATTCTGCTCGCTGTCATTTTCTTAAGACATTCTACTATTCAATCATTATTGGTACCTAGCCTGGCTCTGGTCATAATGCATACACGGACCCTATGAAATCCAGGCTCATTTATGTCAGCCTCCATAGCAGTTTCCACTGGCGCCAATAGTTATTTGGATGTAATTAACGTATTTTCACTCAAATTGCACATTGCACAATGCTGTATCCTGCCATCCTGGCTACCAAATGTTTTCATAGGTTTTCATTTTGTCATTGTTCCACCTTGATACCCCTGATGAGCTAGAATTACAAGTTTTCACAGTAATTCTTTCCTCTCAGGATTAATCTAGCTAGAAAGGTCATCCTTGGCCTTCCAATAAGCTTGGAATGGTTGTTCTGGCTTCCCCCTGTTTTCCAAGCCTGTTTTGGGTATTCTTCATTTTTTGCATGATATTGTCTTTTTTTCCAGATCTTCTAACCGTTCTTCTTTAATCAACGTTCATTTGAAGTTGACAGTTTCATCCAATGGCCTTCATTATCAGTACGGTCAGTTATAGTCCTGCTCTGAAATTGAGCAGAAATCATTTGGCTCCCGATTTCACATTCCCAGACTGGTTCAAATTGCCCTTGCACACCTGCCAACCTACAAATTAATTTCACAGTGTGAGAAGGGGTGGGGTCTTGGACGAGGCATGGCCTCATGCTAAGAGCTATCTAAGAGGCACTCTCCCTCTCACCAAAACTCCCTTCCAAAAAAAAGGGTACTTAAGGCTGTCGAAAATGTCCTGTTGTATTTTCACTGCCTCTTAATGGATATTGGCTGCTTACTGCCTCCAAAATCGAGCTGGAAATCCACTGTTTACAGTGATTTTCAGCTAGTTTTCCCTGCCACCGTGCGAATTTGGCTCCTCACCGGGTGTCTGCCTTAAGAGAGCCAAAATCATGTGCCACACAGTAGCCCCCCATGAAAGTTGGCAGGTCTGCCCTTGGACGAAGGGAGTGCAGGGATTTCCTGCACAATTGTTCCTAGGTATTACCTAAAATAGACCAGAGGAGAATTACGTGTAATTTTAACATTTGGTGAACCCAAAAAAACAAGTTATTCCCATTCCGATTACTGAAACTTGGAATTGGGAGGTAAACTCAGCCGGTAATATGGTGACCGGGCAGTAGCGGCATTTTCCAGGGGTGGTTTATCCCACAAGACTCTGAATGAACCCATAAGAGGCCTAGTCAGCCTCATCACATGCCTTGGTATTTGAGAATGAGGCTGCATGTGGGGCACAAGCTACCTTTTGTCTCTAAAATAACTCTTTTTTTGTCCCTTAATTAATTGGTTACAGACGTAATTAATTTGAACTTTCTATGGTGAAGCAGTGATCAGCTTGGTAGAGGGCTTAGATGAGGAAGGACGGCAAAGAAAAGCAACAATGGTGATGAGAAAGAGTGGGACACAGAGCAATTAGGACTTCTCTTTTCATGCTGGCATTACTGCATTCAAACCACTTTATGCACCCTTGATGGGCGCTCCTCCCCATTTTCAATCCATATGATGCGTTTAAGCTTTTAAACAAGCTCTTATTTCTATCACAACTTAAGTCAACCGATTCATTTAAAAGAAACTACAGGGCCTCATTAGGAGATTCGCAAATTTTGATATAGTATATGCAACCCTCTTGGGTTACTAATACTGAGATTACCCAGGGTTCTCTAGGTAGCCCCTGAATGTCCCATCAGAAATGAGGAATAACTGGCACAATCAGGAATTCCAGACCCAAATTATCCAGTAATTCCTCCTTTCCCCACAAAAATCAACCACGGGTGAACAAAATGGGTCTGCAGAAGTCGCTGCTGACCTTGTAAATCGTCCTGGGCTAGTAACTCCTGATAATACCCTGTCTGCTATACTTGGTAGCTCATGTTGAGGCCCACAGCGTCTACTTGCACACATGAATATCAGGGGCTCTCAGACACAGGAAAATAAACTTCACATTTCATACCATATCAATTTATCAAAGTACCTCCAACGTCATATTCGTCTGGATAAGAATGTGGCATAAACGGAGATTTTATCACACATCTCATAAATAAAATATAAAATCATAGTCAGTCTCTAAAATTGCTGTCCACACCACAGTTGTGGGTGTGTAGAATTTTATGTATTTGGCTAACAGAAAAAAATGTAAAATAGGTGATATTATGTTATGCTATGTCAAAGAGAATTTGTCCAGTGCACGTTCACCATTGGTCTCTTGGCGCTTTAGTAAAAACTCTGATCGAGGTGCTTGTAATTCCCTCAAATTAGGTTTCGTAAGCTTGTTTAAACAGTCAAGTCTTCAGATGTTTTCGGAATGGTAAAATGTCCATAGCTTGGCGGGTTGTCCAATGCAGAGAATTCCAAATGGTGGGGCCTAACACCCAAAAAACTTCTGCCTCCTGACCCGCTCTTCCAATATTTGGGAACAATCAGTAGGTTAGAATGAGGAGATCTTAAATTGCATGGAGGAGCATGCTTTTTCCTTCTCTCTGTAACACATTTTGGTGCTAAGTTGCTTACACTTCTAAAAATCGTTGAGCAAAGTTTAAATTCTATCCTTTGTTTCACTGGAAGCCATTGCAACTTCTTTAGCAATGGTGTAACATGCATTTTTCTTGAAACACTAAAAATCAACCTAGCCACCTCTTTCTGTATCGCCTTAAGTTTATGTAACACAGCATTAGGCAGGCCGACAAAAATCACATCAGTATGATCCAACCTGGATATTATAGTGGCTATTACTATCGCTTTGCATGCTTCAAAGGTCACTAAGGGGGGCTATTTTCCTCACTGTGTTTTGTAGAACCTTGCATTTGGACACTAGAGAGATCACTTGAATCTGTATTGAAAAGTTACCATCAATCATGACCCCAAGGCTCTTAACTGCTGAAGAGGAAGGTGGTATCTGAACTAGTTCAAGAGGCCAATAATGTTGATCTCAAACAATGATCTTCTTATTTAACAAGACTATCTCCATCATGTTGGCATTTAACTTAAGTTGGTTCAGCTACATCCAACCAGAAATAACTCTCATGGTGTCCTGGAAATGTGCATACACTGTGGTAGTACCATCAAGATGAAGCAATAACTGGGTGTCATCAGCATAGTTAGAGACATATCAGCCTCTGTTTACCATTTCCACATTGAGGGGCCTTATATAAAGATTGAATAAATGGGGGAACAGTGAGGATCCTTGAGAGACTTTACATTCCAATATTTTGCCTGAGATGTAAAAGGCCCTAGGCTTACTGATTGTGTACCATGCATAAGAATTGATCCAATCCAGAGGAGTGCACTGCCTCATATCCCTGCGTCCTTCACTCAGTCGATCAATATTTTATGATTGACCACGTCAAAGGCCACGGATACAGGTCACGGAACAGTACCAGTTCTGCATTTTTCCCCTGGTTTTCTTTGCATCTTAAATCATCTATCACAGTCAATAGAACCAACGCTGTATTATGCAAAGGACAAAATACCTCTTAAACAGGATGCAGAAATTCTGCAACCTGTAGGTGCTTGCACAGTTCAGAGGAAACGTGGGCCTCTAGTAGTTTAGCTGGAAAGGAGAGCATAGATATAAGTCTGTCGTTTTTTACTCATTAGGATTCAATCCCTGCTTTTTCAAGAAAAGAATAACTTGTGCGAGTGATACATTAAGAAGATTTAACTTGATGTTGATGTTATCTTGATTTCAGGTATTCATGACCTGGAGTGTGTCTTTTCAATGCCCCTTGGGCAAGGAAGTATCAAATTAGTGAACCTTAGTCTGAAATTATTAACATCTCAAATGTTCCGTCGGAGGACTAAGTATTCACCACTGAAGAAAAGCCTACCTGTCAGGCGAATGCCCCGGTCTACTGAGCAGAGTTAATTGAGGGAGGGCGGGCACACCAGTTCTGCAGACATATCACACTTTCAGACCACAAGATTTTTGGTAATGCCTCTGTATAAACAATATATCAGCTACCAAATTTTCAAATTACATTTGTGTGATATTTCCAGAGGTTTTGGGTTCCTAGGAGTGACATTCCATAGCCAATTGTTTGACACTTAGAGTGACACTTAAGTGACTGAGGGCCATATTATCAAGGGACGGCGATAACATTATCGCCGCTTTATCGGCAGGAACCTGCCGCTAAAGCGGCAATAATGGGCTTGATAATATGCCCTTGTGAATTCCCATAGAAGCCCATGTTCTGGTGCCCATTATTGCCGCTTTAGCGGCAGTTTCCTGACGCTAAAGCGGCGATAAGTTTAAGCCTGATCTTGATAATATGGCCCTTAGAGAGACAGCCACTTAATCTTAAAAAATTGCTCTCATTACACACAGGGAAATGTGATACCATGAGACAGATAGGTTTGCATCACATAGCCAAGGGAACTCCTGTTTCCATAAAACACAGAGAAATGTCATCTTATGTCAGAGAAACGTGTTATCAAGGCAAGCACAATGACCTGATACTCCTTTGGCATATGGACTGATAGCATTGCAGGGCACTGGTAAATGTTACGGCAGGAAACAGAAATATGCCATAACTTGGCATCACACTTGGCAACCCACCCGCATTTGGCCAGAATCACTCTCTTTTTACTTCTGTCCACCAGCCAGACAGGTGTGTGGCAAGGAACGTATGATCACATTCAACAGGGTACATCATGCACTCTTGAAATATTCGGGAACATCAGGATGTGATGCTCTGATTTTCAAAACAAACAAGCATTTGCAATGCAATAGGTCTCGCATTTATACGAGTTTGAGCTATTGGAATTGTAAATGACAATGCCTTTTATTTATGTTTTAAAAACCCACACATAAATAAAAGGCATTGCCATTTATAGTGCCAATAGCTCAAACTCTTAACAACTGCGATACCTGGGATGCAAAGCTAGGTTGCAAAGTATGCACCAGTGTAAAGTGCAGTAGGAGGATGCTGTACCCAGGCCTGGGAAACCCGGGGAAGGAGATATGTCACTCACCAAGTAGAGCGGAGCATATATCTTCAGGAAATCCTCCAGAGCGCCCTGTGTAATCTGAAGGTACGTGACGGTGCAGGAAGGGTTCCAGGTATGCCCGATTTCATAGCAGCTATGTGGGATAGACTTGCTGAACGCAGCCATCTTGGTTGAGGACTGATGACAGCAAAGACTGGAAGGGGGCAAAGGTCACTGTTGGCCGAGGTTACTTCAGTACAAAGTCCTCGGATCATGTGACTACGTAGGGTTGCCTCCTCTCGGCGCACGAGTCCAGAGCTTCCTGTGCGCCGTAGAGCGGCGTCGTTCTGTTTCCATGGTAGCGGATGGCGCGGACTGTTAATGAATCTGACATCTGCGGACTCTATGCTCAGTACTGGCTGGACGGTTAGCTGTTCCGACACCGGAAACAATGTATTTTTCAGTGCATCTCCAAGCCTGCGTCCACGTAACAGGACCAGTGCTTTAAGTGTTATTAGTAAAAAAATTTAAAGTAGAGTGCAGTGTCCGATGATCTTTTGTGACGAGCGGCGGTTCATTGAGGGATAAATACAAGCACATCAAATATCCCTAAGAGTGCACGGCTTATCAGAGCGCAGGAGGCTTGGTGTCTGCTGTCAGCTGTAGGCACGCAGTATCGTGCAGGCGGTGGGGGCAGAGGCAAAGGGAGATTAAACAAGGGCTGGGCGAGAAGGGAGGGGGGAATGTGAGCAACAGAGGAGCCCGCAAAAGTGAAAGTGATCGTGTTTACGATCCCCACGGAGGAAAGACACATGGCGCTGCGCGCGTGCACGTTCACGTGCACTGTAGCTTTAGGCCACGGCAGCACTTTGAGAAGCCCAGATATAAAATGTCTCTTCGAGCCTTTGGCTCGCGAGACCTAAAAACGGGGTCTGATATCACGCAAACAAGCAATTTGCAAGACTGTAATTTAGCAGTGACTGAGTACATAGACCAGATGACAGCAAGTTCCACATTAGGCTATAATAACATAAATCAGCAGCAGTGAGTTACCACTGACCAAGCATGAAATATTGGATTCGTATTTTTTGTTAATCACGCATGGAGAATTGGATCCAAATTTTGTGAACCGTTTTCATATTTTGGAGCAGAGACACGGCTTGGCAGCTTGTAGCATGGGACCCTTCTGCCCTAGCGTTGCCGTGTGACCAGCTGTGTTCAAAGTCCTTTAATTCCTTTTATTGCTCTACCAATTACATCATTGATCTATGGGTCACAAACGAAATCGTCTTGAAAATATACAGCGCACGCGCCACACTGCCATCCCGTGTGATAGGACTGATGATATATTCGGATTTTACCTCTTCTCTTCAAGAAGCTATTCAGCAGAGAACTTTTGTCTGTCATTGTTTCTGCATTATTACAAGGCAGGGGCTGTTGGACACTGTGTGACAAGTAACATTTTATAGGACTGCTGAGAGTTTACATACTACCGCTGACTCCAGATAGAGATTCTAAATGACAATAAGCTGCATGCGTGGCGCATTTTGAGCAAAACGTGTAGGGGCAGATTTACAATAACTGGCCCATCCCTGCATATCCGCAGGGATGCGCCAGTTATTTTGCGTGACGTTAGAAACCCCATGCACCACCATGGATGCGCCACATTTACAATGCGGCGCACCATGGCGCAAGGATAGACAGATGCGTGATGCATCTGTCAGCGTATAGGTGACGCAGTGCTGGAGTCGAGTCGCAAGCGCGACGCAACTCCAGCACTGCTCAGAAGCGCCCTTCACTTGCTGTGCTGCAACACTCCTTACGCCTGCTACAAGCAGGCGTAAGGTTTTGACGCAGCAGGGACGTAAAAGTGACTCAGTCACTTTTACGGGGCTTCCTTGCGACGGAACGCCCACCCTGCATACATTATACCTTTCGCAGGTATAATGTAGCGCAGGGCTTTACAACATGACGCATCTCACTAGATGCGTCACGTTGTAAATATGTCGCATAGTGGCGCATTGTTTACGATGCTGCTGCGTCACAGAAGTGTCGCAACGGAAATCTGCCCCCCAGTGCTCAATGTGACAGAGAGAGGGTGAGAGTACTTACTACTTTCTACAGCCACGCCTTACCACTCAGAGGGGCTGAATCTGATCAGGGATGAAGAATTTTTTTAATTCTGTTTTGAATAGTTGGGCACAAGTGCTTTCAGTCCGGTATGATGAAGTGTTTTTCGAATTTCACCTGGGATTTCCACATGCCCACATTGACAGAAACACACACACACGTCTCCGTTATGAAGGACTTTAACATGTTTATTAGTTTGAACAACATTGTGTTTTATGTCCCCCTAACACTATGCCCTCCTCTCTATTTCCACTGCCATTTAAGCCCTCCCTCTCCCCGATGTCCTGCCTCTCATATCTTGTGTTTTAACAAGATGTCCCTGCGTGATTGTTGGGAAATTTGAAGCCCCCCCCCCAAACTTATTGACCAAGCTACGCCCACGAATCTGAGCCTTTCAGTGGTGCTAAGCTGCCTCTTTTAGCTGAGAGAAGAGCTCACCTAGGAGTGTGCACCTGATCCGGGTAACAGGGAAGGGCTAGTGCTGCCATGGCACTGGGTCGGGCAGCATAGTTGGTGGTAGGTGAGGCATCGTGAATAACAGTGGCAGTGTGCGCCAAGCTGCCCAACTGTTGTTTAGACTCTTTTATAGTTGTGTGGACGTGACAATTTTAATGATCTAAAGGCCATGCAACATCAACCTGTCTGGGCCTCAAAGTCATTAGAATGTCCATGATTTCCCAGAACACTCCAAGGCCCAATCATGTGGTGGTCCGGATGACAAATGGACTGCCATGCAATCATGTGATCCTGAGAACCAGCCAGACCATCGGCAGGCTGCGCCATGACCGATATCCATGGCAACTGGCAACCGAGTTTCACCTCTTCTCGACCCTGGGCTGCAGAGACAACTGCAGTTAGCAGAGAGCACTCCTGGCAAATCAGACGAGGAGCTATAATGAAGAATGAAATTGCATTTCAGTGTGGGAATGCGGGGTACAGGCATGAAATGAGTTAGTGTAATCCACAATGCGTGGCACTTGGGAGGGCTGTATCAGGCCATTAGTGCTGGGCAAGCAGAACACGCAAAATATGTAGCTTTTTTTCCACTGCTTGAGAAAAACCATGGTTGCTATGCAGGTGAAAAAAGGTAGCCAAACTCAACACTAACTGCCATATGACAATGAGAGGCTCATTCCCTGATCATGATGCCCCTCGGAAGGTACTGTCTGCTCTACTCTATACCTTCCAACTCATTCCAAAACCTCCTTCCTCCTCTGCCTTTACTCACCTTCCTAGTTAGCTCCTCCCTTCACCTCTCAATGTGCTCGTGCACTCGACGGGAACAGGTGTGCAATGCACCTACTTCATGGACACTGTTGCAGAGTGCAGATATTTTGGTCTAGATTTACAAGGAGTTGAGACAACCAGGGTAGCAAGCAATATTGCTGCAGTATGTGAACTGGAGAGAGCAGAATTGCACCATAACCACAAAGAAGTGGTTCAATTCTGCTTTCTTCCGATACTAATGCGCTATTAGCAGCCATACACACATGCAGGCATCCTTACTCCATAGTGCAACGGTGTCTGCATAGTGGTCAGCAAAGTTTTTATGCAGGAAGGTGACCCCTAGTTCCACAAAAAGTATGCTTTTGGCCAATTTCCTCTTCACATGTGTGCAGCAGAGTGTTTCTTTTTGTGCCAGCCTCAGGGAGGTGCAGGATTTTGGAGGAGATCCATGTCTAAATTTCTTTGTAGATGTGGATTTATATCAAAATCCATGGATGGATGCACAGAAACATCCATGCACCACTCATGGAACGTCTCCTTGATGTAAAGTAACACAAGGCAGCACCCCCTGACTGTGCTCTAGAAAGCAACTTTCTCACAGTGAGAACTCAAAACTCTTTGTATTGTCAAGGGATTTCACCTTCATCTACCTTTTTAAAGCTGCGTTAGGCATAAAGAAGAATAGAAATGGACAAAATCCCTACAAAACCTCATCCTTTCAACATGAATAATTAAATAAAGAGTGAAATATCAAACAAGACATTTAGGGGCAGATTTATGTTTCCTGGCGCATCCCTGCAAATCAGTTTAAGTTTTGAGGCAGCGGCATCGGAAAAGTGACTTGTAGATTTCACTCAGGCACTTTTCCGAGGCGTTCCTGCGACGGAACGCCCCCTTCTGCGTCGGAATGCCAACATGAAACCTGACGGAGGTTTCATGTGGCGCAGGGCTTTACAAAGTGACACATCTCCCTAGATGTGTCACGTTGTAAATAGGGTGCAACGTGGCGCATGGTTTACGCCGCTGCTGCGTCACAGAAGTGATGTAACAGCGGCGCAAATGTGGCACACGGGGCTCGTAAATCTGCCCCTCAGTGCCATATATACTTCTTTCACTTTGCCAGTGACCCTCATGCATTTCTCAATCTTTGTGGCCTATCCTCGTCCCATCAGTTTGTGCACTTGTAGTTACAGTTGTCACAACACTCTTTATGTCTCCAACTGGTTGGCATGAACATCTTCTGTTGTGAATGAAAGACGCCTGGTCCATGTAGATTATGTAGGTTGATTTATTAAGTTAGATGTTATCATCAAGAGCCCCACCAGGAGCAGCCTTCTTGCTGCTCAGCCCAATCTCCAACTAACTCTCTCACTCACCAACATTCCACACAGCATCATCACGTGCCAACATTCTAAACCACAGTCACACTGGCTGAGCAGCAAGTACAACACATTCCTTGTGGAAGTATGTCATCCTGCCGTGGGACTGTCTCTTCAGATTGCTTGTAAAACTACATTGTAAACATTCCACTTCTATCTACCTTCTAGATCCTTCCATTTTTATCTTGTTCACTGTACATAAGAGTACTTTCAACATCTTTTTAGCTGCTTTTTTTACATTCTTATTATGTTACTGTTGCTGGATTTGTTTATTCTACTACCCAGTTCAACCTCTCTACCCGGACATACCTTTGTGGGTAATGTGGAGTAGCTGTCCTGTGTTTTATATTTTAGGATGCAAGTACTTTTTCATTTGCTGTGAAGTAAATTGTACTCTATTGTCCATCACCAGCTCTTTTGGTAGTTCTTCCCTATCCTAAATTCTGCTCGCTGTCATTTTCTTAAGACATTCTACTATTCAATCATTATTGGTACCTAGCCTGGCTCTGGTCATAATGCATACACGGACCCTATGAAATCTAGGCTCATTTATGTCAGCCTCCATAGCAGTTTCCACTGGCGCCAATAGTTATTTGGATGTAATTAACGTATTTTCACTCAAATTGCACATGGCTCAATGCTGTATCCTGCCATCCTGGCTACCAAATGTTTTCATAGGTTTTCATTTTGTCATTGTTCCACCTTGATACCCCTGATGAGCTAGAATTACAAGTTTTCACAGTAATTCTTTCCTCTCAGGATTAATCTAGCTAGAAAGGTCATCCTTGGCCTTCCAATAAGCTTGGAATGGTTGTTCTGGCTTCCCCCTGTTTTCCAAGCCTGTTTTGGGTATTCTTCATTTTTTGCATGATATTGTCTTTTTTTCCAGATCTTCTAACCGTTCTTCTTTAATCAACGTTCATTTGAAGTTGACAGTTTCATCCAAAGCTAGCAACAACTGCCTCATTCTCTGTTTCTACTTCTTTTTTTTGTGTGGTATCCGATTACAACTTAGTTTCTTTCTGTTGATATCAAAGTTCTTGATACAAATGCAATGTCTTCCTCCAGGTCTTCACCTGCCCCTTTTTAAAGAAGAAACTGCACCTTAACCCTAGTTGCTTGCATCTACTGTTAGTATTGTTTTCTTCTTGACCAGAATAGTTTCAGTATTTTTGCTTCTATAAATAGTGTCTTGAAATTTTCAAAAGCATTTCTCTTTTCTCCTTCCCACATGAAATGTTGTCCCATTCTCTTTAACGTTTTCAATGGTTGTCCATTGTACTTTATTTGAATACAAACCTTGAGTATTACTCAGTTAACACTAAGTGGGGCCTTAACTTTTCCTTATTTGCTGGTTCAGGTGTCATATGTATCGCTCCTAATAAATCGTGCTTATGTTTGATTCCTTGGCCAGATATCCTGTGTCCTAGGTACACAGCTTCCAGTATTTTGAACTGACATTTATTTCTCTTAAGTGCAAGTACAACTTTTTTATTTGATTGTTTCTAGTATTATTTTTAATGTTGCAATCTTCTTTTCTACATCTCTTTCGTATACCACGATGTCGGAAAGTTTTGCGTTCCTCAGATAGTTTGTGCATTAGTCTTTTTAAGACTGGTGCTTCTGTTACCAAGCTAAAAGGCAGCTCTTTAAATTGGTAAATCCCCTCAAGTGTTATGAATCTGTCTACATGTTAGGGTTTTAGAGAATCTTTACCTGGTGATATGCAGATTGCCAATCCAGTTTGCTGAAAATCTTTGCTCCTTTGAATGTCATGAACGTTTAATTTATGTTTCATAGTGAATGACTGCACAGTTGTCTGCTTTTATTCCCATGTCTCAGATCTAAACCTTAGATTTCAATTGTTCCATTTAGAAATCTCTACTTGAGAGCAATTAAGTGAACTCGATCTGTGTTATTATGACATTCTTTTTCATGTTTCTTAACATCTTTTATTTCATCCTTGGCCGTCACTAGCACTGGCCTGAGTCAGTGCCTTACTGGGATTGCTCCTGCTTTCATCTTAAGTTTATTTTCATAAACCTTTAACTTTTCAATAACGTTCTCAAACATTGCCCTGTGTTTGCTCAAACTGTTGTCAATGTTTTTATTTATAATTTTAACCTATCCGCCCAATTTGTTTTTCTTGTTATACCCAAATCACATTGCTGCCTCCACTCCAGATTGCTTCTGCCACATATACCGCACATTTCCTCTCTTTACTCCATACCAAGTCTATTGTATCCCCATTCAAGAAGCTCCTCTTCAATGTTTTGCTGGACCATGTCTTTTCTTGCAAGCCTTTTGACACGATAATGCACAATGATCTTGAATCCACTTCTAACACCATACTCTCTCTGTCTACTTTTATCATGCAACTTGTCTTCTTCATCTTAGCTATGTTCCTTCGTCCTCATCACATTCTTCCTATGTACACAATACAGGGTTTTGTAGTTCTGCTATGGTGCTCTCTGCCCTCTTTCACATGTGCCACTCTTTTTATGATCCAATAGTTTGTTATGCATATTTTGGCAAAATGACCTTTTCGATTGCATTCGGTGCATCTTTTGTCCTGGGCGGGGCCTGTCAGACTCGATCATCTATAATAATTTTATTTTTGTTGTTGTATTTTAATGAAGGGCAAACTCGACCCGAGTTATTGGAGCGCTTTACACGAGCACCAGTTACATTACACAAGGACACATGCACATTTTTGTAGGCACAGGGAGATTAAGGGGCATATCAACAAGAAATAGCAATAAATCTTATCGCCGGCGAAGTCTTTTTTTTATCGCCGCCGTAGCGACGTATTAACAAGGCGCCGCTAACCAGCGATAACAATCGGTTCCGGTGCTTAGGGATGGCGATAAAATCTTAGTGCCGGCGATAAAAAAACGCACGCTAAGCCGCGAAAAGTAGAGATAAGCAATTTATCTCCAAAATCAGCCTGACAATTGACAACAGGCCTGCATTTTGCATGCAGCAAGTGGGTAAATGCACTATAAAAGGCCCACAAGCAGGGGGAAAATATTTTAATAAATAAATGGATTCCACTGACCAGAGACCAGACCAGACCAGAGACATGGAGGAAGCAGGGCCAAGCGCAGAGACCACAGCAAACCCCACAGCCAGCCAGGAGGAGCAGGGAGAGAGCCAGAGGAAGGAAAAGAGGAGGAGGAACTCCAGGTTCAGCCACCAGGAGAATCAGGTCCTGTATAGTCTGGTGGCTGAACACCAGCAGGAGCTGTTTATAAGGAGGACAGTGCCATTGTCCAGAAAGAAACACATCTGGGAGGAGATCACAGCTAAGGTCAATGCTGTGGGAGAGAGGAAGAGGAGGACCGCGGAGGAGGTGAAAAAACGCTGCAACGACAGCAAGAGGAACACCAAGGAGAAGATGGCCGCCAACCGTAGGGCAGCCATGGCCACCGGAGGTGGTAGCCCCGTGCCGCAGCTGGAGCTGGATGAACAGGAGGAAATGGTGGCGCAAGTCATCACTGAGGAGACAGTGGTTGGAGTGCTGGGTCGGGACACCGCTGCAGGTCAACAGACACAACCACAGGGTGAGTACAAACTATGGAGTAGGTGGATGGCCACAATGGCACACATGTACAATAAATAGCATTGCATACCCACAATTACTGTGGTTCAGGTCCCAGATAGCCCTGTGCATGGTGGCATGGACACACATAAACATTGCTAGACACACTTTGACGTACACACTGACATCAAAATGTCACTGAAACCTCACAAAAACACAGTCTAGCTACATCATCAGACCACAAAATAAGTGCCACATCACATACCAAAATGCTACATCACGTAGAGACGCACAATGCTGACAAAATGCACACCTTGCACCATCACAACCTATATCCAAATAATCTCCACAAGGCCGCAACTCACAGTTGCCAAAATGAGTATGCAGTGTGAATGTGACTAATCATGTGCACGTGTAAGCATGCCAACAGCAAGAACAGCACACCTGCTAAATAGCACATGTGGCTGACTTGTGTGCAAGGATGTGCGTGGCCAACAAGTGTGACTTGGAGGGCCACACACAACCTTGCACACGAGCCAGACACATGTGCAGTGTTGCAGGTAAGCTGAGCCTGTCGTTGGCATGCTTACTCGTGCGCGTGACCAGTCACATCCACGCTGCATACTCATTTTGGCACATGGGAGTTCTGAAGAAGATTTGGATAAGTGTGGTGATGATGCAAGGGGGACATTGTGATAACCTCATGCCTGTACTACAAAAATGCCCCCTTGCAGCACTGTGTACAGCAAGATGAGAAAGTACTCTGCATACCGACAACACATGCAATGTCACACCAAAAAGACGGATTATGGGGCACATTACCAAGGACGGCATTAAAATATTAGCTGCTTAAGCGGCAGAAAACTGCCGCTAAAGTGGCGATAATGGCCCTTAAAAAATGCCCAGGAGAATTCCTATACAAGCCCATGGTCACACCAGACCATGGACTTCAATTGGAATTCCCTAGGGCATATTATCAAGGCCATGATCGCCGCTTAAGCGGCAGTTCTCTGCCGCTCAAGTGCCAATAATCTGTAATGCCGTCCCTGATAATTCGGCCCTTAGTTGTGTGCTCTCCATTGCAAAATGCAATGCGGGGCGCACCATGAAAGCCATTCAGTCTTCCAAAGGCAACTCACCTGCATGCACACATATCCCTGTCCATAATACCCACCACCCCCTCCCGCCCCACGTCAACGCATGGCATGTACTATTTTCTCTAGCAAAATGAAAAAATCTTCATGTCTGCGAAAGCTAGATCTTCAGATCTAACAATTGCGCAAACCTAGGGACATATTCCCAAGATCAGCGTTAAAATCATTGCTGCCTTAGTGGCAGGAAACTGCCACTAAAGTGGTGGCCATGGGCTTGATAATATGCCCCTGTGAATTCCCATAGAAGCCCATGTTCACACCACAACATGGACTTCTATGGGAATTCACAAGGGCCGATCATCAAGCCCAACACCGCCGCTATAGCCGCAATCATTTTAACGCTGATCCTGATATTATGGCCCCTAGTCCCTCTCCACTCACTATGGTGTTCATTTTTCTGAGCATAGGATCCTTGGCTTGTCACTATGACATGTCTCCTCTACTACCTTGAATATTAAGAACCATGTAAAAGGGGGTATACCAACCAATTTACAACACAGGCCATATAAACCAAAATCACCAGCACAAATCCATACGAAAGTCTATTTCACAATCCCTCAAGGCATGTCACTACCGATGTTGCTCTGTACTCCTTGATAGCCTTAGCAGTGCGTAATCTGTGGTAATCTGTGTTATCCAGAAGCTAAACACTAAAAACACAATATACAGGCTGCCGCCTTAGATTCACCCATCATACATGTCTACAATGGTGTGGAATGGTCACATCTACGGGCTATAAAGGCACTAGCCTGGTACCAGCTCACCTGGCACAGTGTTGACATTGCTCTCGCTGTCTTTGTCCACAAATTGTCCAAAGAAATAGTCCCATGCCCTAGCCGCCTCAAGTGATCCATTGCTCACTGTACCCTTGACCAGTAGTAGCCTAACTATCCCATCACACTCTGCCCATTTGGTGAACTAGCACTCCCATTGATCTAAACTCGTGGCCCCACTTGCCTTCCAGTGCATCGTAATATCCCCTCATGGCCACAAATAATACCCTATCTATAAACTTGCGGCAAGGCCACTTTGAGCCGTGTGTGGGAAGCAATGTAGGATACAAGCCCCCTACGACAGATCTACCTCCCTGTCTGTCAACACCTTCAATACTGTTATCACTACGGTCCAATAAGTTGCCTAAAGTGGTCACCCCAAAATCATGTGAGGAAAGTTTGCCCCCTCTCCCTGAACCATTGTGCATGCCTATGAGTCAGTGTAGAAACATGCATTGACTTTCTGCCGATGTGAGGTAAGGCAATGTAAAACATTAAAAATAAGCCTTTGGAAGCGGGTGTGCCTGCTGCACCTTCATGCTTACTCTACAATCTCAGCACAAGCCCTTTCCGGTATCTCTCTAACTACATCTACCTCCCATTTCAATTCAGTTTGTCCAAAGGGGGCAGCTCCACGAGACCCATGTGCATGTACAGGCATGTGACTGCCTTAAACTTTTCAGCTGCTGTCAATATGTATTGGCACCCTAAAGAAAAGCTCAGGTCCTGCTTGGTCCCCTTTACAATGCGCACGAATATCCGCTGTGATCGCTGCATGGAGTAAGTAGTCCCCCCTTCGAAAATCAAACCGCTCATGCATCGTCTAGAAGGTTTGCGCCTGGTATGATGCACAAAACAGTTCACCACTGCCACACACACTCCACATGTGGGACCAAATCTGTGGGTAATGGGTGTGGACACCGTCTGCTCAGATAGCAACAACATTTGCCATACATGCTGCACCTTACTCTGAAAGGGTAATCCAAAAGAAGTGCAGGAAGCAAGATTAAACATGACAGACGCAATGCACACAACACAAATCGCTAGGAGCCAAAGCGAGTTAGAGGCACATGTGTCCTACACAGTGCAGCTTTGTAGAAACAACACGGCGTAGATAATCAAGGACGTTCTTAACGCCACTTCAGCGGCATGAAACAGACACCAAGGCAGTGATAATGTGCCTGATAACATGCAGCAGATAATTCTAATCAAAGCCCATGTTCACAACAGAACATGTGCTTCTCCTGGAATTCTATGCGGCACATTTCCAAGGACATCTTTGCCGCTTGTAGCGGAAGTCTCCTGCTGCTAAAGTGCAGATAACACCATGGACGTCCATGATAACATGCCCCCAAGTAGGCTCCCATTGCCAATGTTCCAAAAGTGTGCATTCATCACACATCACCAATAGCACACTAAACACATGCACATGTGCAAGCCCCTGCAAAGCTGCAACTCCTTGAGCCACACTGATAAGGCATGTGATAGGGCATGATGGATAGCATGCCTGCAGGACAAAGAGATTCACATGGTGCAGGACAACTCACTGATGTTGCGGAGTGTGGAACTCATCCTCAAGGGAGCATGTCACACCCTGGCACAAACTTATGTACACACAACCCCTGATGTGACCAAGACACTTGATGACCTACTATGCACAAGTGTCACTACTCTGACAAGGATACACCATCCACACAGATTTCCACGTCTGCATTGTCCATACACAGAAGTCAAAGGCCCATTTCATGAAAGGGACAAGGGGCAGCTAAACAAAGGCAGCAGGTGTCACCATCACACAATGCAGTGTACACACATACTAATCTGAGTACATCAACTTTGCCTAATAGGTGTTGCGGACTGCATCAGTCACATAACACAAACCAAGACACAACAGTTAGCATTTGGGTGTAGACACTGTCAAGACACATTTCTCACCTAGGGCACTTGTGATATTACAATGTACAAGTACACACACACATCTGTGATGTCTCTGAAATATTCACCATCCAGTAACTAGCATGCATATTGTACAAAATATCTATCATGTACAGTCTCCCTCAGTCTGATTGTTAAGTCAAATAATGCATGCCCATACATGGATACCACTGTTAAACTATATCTCCCATGAACATTTCAGAGGGAGCGACAACACTTCCTGGACAGCGGGACGACCCACTCCACCACGATGACTCGTCCCAAACACCAACCATTAATATGGACGAGTTTGAATGTCTCCTCGATTCCTTTGCAACACCAACTCCATTAGCAGGGCTACCCACCAGCATTGCGCCCAGCCCACCCCCTGCACAAACCACCCAGCAGCAAGCACCTCCAACCACAGCTGCCTCCCAGGACCCAGCCAACACATATGCGGCCTTTCAAACCATGGTGCTGGAGGTCCAACGGGAGACACAGGACTTTGTGCGGGTGGGCTTGGAGAGCCTGGCAGCCAAGTTTGAGGAGCTCAGTGGGTGTCTGAATCGCCTCCATGACAACTTTGCGAGGATGCCAGACATCCACACCTCCCTCAATCACATCCAACGCTCCCTGGATGACATTGCTGGGGTCCTGATCCGGAGAGTGGACACATTCTTCCGGCAGGATAGCTCCAGCAGTGTCTCTGCTGCATTATCCCGACTGGCAGGAGTAATGGAGTCCAGGGAATGGAGGGAGCCCTAACAGATGGCTGCCACGGCTCAACACCAGTGCAATCTGGAACAGATATGGCAGGCCATGCTTCTCCACATGACAGCTTTAACTCCCCACGGTCTTGTGACATCTGCTGCTTGCGCATCCACATCCTCAGCTCTGCACCCTGATGTTTCTGTGCCTCACAGTGCTTCTCCCACCATTCCACCACCCACATGTGAGACACATGACACATCATCAGACGAATCTGAGGATGAAACTGCCACCATGGTGATGCACAAGTCCAGCTAGCAGTGATGTACAAAGGCCTGTCGGTTTGTACACAACAACATTTCACTGCCCTTCCTCTCCTCTGTCTGCCGACGTCCATCAACACCCAGCGTGGACCTACACATTGACCCACAGCAAATCTCCTCTTGTTCATTGACAATGGCACTGGCACTGCTAAATCTGCCTCCTCCCCTGGCTCTGTCGCTCGCAATGGACTGCCAATCCCATGTCCTATGGTCAAGTTCTGGTCAATGCACAACCTGTTTTTTGTAAATAAATGCACTTAAAACACACTGGTGCGTGTGTCCATGAACAATCAAGTATTTAACTTAGGCAATAAGTAAGGGGCTGTGAATTCATAAGAAGGTCCAGCAAGGCTAATTCAATCAATGTACATGTGTCACCTGACACGGATAGGCAGTGAGATGGGTGTGTATGTGCAAAAGCAATCTAGATAATTTTCCTATGACAACATTTTTAAAGTGCACCACTAACCCCTGAGTATCTCAAGGAGCGGGGGTGGGTGGGAGTCTGCCACTGCTTGTAAAACCCGTTCTTGAGGAGTCACATTCATGTCAGCATGTGCTGTGCCTGCCGCAGGAGGGTGGGGAGAGTGTTCCAGTTTTTTGCGTTGAGGTGGCATAATGATCTCCTGCAGGAGTTAGCTGTCCAGATGCGGGAGACTGTGGCAATTGCAATGTCAGCGTAACGGACCTGCTGGATTGGGGTGCAGAAGCTGAATCGTCTGTTGAGGCATGCATGTCTGGTGTTGTGGTGTGGCTTGTGTGCGTGGTTCTTGCGCGTGGAGGTGAGACACTTGTTGGCGGTGAGCCAGTGCAGGTCTCACAGGTGGGGTGTGATGTGCTGTCGGCGAGGGATGTTGAGGACCAGGCGTGCAGAGGCGTTTTTAATGCGTCTAAGTTGTTATTAGAGTTTGGTCGAGGCTCCTGCATAGAGGATGTTACCGTTTTCCAACTTGCTGCTGCTGAGTGCCTGTGTGACTGTACTCCTTGTCTTGGTGGTAATCCACCTGTTGAACTTGACAAGCATCTGGAGGGTGATGAAGCAGGAGGACGAGATGGCGTTTTCTGTCTTTGGCATGGAGAGAGTAGAGTTGATGTTGAACCCCATGGTGCATGTGTGGTTGGTTGTTGCTGGATCTGTTCCCAGGGCAGCCACACACTAGGAGCTGTCTCATGCGTAGGGGTGGATTCGAGGATGAGCATTTCTGTCTTTTCTGATGTTCATGTCCTGTTGGCAGTCCTTCGTCCACTCAGCAACGTCTTACTGTCCTACATGGTGTATGGTTGTTTAAGTGAGGGTGGCCATGGTGAGGGAGAAGATCAGCTGGCTGTTGTTCTCATAGGAGATGATGTTGAGGTTGGGCAGTTGGGTAACGTGTGCAAGTGGTGACATGTACATGTAGAATAATGTTGTGTGAGGGATGAGCCCTGGGGTAATCCACAGAAGATTACTGTGGACTCTGAGCAGGAAGGGTGGAGGAGGGCGGACTGGGTTTTGCCGTAGAGGAAGGAGTTTGTCCAGTCACGATCCTTGTCTCGGATCTCGTTGTCATGTATGCCTGTGTATAGTGTGCAGTGCAAGACAGTGTTGAAGTCAAATCACAGGTACTGGTCAATGAGTGCTGCTCTTTCACTGTTGTCCATCCGTGGCATTATGTCATTGGTGGCGGAGATGTGTCCAGTTTGCTGCAGGAGTTGCCACTGAAGCGCAAATAGGACGGACCCTGAATGCTGTTCCCATAGAGTTAGTGTTCAGTTGTCTGTTGATGGTCTTCGCAATGACACCTCACAGGACTGGTAGCAGGGAGATGGGACGTAACTGCAGGCGGTCCTTGGGGTTAGTCTTTTGTTTGTGGAGTAAGGGGTTGATATCGGTGTGCTTCCAGCTCTACGTCAATGTTGAATTTACGAGGGAGATGTTGATGCTCATCTGGAAATGGGGTGCAATGGTGGGGCTGGCTTGGGACCAGATGTGGTGTGGGTGTGTGCCTGACATTGATCCGGAGTGGATGTTGTACCAGATGTACATTGTGTTTGTGTTGTATACGTTGGTCCAGGAGAGCAGGGGCTTGACATGTATGGGATCCGTGGTGAAGGAGGTCTCAGTGCTATTCGTGGCAGTCGTGGCATTGTAGCTGTCGTGGATGGCTGCACCCTTGCGATGGACAAAAGTAACAAAGGGGTTGCACAGGTCTTGCAAAGGTGGGATGGTGTTGGTGTTGGAGCTGGTTTTGGAGAGTTCTTTCACTAGGTTGAAGAGCACTTAGCTGGTGTGTGCGTTGTTGGCTATGCTGTCTTTGAAGGAGGCCCAATTGCGTATCTGATGAGTTGATGGTGTCTGCGTGTGGCATCTTTGTGGGTTGCGTAGCTGTCCAGTGTCTGTTCATGCAGCAATTTCTTCACTAGCTCATGGCAGGGCGGCATTGAGGCCTGGTGTTCTGCATTGAACCAGCTGGCTTACTTGCTGGTGTGTCTGTTGGAGTGTGTCTTAATCTGGGCAAGTGGGTTTGCGCTGTTGCCTATCCCTTGTCTGAGGTTCTGGGCGCTGGAGTCAGTGTCGGTGGTTGTGCTCCAGGCAAGGTTGCTGGTTAGCTGTGCTTCTGTGACTGTGCTCCAGCAGTGCCAGTGGATCTGTTGGGTGTGGTGGCGCGTGGTGTCTTCATGGAATGCGAATTTGCTGCGTTGATGGTTGTTCCAGTGGAGGTTGGGTGGGTGGTTGGAGTAGACGTGGGAGCTTGCGGATAATATGTGGTCAAGCGTGTGTCTGTTGTGGTGGGTGGGTGTTGTGACAAGCTGTATGAGCCCGAGGGTGGCCAGGGTGACGGTCAGGGTGGTGGATACGCTGCCGTCAATGTACACGAGGTGGAAGTTCAGCTCTACGTGAAGGATGTAGTCTGTGGATGTGAGGGTGTGTGTACTGACAAAGTTGGTGATGGAGATACAGAACTATGTTCGGGGTCTGGAGGCTATGTAGACGCGGGTTACTCTGAGGGTGGTTTTTGGATTGTTGTGGATCTGGATGTGCATGTGTCTGGCGTTGATGAGGATGTTGTCGTGGTTGTTTGAGACTCTGCGAGTATTCCTGTTGACGATGACAATTCC
Organism: Triturus cristatus; assembly: GCF_964204655.1. Lineage (NCBI taxonomy): Eukaryota > Metazoa > Chordata > Amphibia > Caudata > Salamandridae > Triturus > Triturus cristatus. The sequence goes on from NC_140591.1 coordinate 528,278,580, forward strand.
TAGTCCTACTCCGTTGGTGCGGTCCCTGTGGTTGATCTTGTAGCTGCACAGGATGGCTATGGCGAGGTAGTGTTCTGAGGAGGGGTACAATTAGGTCACTGTCATGGAGACCATGTCTGGGGAGGTTGAGTTGAGTAGGTCCCAGAGTTCACTTGTGTATTGGAATCTGTGGCAGGTGTTGGGGACAATGCATCTGAGGTAGTTGGCTTCCAACACAGTGGGTGGATTTGCAGATTCAATGCTGGTGACAATGCAGTTCCGGTTGGAGATGTGTCCTTGTGTGCATTCTGTTCCGGGCAGGAAGCAGGTGTGTGATCGTCCTATGTTGAGGGCGTTGAGTGTAATAGCATCATAGTGGCAACGTGTGTAGTTGTGTTCGCGGACCCAGGATGTTCATGCACTTTGCGTGGACCCAGCGTGGATGTACGCAACTGGAAGGGGAGGTGAGCGGATCAGCCTGGCATGTGGGTGTTACGAATGTGCGTGTTGCTGTGCGGCTCAGCAGGGGAAACTGTGGCGGGAAGAGAGAGCGGAGGCGGTTTGAAAAACACGTGTCCAAATACAGGGTAAGAAATGTAAAGCAATACAACTAAACCCATCAGAAGGAGGCACAGTGTTGCAAACTAAATAAAACTTTCAATGACGGCAAAGATGAGACAACCGGAGTCAGATAGTGAAGAAGGGGCACAGGGTGCCCCACAAGATTACACGGGCCAAATTGCAGTGACAACATTGATCCGATAGCACAACTAGCAATATCCCAATTGTGGTCCCACAACATGTATGACACATGTGTGAGAAAGTACCATCTTTCATGCATAGTATTCACCCACTTTTTGAAGAACTGGTGAATGGACTTTGACTGAGTGTGCCCTGGACTCCTGCCAATCAGGTGCCCAGGACCTATGTTACTTCCATAAACACTAACATTCAAAATTGTCAAACCATGGACAACTAGCCTACAATCCACGTCTGGTTGGGAGGCTACCTAGGCTGCCACACATCAGACATGTTGCTGGACCCCAGGGTGTACAGCCCACGCTCTCCTGGGCCTGCAATAATGCACATGCTGGCTGGGGTGCTAGGTCTCCTCCCCCAGGATGGCCAGGGGGAACCTTCAAAAGCATACAGACTCAGTGAGCTTCTACAGGCCATGGGCTGTACCCAGAAAACTGCCCCCAACACCCCGTTCTGACACCCACTCTTGTGGGAAGACTGGCCGGAAACACAAAATAAGGACAGGGTATGTTCCAGCCTGCACACACCAACCCTCAGGTGGGGGAGGCGAGGTGAAGCCCATCTCCGTGCGCTCTCCATCTTGAAGATGTGAATCCCTGCACAATCAGGACTAGGCTACTGGCCCACTCCCACAGGTGAGTGGCAGGATAGTGTGTGTATCCACCCCAGGGCAGGGACACATTGGTCCCTGCCCTGTACCCACCCGTAACGCAACTAAACATAGTATTTAGAGGCACTCTGAAGCTTCCTTTGTCAGATTTCGAAAAAAGCAAGGAAGAGCAAGAAGAAAGAAACTGCCGTGCAGCTGCTAAGAAGACGAAGACACCAACTGCTTTGGCCCCAGCCCTACCGGCCTGTCGACCCTTGAACCTGTTCCTGCCACAGCCCAGACCCACTTGTGTCCAGCAACCTCACAAACCCCTGCGGACTTGGCTACCTTGTGACTCTGATCATCTGGGAGGCCCATTAGCAGTAGCTCTGCTCAAAGCAAGTTTCTAACCCCTGGCATCATCACGGAACCGCAAACCCTGCACACTCTGCACTGGACAAGCCTGGCCTGTGTCGGAGTGGACAAAGACCCCGATGACATCCCCCCCGGCAACTGTGACCCCGAATCTGGACAACAAGCTCTCAACTCGACGCTCAGGACGACGCCTGCAGCCTCAGAACCAGGAATCCCCCGACCACAATCAGAGGGTAATATTTACCAAGACCAAAAGTCACCACAGCACCCGGCGCACTGCGGCCCCCTGTGCCCAACTCCTGGGGACATACCCACCCTCCAACTATCCAATTTAACTCCCAAAGTGGTGGGGGCACATGAAGAAACTGCGACCCCGAGCTTGCAGCCTTTGTTTGCCCAGAAGCTTTCCCAAGCCATTGAGCGCACAAAGGGTCAAAGGCACCCTGCACCCACCTGCCCAAGTGGCCCTGGCAGTGTAACTTCTACTCCTACCTACTTCCACATTTGTCCTGAGCAAGTGACCAGGAGCCCAGCTCCCACAGCCGTGTGGCCTGCTAGTCAGCAGCCAGCAACCAAGACCCCCTGCCTCCCATAGGATAACATCATGCCAAACTCACTGTGCCCCCGTCCGCCACAGTCCCACAGAGGGTGTAACAACTGTACAATTCTGAGCCTGGGGGAACCTTGAGTCTGTGCCCAGAACCTTAACTCTGCCTCTTACCAAAAAGCAGATAACCCAAATGTATTCCATAGGGTAACATTGATTGGTTTCATCAGAAATTCCTTGTAAGTGTTGAGATTCTAAGAGTTAAACTTTTTGCTTAAAATCAACCAACTAACACAAATGGAAAAACTCAACTGCTATTAGGAGAGATCCCAATGCTGGATCTTGGTGCCCAGCACTGACCCTGAAAACCACTCACAACCGTACTTACCAATCACACAATTTTCGTCAATAGGAAATCATTGCCAGTTTCACTGTAAAATTTCTTCTTAGTGTCAAGTTTAGTAATAGCAAAATATTGCCTGTAAATCACAACAGCAACTACAACGGATATATTCACATGTTTCCAAGACCTTTCACAGGACTGAATATAGGATCCAGGCCATGACTTACAAAAGTTATCCTGGAAGTAATCATTAGCAAATCACTTCAAACTCACATTGAGCTCAATGTATAATTGTGTTTGAAATTGTGTTGCCTATTGCAACAACTTGTAACTATTACCTACCAAAGTCAATGGCACATTGCCAAAGTATGTAACTAAAGCCTCGCAATCTGAGTAAGTATATTTTGATACCTATTGTTGGTTATAAAATAAAACAAACATATATATTTATATCAAAAACATTGGCCTTGAGTTCAGTTATTGAGTGTGTGAGACCACCTGCTGACTGAGTGTCTACAACAAATGCTTTACACTGTCCTCTGATACTGCTTTACTGCTTGACCAAGCTAACACTTCATAGAGTAAGGTTATATCCAACTTTAACCTCTGCCCAAACTCTGGTGACTGTGGACTCTGTGCACACCGTACCTATTTGGGAACAGTATATACCTAGCCACTTTCTAACAATATGCATGTGTGACAACATGTACAAGTCTGTTGCAGGACACAAGTAGTGTTGGCAAGAATGATAGCAAAGCATGTTCTCCTGGCATATAGCCAAACACAGGACGTGTTGGTCAAAGATTGTTGTGATGTAGCACATTGCATGTCACATCTCTAGGTGTTCACAACAGATTCACATTGTTGAGGAGACCCAAGGGCACAGGTCTAACATACATATATAGAACTACAAACTAAGCCACACTGAAGTTGAGTCCACAATACTTACTGAAGCCAAAGTGCATTGCGCCAGTCAGCTCCTACCTGTGCAAAAACAATGCAAAAGCAACTTCTGAGCACTGCCATGAAGTGCACACATATTGGCCAATGTGCCCACGGATGTCATTTGAACTGCACTCAGCATATAGTCTGGATCAGTGGCAAGATTACAAGGGTGTCATCACTAGATGAGACAATGCGAAAGTAACAGCTGGGATGAGTGGCTATGGCACTGTTGGTACAAGGAGCAATGCAGCATGTCACCACTTGTGTGCAGCACAACTGTGTATCTGCAAACCAACATCATCAGGTCCCAAGCCATTACTGTAATGAGTAAATGTGCCACAAAAGCAAGAAACTTGAAGTTAAGTCTGTATTCCGGACAGTGCTAATACTCCAATACACCTGTGAGTGACCTCTATTCCAAACTCATGACTCAGTCTCATATAACTCATGTGACTCACTAACACTGTTGTGCCATGTGACATTAACAATGGACCCACAAATGACCAGCAGCATGCATGGAATGGAGATCGATTGGCCATGGCCAGGAACATGTGAGATGTCACCAGAGTAGGCCGTGAACCATAATTGCTAATCTATCAGACATGCAAGGTCATTGTGCTCACATCTAAGGTATCTGGCCTCAATCCATCCTGCTGAGTGACAGGTCACGACCATAGTTACACATACAATGATTACTCCAAAGATGGTATGATTTGCACACGATGGGGCAAGGCCCACTCCCCCGAACCAGCCATGATATAAGTGCAAGCAGGAATCTATGATTAACAAGATTTATTATACAAAGATATATATATAAAATAAAAACATACACTAATCTATGTCCCTAACTCTAGCCCTAAACTAAGTACAATTATTAATTCTACCTAAAACTATCTTAACTAACTATTTACAAACACATAAAAAGAATAAATACATCAACCCCCACCCAAAGATAAATGAAACCTATCCCCAAATCCTATAACATATAATAAGTAAAACCTGTCTAAAACTAACCCTAACTAAGCCTACAGTAAAACTATGCTAAACAACACACACAACTAGGACATCACACAACATTATAATAAAAGGGGGACAGTGTGGGAAGGGAGAAGAGGGGGGGTGAGAACAGGGGCATTGTTCAGGGCAGTCCGAGGTGGGCCCTGTTCTCGTGGATCTGCCTGTTCATGTAGAGGAACTCCCGGCGGATGTCCTTGAGGAGGGTAGTGTGGCCCTGGACAATCCTCATGATCTGTGCAAGTCCAGGGTCCATGGGGGCCGGTGTTGGTGCTGGTGCTGGTGCCGGTGCCGGTGCTGGTGCTGGTGCGGGGGCTGGTGCTGGTGCCAGGGCTGGTGCAGGTGGCGGCGCATGCTGGCCTGGCACCGGTGCGGGTGTGGCAGCAGGGGGATTGACATCTCGGGATCCCACGACGATACCTGAGGCGGATGGTGTAAAGCTGCTGCCAGTGGTGATGCATTCTGGCAGCGACGGCCAGGTCCCTGCCCTCTTCTCGGCCCTGTACCTCCTTGCCATCAACCTGTAACCCTTGTGTACCTTCCACATATGGAGGTACCGGTCCTTGGTGACCTGGAACCGATGCTGTTCCTCAGGTGTCATGTTGTCTGAGAGAAAAAAAAATCTATGTCAGTTTTCTGTCCCCTACACTATGTAACCATACAACATGAGATCTGTATCGCAAGTGAAAAACAACATGTTAAGTCAAGGACTGACCTGTTAAACACAATGTCTACGCAGTATTAAATAACTACATGCTGTTGAGACTGACATGACAGTGCATGGCATGGTACATGCACTGACACAACTGAAAGCTAAGGATACGCTACAAACATGGCACCATTGGACAACCGGGCTGTGGGTGACCTGTACAATTGACTTCATTCGGGAGGCATAACCCCTACGTGCACAGCACAACTCTCTCCCATCCTGTGACAGACAGCTGCATCAGAATTACAATGCACATGTGCAGACATGTGTGTCCCCCAGGAACTGTGTGCAGTACATCAAGTCAGTGTCAAGACAGGCAAGGGTGTATGTGTGCAGGTGTGTATAACTACCTATTGTAGTCTCACACTACATGCACAATAACAGGAATGGGACTGCCCTACTCACACTTGTGATCATGCTGCATCATGCCGCACACATGGAAACATGTTTAGGGTATGAATGCGGACTTAGGCACTTACTCACTCCACCATTACTATGCAATTGGTGATAGTCATCCACTGCGAGGGGGACACATCATTGACCCACAACTGCCAGTCATGCATGTGTTATAACCCCCAATCTCACTACATAGTAGAGATGAGCATGCATGCATCAACTACACAAACTGTTACAATGGATTACACATTGTAATGGCACCCTGGGGTCATGAGGATTGTGTAATTGCTATGGCTAATGTGTACACACAGATCTTGTTGCCGCAGTCCTGATGAGATAATCTGACATCAAATGATACTGAGCTAATGCATGGGTATGAAATGTGTGTTAAGTGATGTCACCTATTGTGTCAGATGAGTTGGTACACATGATCCTGATTCCAGCCTGGTATGTCCACACGGACATAGCCTGTCAAGTTTGTCAACACCATTGCAGTGCACAAATATCAATTCTCAATTGACGTACACATCTATGGAATGTGTTTGTGTAACACACCATTGACAATATTGGATCTGAGCTACACCCTGCCACTTCTGCTTCTGTGCTATGCAGCATACCTTAGGTATCACTGTGCCAAGATGTCTGACCTTGTACAGACAAAATAGCACTGCCTCATTGTGCACAATGCTACACCCACTGCATGCCCCTTGGACGATGTCTACCGCATGTAAATGTGCCATCTTGACTAGGCTGCACAAATGAACATGGGAGTAAATGCTAGTGGCCTATTGCCATAAAACCCCAGCAAACGTGGCATATTCACTATGTGAATTGTTACAGTGACAAACAATGCTACATCCCTGTGGTGTTGACTTCATGTTGGCGACATGACTGGGCCTACTTTGAATGGCATCCAAACACGAACAAGTGGAATCAGAGGCTGCACAGCCAAAACATCATTGCTGGCCGAGCTGCACATCTGAGTTGTTTCACCCAATATCAAGGCACCTCATCCACACAGAGCGCAAAAAAACCTTTTTACTCATCATCCTTGACCAATCGCAGCGGCATTCAGCACTGTCTCACAAAGCCCACCTGTTAGACCTGGCACCATTGGCGTGGGTCACCCTTCCATTTTTTGTCTGTGCCTCAATGTGTTTTTGTGTTGGTGTTAGCTGCTCAGGGCGCTGTGCCACTGCCATCCAGTGCCACAGTGCAAGTGCTCCCTATGGTAAAATGTATTATGTGAATTGACTTCCACGTTTGGTTTATTTGGTTTACTATCAGTCCCTAGTAGAGTGCACCAGGGGTGCCAAGGGCTTGTATATCCAAATGCTGCTAGTGGGCTTGCAGCACTGGTTGTGCCACCCACCGAAGCAGCGGGGTAAAATGTGTCTAGGGTCTGCCACTGCAGACCCTGCGCGCGGTCTGGTACCGTCGCGCTGACTGAGCAAGTGTCCCCACTTACCAGTCCCTAAACCTTCCCTTAACTACATGTTAGTCACCCCTCTGGTAGGCCTGAGCGCAGGGTGCATTGTAGGTATAAGGTAGGACATGCCCTGATGTGTGTGGCATGTCTTAATAGTGAATTACAGCCATTTTCGTTTTTCACTATTGAAGGCTACCTGCTCTCCATAGGCCAGAATGGGTTGCTGGGATCGCTACACGCTGTGACCCCAGTGGACTCAGAGAGCATGGTAGAAAGTCATGTTTAGTATGCCTGAACTCAGGATAATAAAATACGTCTTTTAGTAAAGGTTATTTTAATATCCTGGGTTTGCAAATGCTACTTTTAGAAAGTTAGCCTTTGCGTGCCTAACCATCTCAGTCCGCCTCTGCTGTGTGTGGGTGTTCTGCCTAGCAACAGTACAGGAGCAGGGCTGGGGGATTCCAGGAGACAGGTTGGCTGCCAGGTGGTGGGTAGAGAGATTACACCAGGATGGGTGGGAGGAGTGCACCCTGACTCTTGAATAGACCTGTGCTCTGCCACCACAAAGCCGGCGCCGCCCCCTGTGGAGCGGCTGATGTCTCTGCCCTGCTACTGAAAGGAACAAGCCGAGTCACCACAACAGAGTGCTCCAAAACTGGACTGAGCCAGGCCCAGGCCCCCTGGCGCTAAAGAACAAAAGAATCCCTGTATAAAAGTAGGAGCCTGGCTCCTAAGAAATCAGATCCAGATTGAACCACGAAGGAACTCTGCCTGACTAGAAGGACCTGGAAGAAGCTGAAGGAGGAGTAACTTTCCCTGACCTGAGGGACTGGCCTGCAGTAGGTGCCTTGCTAAGGAAGGAGAGGAAAAAGACTGAAAGAGACTTTTGCACTTTGTTCTTCAACTATCTCCAAGGGCTTGGAAGAAGAGCTTGCCCCCTGAACTGAACCCCAGGACCAGTGGGTTCACCGTGTCTCCGCTCGTCTGAGAACTCGAGCCGTGTGCTTTCTCCCGCCGGAGTGCCCTGCGCACCTTCGCATCCCTCCTAGGGCCGTGACACCCAGAAGCCTGGCCGCCTCCACTCGCCGAGAGCCCCGCTCTACCTGAGTCGCTCTGGACCCACGAGTCTGGCCGTCCCGCTTCCCTGTCACCTGCCTGCTACTGGAGCGCGCTTGGTGCCCTTTCGCCCTCCCGCCGGATTTCTAGTGGGGAAGTGAAATCCAGCCTCGGACGGCCGCCCGTACGTCGTAACGTATCCGGCCGCCCCGCTTCACCTCCCAGCCTGAGTCTGACCGTGCCGCCCTCCGCAGTGACCTCCCGCACAGTCCGTGTCGGAGGCCCTGGGCCGCACCTGTCTACCGAAAGCCGCCCGCTGAATTCTTGATCCGGAAGACCCACGAGGTGCAGAACCTGCATCTCTCCTGAAGACTCGTCCAAGCACATCGCACGTTCCCAGGTACAGTGAACTCTCTATCGGACTCGGGGTCCGCAACGTTCTGATTTCCCCGTATCACTGTACCCTGGGTGCCCTGCGCATCATCGTGACTGGACCGACTCAACCGAGCCCTGTGAAGCGCTCGTGATCGAATAAGTTACCAAAGACAAGAACAGGGCCTAATTATCATCTTGTGGCTTCCATTTCGTAACCGTTATTGATGGTCTTGTACATGCCTGCGTAACAAAGAATCTTTTATATAAAGCATCCGTATTTTTGATACAACTTACGCCTGGTGTCCGTTTGTGGGGGATCATTGTGGTTTACTGTGTGTGATCGTAAATGCTTAACTGACTAGCGCCCTGAAGTTTAGCCCTGACTGCTCGCGCCACACTACCTATAGGGTGAGCAGGGGTTGTTCTGAAGGGGTAATTCCCTCGCCCTGAATAGAAGAAGGGACCGCTGCTTGTCACAAGTACCTACCTGTGCCAACCAGAGGTTCCCCATTCTAACATTGGTGGCAGCGGTGGGATTTCGAATTTGCATTTATGATTTACATACAGTGAATTATTGATCACCACGTAGAGCAGACCTATAACGCAGCCACAGATTGATTGACAGTTGTGCTAAAGAAGAATCTCCACCTTAAGAAACCATGCCTAGCTCAGTCAACGGAGGCGGAGCGCCCTCTGTATTCTCTGGAGTGGATGACATCGATTGGGAGCCCGAGGCACTGAGGAAGTGCACAAATGATGTCCTGAAGGGATATCTCTCCAAGTACAGAATAAAGCAAAGTGGACTAAGCACCAAGGATCAGTACGTGACCGCACTGAGAGCCTGGCACGAATCAAAGTTCCCAGAGAATGCCCGGGAGGTGATACCCCCCGAAGGTGTGTTTGAGCCTAGCAGAAGCCTGTCGCCAGAGGAGTTGGCCGACAGGAGTGCCGCACGAGCACACGAGGTGGAGATGGCAAAACTGCAAATGGAGAGAGAAAGGCAGAAACTGGCCATGGAGCATGAGGTAAAAATGAGGGAGTTGGATCTCAAGGCCAGGAGTTTAGACAACTCACCCTCTGGTGGCAGCAATTCGACAGAGTCAAGGGTGCACATTCCTAAAGATGTAGTCAAAGAATATTATAAGCAGGATGATATTGGGCAGTGGTTTAGGGCCTATGAAGTAGCCATGTCCTCCCACCGGGTCCCTGAGAAGGATTGGGGAGCGGGGTTGTGGGGAAGGTTCCTAAGTGAGGGGCGGGACACACTGCTAGACCTCCCCTCTGATGTCCACACATCCTATCCACACATGAAGGAGGCTCTTATGACAAGGTATGGGTTAACTCCTGAACTGTACAGACAGAGATTTAGGGATTGCACCAAGAAACCTGGTACCACTTATGTAGAATATGTGACCTTTTTTTGCAGAGCGCTGGATGGTTGGGTGAAGGGTAGCAAAGTGAATGATTACCAAGGGCTGTTTGATTTAATTGCATGGGAGCACTTGTCGGATAATTGTTTTCCTGAGCTACGCCAACACCTGATCGATAGCAAGCTGTCCAACCCGAGGAAGCTTGCTGAGGAGGCGGACCGCTGGATCAGCACCAGGGTCCACAAGGGTCCCGTAGGAGGCCCCGCCAAGGGTGTTCAGGGTCCCCAGCAGAAGAGTGGGGGGGACAAGGGTAAACAGAGGGAGTTCTACAGAGGGCCCCAAAGTAATTCCCAAGGGAACCAAGGGAAAGGTTCTCAGCCACCCCCACCCCCGAAGCAGACCGGGGCCCCGACAGGTAACCCTGTTCAAAGAGGGCCCCTCCGATGTTACAAGTGTAACAACCTGGGGCACATTTCCGTGGATCCCAAGTGCCCCCTGTATGGTAAACCAGCACCCTCTGGTGCTCCACCCCCCAAGCAGGTGAATAGTGTAGCCTTGGGGAGGGAGATAGATGTCCAAGGGGCGGGGGATCCCGTACAGATGACCCTAGTCTCATTAGGAGACAGTGAGATGGTCGCTGAGGCCCAGCTGCCCCCCAATACTCAAAAGTATGGGCAGTGGGTGACCATAAATGGCAAGAGGGTGGGAGCTCTTAGAGATACAGGAGCCAGTGTGACTGCTGTCAAGCAACACCTGGTGTCTCAAGAGCAGGTTGTCCCGCACGCATTCTGCCGTGTTGTCAACGCTGACAACACAGAGAGTCAGTGTCCAATGGCTCAGGTTCCCTTTGAGTGGGGGGGGTCTCTGGTACTCTGCAAGTGGCTGTGAGAGAGGCCATGCCTGTTGATTGTCTCCTAGGTAACGATTTGGAGAGCTCCCCTTGGGAAAAGGTGGAGAAGACAACTCACCTGCGGATGGTGGGCTTGCCTGATTGGGCGTGCGTGACCACCCGGTCGATGGCAGCCAGTAGGGGTGTTGAAGGAACCCTGGAGCCTGAGGGAGAGGCCCAGGAACCGGCCTTAGAGAGAGGGCAAGGGAGGCACGGGAATCCGGCTCCTGACGTTCCCACGGCCCAGGAGGAAGCAGACCTTGAGGGGGATGCCCTGGAGCCTACCGGGGAACAGATAGCCGAACTGGGGGACCTGCCTGAGCTGACCCATTGGCAGCAAGAAGGAGGCCCCACCAGGGAGGAATTCTGCAGGGAGCAGAAAGAGTGCCCCTCTCTAGAGGGTATGCGGCAGCAGGCTGCAGCCCAGGCCAATGGTGATCAGTCCGGAACTCACTTGATCTACTGGGAGAACGACCTCCTATACTCCGAGCCTAAGGTTGCTGAACCTGGGTCAGCCCGTGCGCTGGTGGTACCCCAGAGGTTCAGAGCCTTCCTACTGGGGCTGGCTCACGACGTACCGTTAGCAGGACATTTGGGGCAGGACAAGACCTTTGAAAGGCTTGTCACCCACTTTTATTGGCCCCAAATGCGCAGGAGTTCTGACACTCACTGCAGGACATGCCAGACTTGCCAGGCAAGTGGCAAGAGTGGAAGGAAGCTGAGAGCTCCACTCCAACCTTTCCCTGTGGTCAGTACCCCATTCCAGCGGGTGGGGATTGACATTGTGGGGCCACTGGACCCCAAGACAGCCATGGGCAACAGGTTTATCCTGGTCTTGGTGGACCATGCCACCCGGTACCCTGAAGCCATCCCTCTGAGGACAGTGACGGCCCCCGTGGTGGGACGGGCACTGATGGGAATTTTCTCACGAGTAGGATTCCCTCTAGAGGTGGTGTCTGACAGGGGGACCAACTTCATATCGAAATATATGAAGTCCCTTTGGCAAGAGTGTGGTGTAACCTACAAGTTCACCACACCTTACCATCCCCAAGGAAACGGGTTGGTTGAGCGCTTCAACCGAACCCTGAAGGGCATGATTATGGGTCTCGAGGAACCCATGAGGCGTAAGTGGGACGTCCTCTTACCATGCCTTCTCTTTGCGTACCGCGAGGTGCCACAGAAGTCTCTAGGGTTCAGTCCCTTTGAGCTTTTGTACGGCCACCCAGTACGAGGACCTCTTAGTCTGGTCAAGGAAGGCTGGGAGCAATCTCCCAGGAAACCTCCCCAGAATGTATACAGTTACATGCTGGCCTTCCGGAACCAGACTAGGCGTTTCAGGCAACTTGCTGAGGCAAACCTGGAAGCCAGCCAGGAGGAAATGAAGCGGTGGTACGACCAGAATGCCACTCTGGTTGAGCTTCAACCTGGCCAAAAAGTGTGGGTCCTGGCCCCTGTGGAGCCTTGTGCACTCCAGGACAAGTGGACAGGACCCTTTGAGATTGTGGAGCGCAAGAGTTCTGTCACCTACTTGGTGGACTTGCGGTCTCCGAGGAACCCCTTAAGGGTCCTACATGTCAATCGACTGAAGCCCCACTTGGAGAGGTCCGAAGTGGGCATGCTCTTGGCCACCGATGATGGGACGGAAGAGGAGTCCGAGCCTCTTCCTGACCTCTTGGTAGCCTCAGAGCGAGACGGGTCAGTGGATGGGGTAAACCTCTCACCCACCCTGACCCCTGAGCAACAGGGTGACTGCCGCCAGCTGCTGGGGCAGTTTCCTGACCTGTTCTCCCTGGTTCCCGGTATCACAAATTGGTGCGTCCATGATGTGGATACGGGAGACAGCTTACCTGTGAAGCACAAGGCCTACCGGGTAACTGACAGGGTCAGGGCCTGCATCAAAGAGGAGGTCTCGAAGATGCTTGCCCTAGGGGTGGTTGAGTCCTCCAGCAGTCCTTGGGCCAGCCCAGTGGTCTTGGTCCCAAAGGCTGCAGCGCCGGGTGCCACGCCCGAACTCCGGTTCTGTGTGGACTACCGAGGACTCAACTCAGTCACGAAGACTGACGCGCACCCCATCCCCAGAGCTGATGAGCTCATCGATCGGTTAGGGGCTGCACGGTACCTCAGCACGTTTGATTTAACGTCTGGGTACTGGCAGATCGCCTTGACTGATGGGGCCAAAGAGAGGTCCGCATTCTCTACACCAGATGGGCATTACCAGTTCCGGGTGATGCCCTTTGGGATGAAGAATGCCCCTGCCACCTTCCAGAGGTTGGTCAACCAGGTGTTGGCTGGGCTGACCGAGTTCAGCGCCGCCTACCTGGATGACATCGCAGTGTTCAGCGGCACATGGGAAGAACACCTGCAACATCTCTGGGAAGTGTTGATGGCGCTGCGCAAGGCAGGCCTCACGATCAAGGCAAGCAAGTGTCAGATCGGGCAGGGTTCAGTGGTGTATTTGGGACACCAAGTGGGGAGCGGCCAGGTGGCGCCCCTCCAACCCAAAGTGGAAACCATCCTGGCTTGGGAGCCCCCAAAGACCCAGACGGAGGTGAGGGCCTTTTTAGGACTCACCGGGTACTACAGGAGGTTTGTCAAGGGGTATGGCAGCATCGTTGCCCCCTTGACAGAGCTGACTTCGAAGAAGCAGCCCAGAAAAGTGATATGGACTGACACCTGTCAGAAAGCCTTCGACACCCTGAAAACTGCCATGTGCACGGCGCCCGTGCTCTTGGCTCCTGACTTCTCCAAAGAGTTCCTGGTGCAGACGGATGCATCAGAGCATGGTGTAGGGGCTGTTCTCTCACAGATCACTGAGGAGGGCTTTGACCAACCCGTAGCCTTTATTAGCAGGAGGCTACTTCCCCGGGAACAAAGGTGGAGTGCGATAGAACGAGAAGCATTTGCTGTGGTCTGGGCGCTGAAGAAGCTAAGACCCTACTTGTTTGGGTCTCACTTCCGGGTTCAGACCGACCACAGGCCCCTCAGATGGTTGATGCAAATGAGGGGTGAGAACCCAAAACTGTTGAGGTGGTCCATCTCCCTACAGGGTATGGACTTTACGGTGGAGCATCGCCCTGGCACGGATCACGCCAATGCTGACGGTCTGTCCAGGTTTTTCCGCCTTAGTGATGCAGAACTCCCTGGGGTAGGGTAGTTCTCCCCACTTTTCAGCTGGAGGGGACACGTGTTAGACCTGGCACCATTGGCGTGGGTCACCCTTCCATTTTTTGTCTGTGCCTCAATGTGTTTTTGTGTTGGTGTTAGCTGCTCAGGGCGCTGTGCCACTGCCATCCAGTGCCACAGTGCAAGTGCTCCCTATGGTAAAATGTATTATGTGAATTGACTTCCACGTTTGGTTTATTTGGTTTACTATCAGTCCCTAGTAGAGTGCACCAGGGGTGCCAAGGGCTTGTATATCCAAATGCTGCTAGTGGGCTTGCAGCACTGGTTGTGCCACCCACCGAAGCAGCGGGGTAAAATGTGTCTAGGGTCTGCCACTGCAGACCCTGCGCGCGGTCTGGTACCGTCGCGCTGACTGAGCAAGTGTCCCCACTTACCAGTCCCTAAACCTTCCCTTAACTACATGTTAGTCACCCCTCTGGTAGGCCTGAGCGCAGGGTGCATTGTAGGTATAAGGTAGGACATGCCCTGATGTGTGTGGCATGTCTTAATAGTGAATTACAGCCATTTTCGTTTTTCACTATTGAAGGCTACCTGCTCTCCATAGGCCAGAATGGGTTGCTGGGATCGCTACACGCTGTGACCCCAGTGGACTCAGAGAGCATGGTAGAAAGTCATGTTTAGTATGCCTGAACTCAGGATAATAAAATACGTCTTTTAGTAAAGGTTATTTTAATATCCTGGGTTTGCAAATGCTACTTTTAGAAAGTTAGCCTTTGCGTGCCTAACCATCTCAGTCCGCCTCTGCTGTGTGTGGGTGTTCTGCCTAGCAACAGTACAGGAGCAGGGCTGGGGGATTCCAGGAGACAGGTTGGCTGCCAGGTGGTGGGTAGAGAGATTACACCAGGATGGGTGGGAGGAGTGCACCCTGACTCTTGAATAGACCTGTGCTCTGCCACCACAAAGCCGGCGCCGCCCCCTGTGGAGCGGCTGATGTCTCTGCCCTGCTACTGAAAGGAACAAGCCGAGTCACCACAACAGAGTGCTCCAAAACTGGACTGAGCCAGGCCCAGGCCCCCTGGCGCTAAAGAACAAAAGAATCCCTGTATAAAAGTAGGAGCCTGGCTCCTAAGAAATCAGATCCAGATTGAACCACGAAGGAACTCTGCCTGACTAGAAGGACCTGGAAGAAGCTGAAGGAGGAGTAACTTTCCCTGACCTGAGGGACTGGCCTGCAGTAGGTGCCTTGCTAAGGAAGGAGAGGAAAAAGACTGAAAGAGACTTTTGCACTTTGTTCTTCAACTATCTCCAAGGGCTTGGAAGAAGAGCTTGCCCCCTGAACTGAACCCCAGGACCAGTGGGTTCACCGTGTCTCCGCTCGTCTGAGAACTCGAGCCGTGTGCTTTCTCCCGCCGGAGTGCCCTGCGCACCTTCGCATCCCTCCTAGGGCCGTGACACCCAGAAGCCTGGCCGCCTCCACTCGCCGAGAGCCCCGCTCTACCTGAGTCGCTCTGGACCCACGAGTCTGGCCGTCCCGCTTCCCTGTCACCTGCCTGCTACTGGAGCGCGCTTGGTGCCCTTTCGCCCTCCCGCCGGATTTCTAGTGGGGAAGTGAAATCCAGCCTCGGACGGCCGCCCGTACGTCGTAACGTATCCGGCCGCCCCGCTTCACCTCCCAGCCTGAGTCTGACCGTGCCGCCCTCCGCAGTGACCTCCCGCACAGTCCGTGTCGGAGGCCCTGGGCCGCACCTGTCTACCGAAAGCCGCCCGCTGAATTCTTGATCCGGAAGACCCACGAGGTGCAGAACCTGCATCTCTCCTGAAGACTCGTCCAAGCACATCGCACGTTCCCAGGTACAGTGAACTCTCTATCGGACTCGGGGTCCGCAACGTTCTGATTTCCCCGTATCACTGTACCCTGGGTGCCCTGCGCATCATCGTGACTGGACCGACTCAACCGAGCCCTGTGAAGCGCTCGTGATCGAATAAGTTACCAAAGACAAGAACAGGGCCTAATTATCATCTTGTGGCTTCCATTTCGTAACCGTTATTGATGGTCTTGTACATGCCTGCGTAACAAAGAATCTTTTATATAAAGCATCCGTATTTTTGATACAACTTACGCCTGGTGTCCGTTTGTGGGGGATCATTGTGGTTTACTGTGTGTGATCGTAAATGCTTAACTGACTAGCGCCCTGAAGTTTAGCCCTGACTGCTCGCGCCACACTACCTATAGGGTGAGCAGGGGTTGTTCTGAAGGGGTAATTCCCTCGCCCTGAATAGAAGAAGGGACCGCTGCTTGTCACAAGTACCTACCTGTGCCAACCAGAGGTTCCCCATTCTAACACCACCAATATACAGATTCCACAAGAAAGGGATCCAAGACAACGCCCTCAACTGGATCCGCTCCTTCCTCAACGTACATACGTGTGGGTCAGACACCCCTCTGTTGTCTTGGAGCCTCCAACAACCAGCCGTGGAGTCCCCCAGAGATCCTTATTCAGACCTACAATCTTTCACATCTACATGTCTCCGCACGCCACAATCGTGATTAGCTATGGACTCAACATTGTATCATAGGCATACGACTGCCAACTCCTCCTCGACACATCCAGCCCACACAACTACAGCAAGCAAAAGTATTGCGAATCCATGGCAGAGCTTCCTAGATGAATGTCAAAGAGCTGCATACAAGTGAGCAAAAACAAACACCCAACACGGCCAAAGCACGCAACATGTAATCCATCATGGACTCCGATGTCCAAGATAATTGCAAGATCTATCCGGTCTCATCATCGTGCTTCCACACACTCTGCCTCCTATGTCAGACACTCAGATGACTCCTACTTAAACACACATAGACACTCACTCATGCCCTGTGCAATAGCTCACTCTACTACAGCAACACAGTCCATGACATATTTTACATGAACCACAACCGCAAGCTGCAGGACATCCCAAATGCAACCACAGGACTGATCATCACACTGCCAGGACCCTGTCATACCTCCCACCACCTGCGCACACTCCACTGTCTCCACATCAAAGCTAGAGTCACATTCAAGATGTGCACCCAGGATCACACAGCCATCCACAACACTGGGCAAACATACCTTAACATCCAACTCTATTTCCATGGCACATCAAAGGAGCCGACGATCCAACCAGCTGGCCTATGCCATGTTCCCCTGCCCCAGAGGGACCTGATTGTGAGTCTGCTCCTTTTCCTACCTTGCAGATATGGCCTATGGCACACTTCCGCTACACCTCTGACAGGCAATGTTGCTCCCCATCTCGAAGCACTAACTCTGAACATTGCTCTTCGACAGACACACCCGTTGATATACTTCAACATGCCAACACCGCCATGCCCCTGCAACCCTTCCTGGTGAGTATTCACTCACATTAAGCATGTGTCTTTTGGGATGTTTGACACCGGGGATCTCCATTCCTATGTGGTATTTCCAGTGGCAAAGTTACTCTACGCGATCATAGCAACGCCAATCGTCAAGCCACCTTGCACTGCATGGTGCACATCAATAATGTGTATTTTGATTGACTATCCCAACACCTTCCGTACTGTTGCACACACTGTAGTGGGAAGAGTGTGTCATGCAAATCCAAACTCAAGGCCATCATGCGCAAGTATTTATCGCAAGTCGCATTGCATTAACAACGTTGTTACAGTGTTACGGTCTTGGGACAGCATTAAAACATGTTATCTTCTTCTCACACACGTCACTCATATATGTACGTAACATTAGTTGTGGACAACAAGGGAATTGGTACTTACCACCCTGGATGCCAGGCAGGACTCCGGTGTAATCGAGCAGGTCCGCCTCCCACGCCACCATATCCTGCCAGCGGTGCTTCCACTGCCGCACGGTCCGGGTCACCTTAAAGGAGCGGAGCATCTGCGCCCGCACACTCTCCCACCGCAACTTGCGCACCGCCACACCATACCCCTGAAGGATACGCCCTCCCCTCTCAAGCATCAGAGGCAGGTAGCACCGCACCAGCCACAGGAAGTCCCCCCAATGCCTCCTCCGACATCCGCCCTGACCTGCCCACCGCCGGCATCTCCACACACCCCAGTTCTCAACCCCAGAATACAAAACAGAAAACCCAAGGAAGACAATAGTACAAAACCCCACAAAAAACACAACAAGACTGAGGACAGTAGACAGTAGAAAGTAATTTAAATGTGAAATAATCAAAAAACACGTTAGACAGGACACAGCAACACAGCAAACTACACTCTCCACCAGCACAATCCCAAAAACACCTCCTCACTCATCCAAATCCAACACAATGTGCTCAAAAGAGAAAGTGAAAGTGAATGCCAAACACATGGAGACAGGAAGCAGTCATATATCACTTCCTGTGTGTTAGAGGCAATTTTTTGTACAAAGCGACAAGAAACTGCACGCTAAGGGGCCGCTACTGTACTCTGGCTGATACTGTAATGGGTATGCGGCCCGTTTTCATGAAAAGTGATCATAATCTGAACGCTAAGGGGCCGCTGATGTAATCATGCAGCATACATGCGATCAGAATCTGCACGCTAAGGGCCCGCTAATGTCAATATGCTTACTGTAATGTGTATGCATTCAGTATAATGAAAAGCGATCAGAATCTGCATGCTAAGGGGCAGCTATTGTAATCATGCAGCATACATGCGACCAGAATCTGCACCCCAAGGACCCGCTAATGTCAATATGCTTACTGTAATGTGCATGCATACAGTTTAATGAAAAGCAATCAGAATCTGCACGCTAAGGGGCAGCTTATGTAATCATGCAGCATACATGCAACCAGAATCTGCACGCTAAGGGCCCGCTAATGTCAATATGCTTACTGTAATGTGTATGCATACAGTTTAATGAAAAGCGATCAGAATCTGCACGCTAAGGTGCAGCTAATGAATTCATGCAGCATAAATGCAACCAGAATCTGCACGCTAAGGACCCGCTAATGTCAATATGCTTACTGTAATGCGTATGCATACAGTTTAAAGAAAGGCGATCAGAATCTGCACGCTAAGGGGCAGCTAATGTAATCATGCAGCATACATGCGACCAGAATCTGCACACTAAGGGCCCGCTAATGTCCATATGCTTACTGTCATGTGTATGCGGCATGTTTCATATTTTTCAATGGTTTTCTTCGCGCTAAGAGGCTGCTACTGGCCTAATGCAGAAACCGTATTGGGGAATGTGTCCAGCCATGTCCTTTTAAATGCGCGGGGGATATATCATCGTGTTTGCGATGAGAATCTCACAGCCCGGAATTTATATGGCAATGATGGCCATTCAGGCCAAAACTCTGGTCACAGCACAATAATACAATGTGAAAATAGGTTTGCACAATGAAGGCCGACTTCATTTGAGGGTTATCTATTTTTATAGGAAGGCAGGCTAATGTGGCCAACCCAACTTGCTGGCTACATCCGGAGGTCGGACGTGCAAGCATTGTGGGCATTTACACAGCGTTTAAGCCGCCAACCGGAGGTCGGACGCATACCGGAAGAGCAAACAAGCCACTAAGAGCGTCTTCCATTTTCCAAAGAATAACCATGTAAAACAGAGCAGTGAAACAATCATGAACAAGGGCGAAAAGACACCCCTCCCCCAATAACCCTCCCACAACCCCACCTTCCGCAATAGTTGCAGCCTACCTAGATGATAGTAAGCATACACAATATGTGTGTAAGGGAGCCCCCTCGTCACTCCACTGGGTGACCGGCGGAGGATGATAGCCCCATCGTTGGTATGCGTCAGACCTGCAAGTACTTTGGGCGAGTGACTTCCCTCATATCTCTCGACAATGAAATCACAGAGGGGATACACGGAGTGGCAAAACTCTCTCACCCTTCCCTCTGCAGCCCGAGAGAGGCGCTCCCGAGCTAATAGGTTCCTTAGACGTTGTAACCAGAACAGGAGCCCTGGAACTGCCACTGTCCCCCACTGTGCTAGGATAACCGGCCTGTCCGCCAGCAACGCTGCGACTATTTGCCTACCCCTGAGGGATGTTAGTGAGAGGGCCTTCGGATGTGAGAGGCCAAGGAGAGTGTACTCCGGTGCGCCGGGCATTGCAATGTCGCACGCTGTATCTATGTTATCTAAGGACTCACACCAATATCTCTACAATTTTGGACAATGCCAGAGTAAGTGCACGAGGGTACCAGTCATCCTGCATCTCCGACAGCAGCAATCTGGCTGGCTGTTATACCAGACATGTAGTTGCACAGGTGTGTAACAACAATGAGAGCAAACCTTGTAGGGGGTTCCAGCCCCCCCTACACTGTGCATAGTGTGGTGTGCGCAATACAGGATACGTTCCCATTCCTTGGCTTAAATTGGCCTCCGCAGCTACATTTCCAACAAAACCAGCACTTTTGTGCACTGACCACTCAGAGTGGTGATGAGCATTTCGTACAGCTCAGATATGAGGGAATGTTTGTCCTCCTTACGTGCTGACCACTTTGCATATGAAGTAACCAACGTAGAGTCCAGTGACCCATTGTGTTATTTGGCATTATGAATACACAACAGCAGCGGGAAATTCATAATCCTGTATGGGCCACAGATATGGCACATGCCCTTCTTGATCAAAGATAGACCCTATGCTTTTGCAGCCCTGTTTTTGACAGCGATGGAATTTCGCTGATTCCTGTTCCGGGGGCAAGTCCGGGTTATCCCCGCTGTAGTTTGTCGGTGAGGGGATAAAGGCCCACCCCTTCCATACTGCCACCCTGTCCAAGACCTTTTGGGTGGACGCCCTAACAGGCAAAGAGTACAAGCCCCAGGGCCAGTGCTTATGGTCTAGCCACAGTTAGATCCAGATGTTTTTGCCCGCCACAGACTGGTCCATAAAGTTCCATTGCTTCTCCCATAGCAGTCTATTCCATTCAACTATATATCAGAGGCATGTGGCTTGTTAGTAGCCACCAATGAGGGGCAATCCCAGGCAGCCTTTAATTTTCGGCCGTGTAAGCTGCACATGTGGGAGGCAAGTCCGCTTGTCCTCCCTGACAGACTTAGTTATGATGGCTTGCAATTGTGTGAGTGCACGGTGGTGGGACACCATGTGTCCAAATTGACATACTTTGGAAATGCGTGGAAGACTCAACATTTTCCCTCCCACTATGCCTCGAAACCATGTGAGGCTCAGTTTTGAGCAGGCGTCCAGCGCCTTATCCGTCTCATCCAACAGTGTTGGATATATGAGCTTCGCTGTACAGGCAAGAGTCGGAGCACGTTGTAGGCCCAGGTACTGTGTATCCCACTGCACACAACAGAATGGGAGTTGTTGTTCCATAGCCAACACTTCCTCAGGGGTATACACAGACTACCTTTTATGTTCTAATACAGTCAACACCCAAAATGGCATGTGACATTACTCATCCCCACATCTTTGAGTAATTTCACAGACATTCATTACAAATAGATATGTGAATTGTAAGGGTAGTACTTCCCTGGGGTGGTCTGTAGGTGATGAGTATGTGTGCATGTAAATCCGACAATAAGGGTGGGCATGATGTGCCCTACTCACACGTGCGGCTCCCAAAGCGCTGTAGGGGAGAAGGCGTGCAGCTCCACCTCATCCAAATAGACATGTCTTGTTGTTCCGCATGTAAGCATGCTGGGTGTGAGATTGTTGGAATTTGGCTTTCATCTCGTCCATGGCTTTGCTTGCGGCGTAGGGGGCAGCTCTCCCTCTGCCTTGTGATTTGCCGATCCCGGTCGAGTCTGCAAGGGCAAGGTTGTCAGAGCAGCAGTTCCTCTTGGGGATGTTGAGGTTGACTCTGTCATGGATGTCTTTGTGGCTGATGATGTGTAGTGAATTGAATGTGTGTATGAGGAGCGGCTTACTTTCTCCTTGTTGGTGCTACATTGGATGTTCTGTATGTGTTGCCTCTTGTGTTTGGGATGTGGGTTTCTGAAGACAGGTGTGTCTGCAGCTTTCAGGCTGTGTTATAACTTGTGTAGTGGCGTATTGTATCTCCCTGCATAGTTTTTGTTGCAGTAGTCCAGTCTGCTGTGGATGAGTGCGTTTGGGCCAATTTTTATCCTTTGTGATGGATTAGGTTTGGTCTGTAGACAGCAGTAGCATGCAATGGAGTAGATCTGGCTGGGCAGGATGATGGTGTACTTGGGATGATGCCAAACTTGCGTGCATGATCTGTCAGTGAGGGCGGGCTCACAAGGGCTGTCAACCACCAGAGGTTGTCCCATGCGGATGTGGATGGAGCGGAGATGAGGAGGTCAGTCTTCTCACAGTTGATCTTTATGCCAAGGTGTGTCATCCAATCTGTTAGTTCCAACATTCATTCCTGGGATGGCTTTTGTGTCTTCTGCGTTGTTCGTGAGGGGGAGGATGAGCTGTGTGTTGTCTGTGTGTGATGATATTCTTACCCCGTGCTGTCTAGCAATGGCAGTGAGTGGGGACATGTGCGTATAGCAAAACGTGTGTCTTAGTGACGCTCCATGTTGTACTCCAGGAGAGGGCTTTTCCTCGTATCCCCTTGTGGTGGTGTCTGGCATGTGGGTTGTGGTGTGTGAGAGTGTGTGTGTGGCTGCATAGAGGTGCAGTAGGATGTGTTGTCCACAATGTGACACAGGTCAAGTGGCATGCATATTTAGGCATTGTTTAGCATGGTGTGCATTCTTGGTGCTGTGCTTGATACCCAAACAAGACTGGGAGTGGTCCATGATGGAGTTCTCTTCAATGTAGCCAGTCATCTGGGAGTTTATGTGTCTCTCAGTGACTTTGTCCAACACGGGGTGCAGGGAGATGGTCAGATAGTTTGTCTTGTCTGTTGGGTCATACTGCCAATGATCTGATTTGTTCAAAGTAGAGACCGGTCTGGACGGTCTTCAGGAAGGTGTCCAGAGATGGTGTGCATGTGAGCTCTGCTGGTGGCTCATTCAATGTCTTGGATGCATGCAGACATATATTTTCAGGCTTGGCACCATTTCACTCCCAAATTTCACATTTGCACCCAATTTAGGACCCATATTTCTGATTTGGGCCCCATTCAACACCCACTTCTCAGATTTGAGCAACATTCCACGCCCAATTTTCAGATTTCTCCTGAAACTTTAACACCAAATTAACCATGAAATTCATTATTTGGCACTTACAAACCCATGAAGTTTCAATTTTTAATGATAGGTACACCCTGTGAATCATGGTTTGCATGCTATTTGACACAACCATTGATGAATTGTGTGCCAGATTTTACTCCTTGTAAAGTCAAGTTGTGCACGATTGACACCCTGTTAACTCTCTGTGATAATGAAACATACGCACCAGGATTTTAATTTTGGACTCTTACTTGCAATTATTGTTCAATGGTAACATTTCATAGTGATATACTGATGCAGGAAAGTAACTTGCACAGTTCCAGGGAGCATTTGTACTGACACAAATGTTGTGCAATACACAACATGCTAATATTATTTTGTTTACCATTTCTGGGCTGTACAGCAGTTTGCCACCTGTAATGTCCAGGCAACGGAAACGTGACTTGAACACGCCAAATGTACGCTCCACGATCCCACGTGTGCGTCGATGTGCAGCATTGTACTGCCTCTCTGCCTGGGTGGTGGGGTTTCGGATTGGTGTCATCATCCACGGGCAGAGAGCATATCCTTGATCACCTATGAGATGTAATAGGGAGATGTGTACATGATTCATTAGGCATACTATGTTGGCAGTGTTGGCATATTTTGCGATTGGTCTTTTTGCTATTTTTTGACTTAGGTTAGACATGTGCTTCTGGCTATTTAGTGGCATCAATGCTCAGTACATTGCCTCAGTGTTGATTCTCCAACCATCCTTTTTGCTGGTGTTTGCTGCACGGTTGCATAAGTGTCACTACAAGTGTCCAAAACGGGAATGATGCCTGCACAATACCCACAGACACCGACAGGCAGTCTGGCTCTCCTAACATCTAGCCATGGCACTGATCCACACTCGTTGCAGTCACCGGCATGTGAATGTTCAAATGACATAGGCCCCACATGGCACAGCTGACATTCAGACAGGCATCTCATGCTGATGGCAGACCTGTGACACCACACAAGCCATGCAATTGTATGTCCCGAGGTAATATGGAGGAACAGACCACAGCCACCTCACCTGCAGTGCCCACTGGGGACAGTGAAGGTTGGCACACACCATCAACAATGACTTGTCACACCACGTAAACTTACAGGCCTGCATCATCTGTCACTAGCAGAGCATGAGACTCACATGACACAACTTCTCACAATCATTTTCAATATGTGGTGTCTTCGACAAGATCAGACTGTCCACACACTTCCCCACGCTAATACACATGGCATGGCTCACCTTTGCACACTTCTTAGCATTTGTAATGGATTAGCATTTGAAAGTTCTATTACAACACACAAGTAGTGACCGAATACACATCCACTTACTCATCGGGCAACCACATGACACACCATATGACAGGGTTGAGGATGATAAATATTTGTGGCCGAGTGAGAGAGGAGATGTTACTAGACACCATCAACAGCAGCATCCAACAGCACTGCAGTCAACACCAATGGCACAGTATGGTGGTTTCATGACACATTTTCCGGCCTATGCATGCACATTTGCCACACTCTGCACTTCCAACAATCAAAGTGCAATGTTACAACCTTGGTCATGACAGACCGCAGACTTGACACACTGATTGTACATGTGTGAGTACTTGTGAAACGTTGGGTCACCCTAATAGGTTATCGGCAACAAGAACTGCAACATAATCATCTTCATCAACCATGCGACCACACACCGGACTGGGATACCAGTCCGGATGACTTTAATAAGGTAAATGGATAGCCAGGTACTGGGGGTTACTCTACACCATGGGTACTCACATACTTTCTCTCTGGTCCCAAATTTGCTGTGTTGTTTGTGTCCCTGTGGCACATGGGTGGGTGCGGGGTCAGTGGGGAAGAGGGCCGGGCTAGTGAGTAAGGGAACTGACCATGTGGTTGGACCCAGGCCCCTGGTGCGCACACCCTCGGTCACTGAGCCACCAGACCTGGCATACACACATCTCTCTCTCTCACTCTCTCTCTCACTCTCTCTCTCTGCCTCCCTCTCTCCGTCTCCCTCCCCCACTCTGTCTCTCCCTCCCTTGCTCTATCTCTCCCTCCCTCTGTCTCCCTCCCTCGGTCAGCCTCGGTCTCCCTCCTTCTGTCGCCCTCATCCCTCTGTCTCCCTCCCTGTGTCTCTTTGCCTCTCTCTCCCTCTGTCACCCTCTGTCACCTCCCCCCCTGGCAGCCTGGGCTGGTACAGCTTCCTGGCCCACACAAAGCCACACCCCATTACTTCACAGGTCTTTCATGGACCGTTTACTTGTTAACTATTTTTTGTTGTGTTTCACCTCTTGGTGCACATGCATCTCCACTCTGTCTATCGCTGGACTCGCACAGCCCCCATGGTGCTCAGTCTCTCGGAGTCTGCGCTGTTGCGGCAGTGTTTGGTGGCACTCTTCTGAAATCTGCAGACATGGCACACAGGTACAATGTCTGCAAGGTCCACGGCCCAACAAGAAAGTCTTGCCAGGCCGCTGGCAGCACGTGGGCCATACTGTGAGTAGCCGTGCTCTACACAGTGGAGCCTGTATACCTCATCCTTGTACACAATACATCAACATGTGCCCATGCATTTTGTGCCCCCCCCAATCAGTACCTAGGCAATGTATTTACATGCTCCCTCTAGATGGGTCAACATGATTGTGTTTTTTGTGCATGTGGTGTGTTCAGTTGGTACTTACCGACAAGCAATGCATTTCCATATATGCCCTCCTGGAAGCGCTGGTTTATGATGCATTGTCGGAAGATGAATGCATCATGCACATTCCCTGGAAATTTGGCAACGACATTTGTGAACAGTCCACGGTGGTCCACTATTGCCTGCACGTTCATTGAATGGGTGTGCTTCCTGTTGCGGTAGATGTGTTCGCTGTCCGCAGGGGGCACACATGGTACATGTGTGCAGTCAATTGCACTGATCACCCGTGGTATGCCAGCAATGGCATGGAATCCTTGCTTGATGGCAATCTGCTCCTACACAGTGTTGGGGAAGTATAGGTGCTGCGGAATCAGGCTGTGTATGGCATCCAAGACAGGGGGGAGGAAGGTTGAAAAGGATGCCTGTGATACGCCACCGACTCTGGCTGTTGCTGGTTGGAATGTCCCAGAGGCCAAGAAGTGCAGCACAGCGAGCAGTTTTGTCTGTGGAGGGATATTGGTGGTCCGCTGTGTTGGTGGCGTCAGCCTGTGGGCAATGAGGGTCAGGATGTGCTGGATGGATGTCCTTTTGAGCCTGTAGTGGGCTATGACTTCCTCAGGCCTTAAGTCTGTGAGGTAGACACGACTGCACAGTGAGCGCTGTCTTCTTCGTCGTTGCATGGGTGGTGGTGGTCCTGGTGGTGGTGGAATTGGCGGTGGTTGTTGTTGTTGCTGTATTGGTGGGACTCCAAGCTGCATGATGACTATCTCCATGGCTTCTGTGGCTGTTCTGGGAAGGCTCGGGCCAACTCTCCCTTATATACACCCACTTATCTCCAGTTTAAGTTAGGTTTTTCTTAGGTGTTAAAAACTGGAGTTAGCGGGAGTTAGCGTGCGTTTTTTTGTAGCTAAGCGTTTTGGAGATAACCTTGTTAATATGGAGCAGCTGTGTTAGCGACTTTTTTCGAGAAATTTCAGTCAGGAACGCCTACCTTGCATGTCATTAGTGATAATTATCGCTGGCTTGAAAGGCAATAAAAATCTGGTAGCTATCGACGAAAAACTCACGCTAACAGGGGTTAGCGTCGCCTTGTTGATAAGGCGATAAAATTAGCGGCGATAAAAAATTATCGCCGCCTTGTTGATATGCCCCTAAGCTTTTGTTGCCTTGGCATTCGTTGCTCCTTTGTTGTGGTACAGCAACAGCTCTGTCTCTAGTTTTCTCTTTTTTCTGGCATTTTCCTCATGATTTGTCTTTACTTCATTAATTTATTTTTGTAACTTTTCCTTTTTTAAACTTAACTCTTTCATGCATCTAGTTGAGTTTTCCCACAATTTGGCTTTTATCAATATGGGATTTTTACATAGAAACCGTTTTTTGTTCTATTACTTTTTCTTCCATCCATTGCACTATCAAATGATCTCTTATAACTGTTCAATCATCTCCACCAAACTGCAAACTGCTGCCAATTCGTTGAATGTTGTTAGAAACTGTGCTATCATATAATTTTCTCTTAGCTGTTTTGTGTAAAATGTCTGCCTGATCATCACTAGGTTTACTCCTTTCAGAGAGTGTTGATCTAGGTGCTTCGTAGCTTCTTGAAATTCAGTGCCTTCTGTATGCTCTTACCTTTCTCCTGGAAATCAAAAGTGCTTTGTGCTTCTGCTTCCAAGCATGTCATAAGAAGGACTCTTTTTCTGTTACAAGTGTCTCCAATATAATCCATAGTGACTAGGTAATTATTAAACATTATCTTTCAACATTTTATTTTATTGCTGTTTTTTCTGGTGTTTCTAACCATATTGGTGGCTTGATTATAAACGTTGTTTTTCTGCTGATATGCAATTATATTTTCAAGTAATTGTAATGTCACTGAACTTTAAAAAAAAAACAATCAAAAAATATATTGTGATCCTGCTTGTCTTTTGAAATAATGATTACACCCTGTATTTGTATATTTTTTTGTGTGAAATAAGGGATGCTTATACTTTCCCAGTATTGCTGTTTTTCAAAATATGCACTGGGTGAAGAATACAATTTAACAAAATAAATTGTTTTATTGATAATACAACAAAGTATTTGGCAGCAAATACACCAGAGCGGCCGTGTACACCAACAGGTTATACAGCGTACCGGTTTATATTTCCACTGTTAGGCCAGATTCCCCTGTCAGGTCCCATTGTTATGTTCATCAAAGACATCAAATCCCAAGGTTGTGGTACCACATAGCTGTATGGAGGGGCCATGCGTGGACTTCCCCAATAGACATTTCATTAACCCCAGACCTGTTCCCACTTGCTGGGGCACCGCCTGCTTTCATAGACAACTTTCTCGGGCCACCATGCACCAGTCCATGTTGCTTTCTTCTTTCTGTGAGTTGGCACAGATGGCGCTCCCCACAAGTGGGCAATATTAATTTTGGCTATAGTCATCTCAAAGGTCACCCAGATTTGTACCTTGCAGCTTAGGTTAGTAGCATCCCATATGTTTAGGAGACACTTCCTACATGCATTGTATTATGGCCTCCCAGAAAGTCTTCACCGCTGGACATACCCATAATATATGATAAAGAGCACCTTATCTCACACACAGCCTGCAGCAGTTAGAATCCGAGCCCCTGCCCATCTTAACTAAGGTATTTCAAGAGGTAGGATCTATGGAGTATCCTGAGCTGAATGAATCTAAACTTTGATGACATGGCTGCCCCCTTAGGAGAGGCTAGGGCCTCTGGCCAATCTTCGTCAACCAGTTTCACCAGATCTGTGTTCAATTGGTCTCGGAGATACAGGAGGGGCCAGGAGAGTTATTGATTCGTTTTTAGTAGGTCAGGAAGATTGCCCTATGATCCATATGTTGAGTTAAAAGCCTGTCCTCTAATAGGGATGATTCTTGGAGATCATCTCCCCCTGGAATTACTGCTAAAATATCATTTCTTATTTGCATGTATCTGACTGTCTCCATCGTTGCTAGGTCATATTCCTGCTGTAGGTTGGCGAATGGGACCAACTCTCCCTTAGACCACAGGTCTCCCACCCTAGAGATTTCTGTTGCAGCGTTGGCAATTGCTCAGCGTACCCAGCCTCTCTGTATCCAATAGTGGTGTGGCTTGGGTCACCTTGTCTTGCCAACCCAGCATTCTATGTACCGAATGCCAGAGTTGAACCATGTGCTCCATTGGTCCCGTAACGTGGAGGTGCTTGGGCTTGGTATAGTACACACACATACCCTCCCGGGCACAGTACATATCTTTCCATTCCATATGTGGGCTCTGCTTGAGGCCGACGCACCCATTGATTGATGACTGCTAGCTGTGCAGCCCAATAATTTTTCCGGATGTCAGGTAATGCTATCCACCCTTCGTACCACCCTTGCTTCAGTTTCAGTTTGGCTATTCGCTGGGGCTTTCCGTCCCATATTAGGGCTCTAGCCTTGCCTTCTAAGACTCCGGGAATGGTGTATTTTGTAGAGCGTAGAGAAACTGTAGAAGTGCCATCTTTTTAAAGAAGGTCTCCCGTCTGAGCAAGGAGAGCAGCATTGATCTCCAATTGCAGACATCTCCATGCAGTTGCGTCAGTGGGGCCTGAAGATTGTGGGTGTGGAAGAGATCTGGGTTTGTGGTGACATATATCCAGAGATATCAAAAGCCATCCTTCACCACTTCCACCACACACTCTGGTGGCAGGATTCGTGCAAGGCAGCGCAAAATGTATATCGTGGATTTGGACCAGTTAATCGTGTAGCCGGAGTACTTGCCAAAATTAGTGAATATATTCAATATTCTATTGATTGAGTGATGTGGTGTTGCTACATAAAGTAGCACGTCAAAAGCATATTGGGATATGCTGTCCTTCCAATCCTCAGTACAAAAAAGTACCAGAATCAACCGGTCTCCTGAACCCATGTCACCAGAGGCTCAAGAATTAGAGCAAAATTAATGGGGAAAGGGGGCAGTTCTGCCTGGTTCCACACCGGAGGGAGAATATTCGCCAAGCAAACCCATTCATCACCACTTGTGCCAAGGGTCCAGCTTAGAGGAGTCGAAGTCATGTGAGAAACTTGGGCCAAAACTCATTTGTTCTAGTACGGCAAATAGGTACAGCCATTCAACTGTGTCAAAGGCTGATGGGCGTCAAGGGATAAGACCACGCATTCTCATGTATAGTATCCACCAGACCGAGCACTCCCTGAAGTCGGCGTAGATTGAGTGCTGTATTCTGCCCTGACATAAAGCCAAATAGCTCTGGATGAACCAATTTGGACCTGATTTGGATGAGTCGGGACACCAGCAGCTTGGATAGGATCTTGACCTCTCATTGAGCAGGGAAATGGGATGAAAGGAGGTGCACACTCCTGCTCGGCTTGTCCTCTTTATATATAACCACTATTGAGTCCAAACATTGGTCCTCGAGAAGCACACCCTTCTGCCGGCTTTCCAAGTACATTTTGCATAGATAGTGGGCTACATTTTAGACTGTTAGCATATAAAGCTCTATTGGTAGGCCGTTCGGTTCCATTGCCTTACCTGACTGAATCCTGTGATCCTGAGGGTTGGCTGCGCAGCCGGAGGCCGTGCTTAGACTCATAATATTCCTTTCTTCCTGATGGACTCATTAATGCACATCCTGTTATGAGGAGGGGTCCTCCACGCTTTCCCATTCTCAAGCATTTTAGTTTGGTTGTTCTTTCACTTGTTTATTGTTAGGGCAACAGATGCTTCTGTTCCTAAAGTGTAGGGTGGCGATGGGGGGACCGTTTTTTCTTTAGTTTTGTTTCCTTTGTTCTTTAGTTTTGTCGCACCAGCACTCACATGGCACCCTGACTTGCACCCGGTGGAACACGCAGACTTCCCTTTGGACACCCCACTAGACCTTCTGACATCCCTCCTCGCTACCAGACCTCCGCTTTGGGACTTGCTGCCACATTGTCTCACCTGCCACTATGCCTGACACACCTTTACTAGGCACTTTCCTGTGCATCATGTCCTGGAATGTCAATGGCCTCTTGGACCGTTTTAAGCGCATGACTGTCTTACGTTATGCACAACAACTTGGGGTGGATATTCTATTGTTACAAGAAACACATCTGATGGGTAATCACTGTCCCTTTTTAGCACGCTATGGCTACAACAGGATTTGGCACTTGGGGTTCCCGAGGGGTGGCAATCCTGGTGAAACTCTCCCTTCCTCTTGTGACTGTGCAGACAATCCTTGATGCCCAAGGCACCTTTGTGGCCCTTAGTGGCATGCTAAACCGTAGCCCCCTCAATCTTGTTTCACTCTACTCTCCTCCATCAATGTTGACGGCGACCCTAACCAAATCCGCTGAGCTCTTGGCATCCCTACCTCTGGGCCCCACATTCCTCGGGGGCGACTTTAATGTGGTCTCTTCACCTGACCTTGATATGACCAGTCCCCCTTTCCCTAGTAAAATCACACAGGCAAAACAGCTGAGGACTTGGTCCGAATTATTGGGTCTATGTGATGCATGGCTTATATGGCACCCACATTCTAAACAATTTGCACACACCTCAGCGGCGTACCACACACAGGCACGCATTGATGCCATCTTAGTTCCATCGCGATACCAAAGGGGATGATGGACGGAGCGTTTGAGCAAATCAAAACACTCACCCCCAGTCAACTGACCTGGGTTTAATCCATCATCATTCTTTAGCTCACTCCACCACCCCAGTTCAGATATGGCCATATGCAAATCAGTCTGACCCTGTGCCTCATGGGAACAGTCCTGCCCGAACTGCCATGCCTTCCCTGGACCGGAAACAAGCATCCTGGGAACGGTTTCGGGTTCATAACCCTCATCAGCCAGGCTATGTTGAATCCAGTGGCAAAGTAAGCAAGGGACCCACGCCTGGGCATACCCTGCCAATTTAGGGCAAACAAAGCGATACCAAAGGGGATGATGGACGGAGCGTTTGAGCAAATCAAAACACTCACCCCCAGTCAACTGATCTGGGTTTAATCCATCATCATTCTTTAGCTCACTCCACCACCCCAGTTCAGATATGGCCATATGCAAATCAGTCTGACCCTGTGCCTCATGGGAACAGTCCAGCCCGAACTGCCAAGCCATGTCTTCCCTGGACCGGAAACAAGCATCCTGGGACCGGTTTCGGGTTCATAACCCTCATCAGCCAGGCTATCTTGAATCCAGTGGCAAAGTGAGCAAGGGACCCACGTCTGGGCATACCCTGCCAACTTAGGGCGAACAAAGCGATCCCAAAGGGGATGATGGATGGAAGGTTTGAGCAAATCAAAACACTCAGCCCCAGTCAACTGATCTGAGTTTAATCCATCATCATTCTTTAGCTCACTCCACCACCCCAGTTAAGGAATGGCCATATGTAAATCAGTCTAACCCTGTGCCTCATGGGAACAGTCCAGCCCGAACTGCAAGCCATGTCTTCCCTGGACCGGAAACAAGCATCCTGGGACCGGTTTCGGGTTCATAACCCTCATCAGCCAGGCTATGTTGAATCCAGTGGCAAAGTAAGCAAGGGACCCACGCCTGGGCATACCCTGCCAATTTAGGGCAAACAAAGCGATACCAAAGGGGATGATGGATGGAGCGTTTGAACAAATCAAAACACTCAGCCCCAGTCAACTGATCTGGGTTTAATCCATCGTTATTCTTTCACTCACTCCACCACCCCAGTTCAGACATGGCCATATGCAAATCAGTCTGACCCTGTGCCTCATGGGAACAGTCCAGCACGAACTGCAAAGCCATGTCTTCCCTGGACCGGAAACAAGCATCCTGGGACCGGTTTCGGGTTTATAAGCCTCATCAGCCAGGCTATCTTGAATCCAGTGGCAAAGTGAGCAAGGGACCGACTTCTGGGCAAACCCTGTCAACTTAGGGCAAACAAAGCGATACCAAAGGGAATGATGGACGGAGCAAATCAAAACACTCACCCCCAGTCAACTGATCTGTGTTTAATCCATCATCATTCTTTAGCTCACTCCACCACCCCAGTTCAGACATGGCCATATGCAAATCAGTCCGACCCTGGCCTGGCCTCGCAGTTCGGGCTGGACTGTTCCCATTGGGCACAGGGTCAAGACTGATTTGCATATGGCTGGGTCCAAACTAGAATGGCATGGTGAGCAAAAAAACAATGGATTTAGGCCCAGATCTCTGTACTGGGGTGAATGTATGACATTGTTCTGCATTCTGTCCATCAATAATTCTTTTTGCATTTGTCACCCTGAGTGGGACGGGTATGCTCAGACGTGAGTCCCGTGCTCTCCATGCCACTGGAATCAAGCTATCCTGGCTGAAGAGGGGTGAAACCCCGAAACCGGTCCTAGGATGCTTGTTTCCAGTCCAGGGAGGACCTGGCCTGGCAGTTCGGGCTGGACTGTTCCCATTGGGCACAGGGTCAAGACTGATTTGCATATGGCTGGGTCCAAACTGGAATGGCACGGTGAGCAAAAAAACTATGGATTTTGGCCCAGATCTCTGTACTGGGGTGAATGTATGACATTTTTCTGCATTCTGTCCATCAATAGTTTTTTTTTGTATCTTAGTTCCATCGGTGGACTGCCTCTTGATTCAGGATGGCACACTCCTCCCATGAGGTATCTCCAACCATTCCCCGGTAATGATTCGCACAGGCCTCTATGCGGCAAACATGGAAGCTAAACACTTGGTTCCTTCAGGAGAGGAAGTTTCGGAAAGTGGTGCGCGGGAACTTAGACACTACTTTCTTGTTTTTGATGGATCCGTCTACTCCCCGGGCACCCTGTGGGAGGTGGGCAAGGCCAAGATTAGAGGGTCACCAAGTGCCAACTAAAGCTACAGCGACAGGCCCAATTGGAACAAATTAGTACACGGGAGGCGCAGGCCCTGTGCATTGAGTGTGCCTCCACCCGATCCCCAGACGCTTCTGATGCAAGACTTCTTACCCGGCTCCACTCAGAGATCAAGCAGTTATCGCTGAAAGCGGCCAAACTCCTTTGGTACTCCTCCGTGGCCAGGGTATATGGTTGGGGCAATAAAAATGTCTCACTCCTCCACCGCCTTGCCACATACCCTAAGGCGAACCATATAATTCCTGAGATCGTGGCGCAGGATGGTTCGATGTGCCGTTCCCCAGAGGAGATGGCCCGTGTCTTTGCCACCTACTACAGCCAACTATACGAGGCTAGAACTCCAACCCTTACTCTGGCGGACCTGCTGGAGGTCGGGGGTGGCCGCCTGCCGAGTTTTAGACCCTGTTACTCAAGCTGATCTAGACCGCCCCATCACTCGAGAGGAGATCGGGGAAGCGATTGCCCTTATTTCCGCTTGGCAAGACACCGGGTCCTGACGGCCTCCCTCAAAAATATCACGTGCACACATCTTTCAGAACTGTTTCGGGAAGCTGTTGAAAACGGCTCCTTCCCTCAGGAGACGGACATGGCCACCATTGTGGTTCTTCCTAAATCCCATCCGCCCTTGTCACATTGTGCAGACTACCACCCTATCTCCCTCATTAATACCGAGGTTAAACTTTTCGCCACAATCCTCGCCCAGCGGCTCAAACCCCACTTGTCCACGCTGGTTCATCCCGACCAGTGCGGGTTCATGCCCTCACGTGACACCCTGTATTGTCACTGTAGACTGCAATCAGCCTTGGCCCACCGTCATCTCCTCACCCCATATCTTGCGATTCTTCTTGTAGACTTCGAGAAGGCCTTTGATTCAGTGGATTGGGGGTTTCTAGAGGATGTCCTTGACAAGATGGGACTCAGTCCCCGCTTTCGGGCCATGGTCAAGGTTCTTTACGCCTTCCCTCGGTCTCGTGTCCTGTGAACGGGGTTCTGTCAGAGCCC
Source organism: Triturus cristatus (assembly GCF_964204655.1). Classification (NCBI taxonomy): domain Eukaryota; kingdom Metazoa; phylum Chordata; class Amphibia; order Caudata; family Salamandridae; genus Triturus; species Triturus cristatus. The sequence continues at coordinate 528,313,066 of NC_140591.1, forward strand.
TTCTGGGTTTGCAGGGGAACGAGGCAGGCTTTGTCCCCTTTCTCCCCTGCTCTTTGCTTTGTTGATGGAGCCTTTGGTGTCCCTGATGCGGTCATGCGAACATGTGCGGGGATGGGAATAGCCCAACACTGAGCCAGACAAAATTGCCCTCTATGCAGATGACGTCTTCATCTATTTAGCAGATCCCACCTGGTCAGGTCCCCATTGTCTCCGCCTTCTGCATTCCTTCAAACGGGCCTCTGGCCTCCAGTTGAACCCTGACAAATCGGTTCTAGTTCGCCTCCACCTATCCCGTGAATGTTTCAATTGGTAATCCGATATACCTCTTCGCTGTCAATCCTTTAAATAACTTGGGATTTGAATGACCTTACTCCCTGAGCTTAGCTGGGCCCTCAACGTCACTTCCCTGGTGAAATGGGCCAAGGCGGACCTCCAGAAGTGGCAGTCATTGCCCCTGAACCCCATGGGGAGGGTTGCCCTCTTTAAAATGATGGTGCTTCCCCGCTTCCTCTATGTTCTTCAAAACACCCCCATGTGCTTTCCCAGGGTCTGGTTCTACGAACTGGATAGCATGGCCAACAAGTTCCTGTGGGGGAAAGGTAAGTCCCGACTGGCGCTAAATGTCTGTAGGATCCCCATGTTTGATGGGGGTCTAGGGATGACTCACCTTTATTTGTATTACCTTGCCACGCGACTTCTCTCCATGCATGATTCGTTCAATGGGGGATGGTCTGACCCGGCTTACAGGCTCAAATTGGGGGAATTGGGCTTTGCCAGGACTGAATCCATGTTGTATGGGGCCCCTATTCCTTCTCGTCTATCAGAGGTGACACACTCTGTGTTACTGGCCTGGCGGGCTGCGCTGCGGCACACCAAATGGACACACACACTGACCCAATGTACACCCTTGTGGCAGGGGACCTGGCTCAAAGAGGTTAATGAGTTGAAGGGCTTCAGGGCTTGGGACCTTATAGGTATTTCACAATTAGGTGATGTATGGGTGGGGGATCACATGCGTTCCTTCGGCGACCTCCAGAACAGATACTCACTGCCTCAATCACAATTCTATAGGTATCTGCAACAGCGACACGCCCTCCACACGCACCTTACGACAGGTACACAACTTCCTGATCACAGCCCACCTGAGGCTCAGATTATGTTTGGGGACCTGGGGAAGGGTGGCATCTCCCGCATTTATCATACCCTGATCAACAATACCCCTACTTTCCTAGACCGACTGGATTGGGTGTGCACCTAGGAGGAAGAGGATTGGCGTGACGCCCTTATGGCCACCAGAACGGCCACCACATCCGCTAGGCTGCGCTTGGTGCAGCTCTATTATATACACGCAGCATACCTCACTCCGGTGCGGCTTCATCGGGCGGGGTTCAGCCCGACCTCCGCCTGCACTAGGTGTGGCTATGACCCAGCTGACTTCCTCCATATGGTATGGGCCTACCCACGCCTGGCGGGCTTCTGGGGGGACATCGAGGAAGAACTCACTGGGGTCTTAGGGTGGGAGGTCCCCCATGACCCAAAGCACACGATCCTGGGCATCACTGATGGGTTGGATGGGTCTCGGAATGAGAAATAGTTTTTCACTACAGCTATGGTGGTTGCCAAAAGGACATTGCGGCCTCCTGGAAATGCCCTGAACCCCCGAGTGTTGGGCAATGGCGGACTGGGGTGGACTGGTGTGCCACACAGGAGAAAGTCATATATGAGGCACATGGGTGTCCCAAGAAATATCGTAGAGTCTGGGGGAAATGGTTGGGGGTGTGGTGTAGTCATAAAGGGATTGTTCAAATTCATGCTGTTTTGCTTTTACTAGTGTCTGTAAACTGGATAGCGCAAATTCTTCTATGTAATCCTAGATTCTCATGGTGTAGTGCTGAATGGCTGGTGTATTCTTTCAGCAAAATCAATTAAAATTTGTTTATAAAAACAAATCCTCTGAATGCCATATTATAAAATGGCGTGGCTCTACTCATATGGGTAAATATTTCAGGTGACTGCAAACCATCTCTTGACTAACATTAGAGGTTCCTGGGTAGGCTTTTTGAAATCAGAAACCACTTTAGGATTAAATAAAATGAGGTACTTTATCGGATTATCATGCATATCTCCATCCCTCCCTCTTAACTCAGCTTCAAACTCCCTTTCACGTGCCATGCACAAAGCTTGAAGTGAGTTCCAGCTCTTGATTGCTTGATGACATCTCCCACCCTCTTCTCCTTCTCTGTTTACACTTGAATGTTCTCTGACTAAAAACATTCAGCATTTATAAAGACAGATCGCATTAAAGAAGACAATCCCCAAGCCCAGCAATCTGTAATCTTATTATGAAACACACCCTACTGCAAAAAAAAGGTTCAAAACATGCTCACTATTTCCACTTCTGCTAAGCAGTTCCCAAATACAGAAATACTGACTATATACCTTCAAGGGGTAACTTAATGAAAATCGCTAATATTTAACTAGAGTATTACCACCTCTACCTTGTGATAATCCTTGAAACATGAGGAAATACCAAAGCACTGAGCAGTCTTCATTCGTCACCACGGTGGCTAACAAAACTATCTCTTCTGAGGCAACAACTAAGGCCCTCAATACGATGTCGCTCAGAAAGCATTCTGATTGACTCCTTGTTGGAATCGGTTCTTGACCGACTCAGGTCCGGCGAGTCCGACCAACCGATTACGATGTTTCAGAACACCGTTCTGTCAGACTCCCATTGACTTCAATAGGAGCCTGTGTTCTGACCGACATCACAGGGTCCCATTGAAAAAAGGGGTGGTGCCGGGAAACTTTGCACCCTGTCGTAGGCACCCCATGGTGCCTGCCACACTGTGCTTGGATGTAAAGAGGGGTCCCATGGGTACCCCCATCAGGGCCCCAACCAGAGTGGGGCCTGCTACGGGCCCCCAAAGTCAGTTTCTGACAGCCGTTATGTGTCGGACAGACCTATTCGGAAAGGCTGTCCGAATCCATCGTAATACGTTGGTCAGAAACACAGTCAATAGACCTGTACGATTCGGCTCCAACCGACTCGGAGTATCCGAATGCTGGTCAGATCGAGTCGGAAAGACCAAACGGTTATCTTCTATCATAATCGGTCGGTCAGAAACATGGGTTCTGACATGGGTTAGGAAAATTCGAATGCAGTTTTGGGCCTTTCTAATCAACATCGTAATGAGGCCCTTAGTGTTTTGAGCTGGAAATATTGTATTTAGTGACTTAAGAGGTCATTTAGAGTTTGATGAAGTGGGACCACTGTTGTAAATCAGTGTTGCTGTTGCCTCACCATACCTTATGTTCTCTCGCTTTATTTTGAGTTCAGCAAACGCTGGGTTTCCATTGATATTACTGATCTGCTGATCTGTCCACCACAAGGCCATCAGGTCATAGTTCACCCTCTCACAACGATCACTTGTTTTCAGTAAAGTGCCATTCACTACATGATCTCTGACAAGTTCCAAATGAAATGAAATGACAAATATTTTTTATATAGCGCACATCTGCCTGAAGGCATCAAGGCACCAAGGCACTTCCAGCTGCAAAAGAAAGGAAACAAAAAGGATATAAGGGTTGAAAGAAGAAAACGCTTTTGCTTAAAAAGCCATATTTCCAAGGCTTTCCTAAAAGCATGAAGATCGGCACATTTCTTCAATGAAAGATGAAGAGAATTCCATCTTTTAGCTCTACAGTAACTAAAGCTCCTGCCTCCCCAGTGAACTCTCTTCACTTTGGAAGCCATCCCATTGAGGGCTGAAGAGGACCGCAAGGTTCTAGATGGGCAGTACCAGATGAATTTGTGCATCAGTTATTCTGGGCCGAGGCAATTCAATGCTTTAAAGCAATACAAAAGGCCCAATTATGATATCGGACGGACCAGAGTCCGTCCGACATCATTTGGGAACTGAGACCAAATGACCTTGTGTCTTCGGTCTCAACCCAGCAATTAGGATGCAACCAAGCACTGTTCGGTCGCATTCCTATTCTTTACAACGGGAGCATGCATTCTGACCAAAATAAATGCTCTCATTGCAAAGAGCTGAGGTGCAGTTCATCCCTGCACCCCATGGCAGGCACCTCAAGGTGCCTGCCACTGGGTGCAGGTATCAAGTAGGTGCCCCCTAGGCCACCATCCGGAGGCCTTGCACCAATGGGGCCCCAAAGTCAGATTCCCACAGCCTTTCTGTGTCGGAAAAGCCGGCACAGAGGCTGTCGTAATCTGCCACCATAATTCCTCGGGCTGAAAGAGCCGCCCAAGGGATTACTGGAGGCTTTCCGAATGGCAGACAGACTCTCTGAGCCTGTCGTAAGCCATTCGGAAAGCCTGTTTGGATTCCTTTCTGACTGACCACATCATAATTGGTCGGTCTGAAAGGAATCCAAATGGGGCATTTCTATGCGTTCGGAATGGGTCCGACCGATGGTTGGAGCCATTTTCGAACACATCGAAATTGGACCCAAAGTGTTTTAAAATCGATGCACTTGTGACTAGGCAGCCAGAGGAGCTGAGCCAGGGCTAGGGAACTAGAGGGATACTTGGAGAGTAGCATGCCGACCACAGAGTTCTGCAGAAATTGTAGTTCACTTGTTAGTCTTTTGCTGTAAATTGACATATAGTCCATATTTAAATTTTGAAAGCACAAGTGCAGTAACCACAAGAAATCTTGTGGAATGAATGAAAAACAAATCCTCCAGATCTTGAGAACATAAAACGATGAGGATGTCGTCGCTTTGATGTTTTTATCAAATGACAGTTTTCATTTAAGATAATGCCCACGTTTTTTTCTTTAGAGACCAGCGTGGGTATTGCTACCAGTTCCTGTGGCCATCAGGTAGGGGACCAGAAGGAAGTATTGTTCCCCAACACGAGCACCTCTATTTTGGCAGAGTTTAATTTTAAGCAATTGTTGGACATCCAATTACTCATCTCCAGCATGCATTTATAGAACTTACTGGCAATGTCTTCTGGAATGCCAACCAATGAAATAACTATTTAAGTGTTGTCTGCATAGCTGATGACTGAGCATCCTGACTTTTTAATTAGCATAACCAGAGGGTGACATATAGATTAAAAAGCGTAGGGCTCAAGGATGAGCCGTGCGGGACTCCACATGGTAGCAAAAATGTGCTAGAAGAGAATTCATCCAAAGCCACAACTTGGTTTCCTTCTAACAGAACAGATTTTAAAATATCAAGGGCAGAACCCCTAATCCCTAGAGATTGGAGCTCAACAATCAGAATAGCATGGTTGACCGTATCAAATGCAGCCGAAAGATCCAATTGGATCAAGGCTGCATTTGATCCTGAGTCAAGGGGGACGCTCAACTGTTTTGAAGCAACTATTAAGGCTGACTCCGTTCTATGTTCATCTCTGAAACTGAACTGTGAGTGATCCAATAAATGGTTACCCTCAAGGATTGTTACCAATTCTTTATTAAGTGCCTTCTCTATAATCTTACCAGGGAAGGGAAGGAAGGAAATTGGCTGATAGTTATTTGGACAAGAAGGAGGCAAGTTCCAGTTCTTAAGAAGTAGCAGAATGGATGCTATTTTCCACGCCTTCGTAAACTAGACTTGGCACTAGAGTAAGAATACATATTGAACACATACTGCATGTTATAATAATTACATGATATGGTCTCAGCTCACACATTGCTAACATGTGCTCAATAGAATAATAAGATGATATGGTCTAAAATCTCAAGTCTGTGCATCCCAAATGTAGCAGGAATAAAAGCATGTAAAGCATATTCCCCAAAGATTTCCAGATATTCAGAGAGTTTCCCTTATCACTGGCAAGAGGAAGTCTCTTCTTGAAATTTTCTGTAAAGTTCCTGTCAGTAACTAGAGTTGTCAATCTGCACCCCTTAATGTTTCTCAGTGTGCAGTAACGTGAAACTGTTGATGCAGTTTAAATAGCAGATAGGCATGATGGCCAATGAGAATTTGATGCTCACTGGATCATGCCCTGAATCTGATCTCCTCCAGCACAGGATATAGGCTATGAACTAACTTGGGGTCTTTACCATCTTTGTTTGAAGATATAAAGTGGACTTTCTCCAATTTTTTTGATCAAAGAATATTTGTTTATTTACACATGCCAAACTGTCAGTCCAAATCCAGAGTGCAATGCCCAATGGATTGTATACAATTGTTTCAAAGTGTTACCTCTTTTTCTGAAAACTAAGTCAAGTAAGCATTAGGTAAGTCTGGTGGCAGTAGTGCAGGTTATTCAAGAAGAAGATAAAGGCCTCTCAACATTTAAGAACATATTTCTCTAATTTAGCAACAACAGTAATACATCCAGGGGCGTAGATTGGTCAGTAAGATGGGTGGGGAACTTCAGATTTTGGAACAATCATGCTGGCGTATCTTGTGAAATACATTATATGAGAGGCAGGGCATGAGGGGGGTTGAAGAGGCAGTGCATTAGGAGTACTTTAAACAGCAAAATTTGAAACAAGACCTTCATAGCAGAAACCAGAGAATCTGTGTGCGTGCTTCTGTCTGTGTGTATAGGAGCATCTAACGTGACACCTCGTCATACCCAACTGAAAGCACTTTTACCCAACTATTTACTACAAAATATATTTTTTAGATTGATGTAATACCCCCAACACCCCCTCTGAACAAATCGTTAGGTAAGAACATTGAGAAATATCTGTATTATGCCCATCAAGTTCAAACCAATCGCATAAAATGTAAGGAAGATGCGTTTCAGATTAAAACCAAACTTGATAATAAAAATGCTATCCCGAAAAATTATATTTCATAGTATCATATTCATGACAAGCTCAGGACTGTACTGGTTTTCAATATACGCAGGGTGCAAGTAGAGACATGAGGTACTTTCTTTTGTGAAACCCTTGATCTGGTGTTCAAGAATGGCTGCATCTTTGCAGTACAAGAAAAGCCAGAAGGACTTGTTGACCGTGGTTTGAGCAATAACTGGAATAAGGTTGCTCAAAAGTGCATAGGAGTGTGCATAGCAATGATAGGCACCATGTTGTATGTCATAGCCCGGGGCTGGAATAACAAGGTTATAATGGCTGGTCTGATAAAACCTAGTTTGAGGTGGCCCAGAAAACCTAGTTACCCAGCTATTTCATGACCTTTATGTTGTGTGGTAGGAGATTTGGGTAGGATCCGATTAATCGCTTTAGGAATTACATGCTCTTAGACTGAAAGGACATTTTCCAACTTGCACTCTAACCATGACTTACTTGAAATAAAAATCAATAAACATCAAGGTGGGCATTAGTTTATAACCTGCAAGATATAAATGAGAATAAACCACTGGATTTCCTATATGAGCTGAGACCACGGGCCAAGTGTACCGATTCCACAAGGGCACAATACTAACCAGAGTCATAAATTATCCGTGGCTGGCAGAGGATGTGGCCATCAAAGTATATGATGATAGATTTGTGTATGACAAGACATATTCAAGCCTAGAAGAGGAATTAGTATGGGGGATTGAGTGAAAGCTTAAAATGGAGGAGCAGATTAGGAGGATGAGAAACTATAAAGTAGAGGTGAAACGTTATCTTCATGCTCCTGGAGGTAGGGAACGCCGTTAAAAGGGTTAGTGTGAAAAAGAGAGGAAGTGCAATGAGGATGGTTATTGGTACAGAGATGAGGAGTACTGGGAGGTGTGGAGTCAACAGTGAGCCCACAGTGATAAGCAAAGAGGAGACATAACTTGAGATGGCTAGAATGGAAGTCATAAAAAGAAGAGGTAGGATGTATTTTGGAGGGAAAGTTCTTAAGTGAAAGAGGTGGGCTAGACAAAGCAGTAAGCTGGGAAGAAGGTTGAAAAGACGAGAATAGGAAAGATTGTATGCCACTATATTAACTCCAGAAATATTAACAGATATATTAGTATCATAATATTGGCTCCCAAAATATCATCATAATATCATTGTAAGTGTAGATTTGTAGTGGGTTTGTATTGGAATGTCAATGTTATTAGAATGCCAATGTTAAGTTGTTCTAAAAGAATGTTATTACTTGAACAGTGGTGGCCCGTGCACGGAGTGTGCCCTGGCTGTAGGTTTGATGGGCAAAGTCAGTTGCGGATCGACCTTCATGTCAAGGACACGCTCCAAGCCGTGGGTGAAGTCCTAATTTGAATGAATACTCTTCTTACCTGAAGAACGTCTTCTGAGTGTTATTTCTATGCTTACCACATTTGTCGACGATCTGGGATTTACTTCACGCACTGATGAACGAACTTCACGCAGTGGGGCCAACTTCTCACGGCTGTTGCGGGCATGCGAGGACAAGTGCCATCTCTGCTTCATGAAATTCTGTGCACAGGAACGAAAGTTCTGCCAAGTCAGCGTTCGTAAGGGGTCCAGCTAAAGCGGTTGAGGCTTTCTATGAGGCGGATGGGCAACTGGAAGTGTTGCGGTCCAAGTTTGATGCCGTCCTTCCCATTCTTCCCTGTTCAAGGTTGACTTTAGGATCCTCCCTATTCTTCCCTGGTCAAGTTTGATGGTAGGATCCTTACTTTTGCTAATTTCTGGCGAGTGGCAGTTCTAGTGCTCATCGGCGCATCCGTAGCTGTTTGTGGCTTGTGTGACTCTCGCACATCCTGCGCACACCAGTAATAATGTCGGAGGATTGTGCGTCACTCGCACATCCCCTGGAGACACACAAGAAGTTTTGGGTCAGGTCTTCCTGGGTTTAAAAAAAAATGTGATTAAGTGTGGGGAGGAAAAGTTAGGTGAAATGATGGGCAATGGAGGGTGAAAGAGTAGATGAGGAAGGTAGGCAGGGGACAAAAGGGTTAAACAAGTACCCAGCACATGTCAAAAACAATGTCTCATGGATTCACAATTAATGCACAACAGTAGGCAGAAATTTTTGGAACACATGTAAGTTTTCTTGTTTTTATTCCTGTGTGTCTCTAAGCAGTAATAGCTCTTCAAACAGTAGCAGCCAACATGTGTTTCATCGCTCAGGGGCAATATCCAGCGACTTTTCAAGGCTGCAAGGTACAAATATAACCAATGTATCTCCTTACATCAACAGGAGAACATAGCCTTACAATGATAAATGTCAAATTGTCACTAAGTACAAAAACTAGCATGCACAAGATGAAGAATCAGTAAGTAAGTATACGCAATTTTATGAAAAATGTCCCAAGAGGGGACCTGAAACAGCCCAGAGTAAAGATGGAGAATAGCTAAAATGATATTGCTGACCAAAGATGTGTCCACACGTGATACGTGGTGAGCATAAATATTAAAGTTTTTCTAAAGCTAAAATACTATACTTCTAATTTAAAGGATGAAAGTAAGAACCACCCAAAACTAAGCAACCAGAGGACTGTGATTGATGTGACGATATTCCTGCAGACTCTATAAGGAAATGGTGTTGTGTGAAAGTGTCGTGAAAAAAATGTGCATGTATAAACCCTATATACCCCAGAGTTTATTGAGCAAGTGAAAGGGTACCATAAATACCTCTGTCCTTTTCAATGAAAACTTCTGAAATATAATAATATATCGAGCCATAAGTATAAAGGCAGAGCAACCGCACTCTCTATTCAGTTAATGCCAGGAGAAGCCGGATACTTCCGTCCCACAAGGGATTCTGTATCAAACGACGTTCTGACTGTATTAGGTCCTGTAATCCTGGATTTGCATATGTTTCATAAGACTCCGGATCTGGGGGAATGGATACCAAAACAATATCACTATTGGGCATTAGGGCCACGACCAAAAGTCTGCTGTGACTATCTGTTCGAGACCTCGTCATCACTGAAACACATGACACTCCTAAGCAAACATTCCTTTGCGTGTAATCACTAGTACAGTTGATAATTAACCGCTTCGGTGCTCATGACGAGCCCAGCTCGTCATGAGGCACAGTGGAGCTGGGCTCGCCATAACCGTCGCTGCCCGCCCACGTGTGGTTGATTCTCCACCTGTGCGGGAGAATCAATCAGTGGGCGGGGTCATGACCAGCTCAGCTCGTCATGAGCACAGCTCCACTGTGCCTCATGACGAGCTGGGCTCGTCCCGAGCACAGCGCCACCGCCGGCGCCCCCCCGCGCCACGGGGGAATTACCCCCGCGTGGAAGGGGTTAAAACTGTGCCATATTGTAATCAACATTCATATCAAAAACCAGTTCATACATAACGACCACATTGCCAGTTGTATCTATAAATGTGCAATAGTTGCTCTGGTTGGAACGTGAGTAGCATCAGAAAAGTGCTATAGCTCTGAGTCCAAAACATACATGCCTTAGTTAATAAACGATCATACGAGCACTCGCATCAGTGCCCTTACAATTTAAAGATCTGACAAATTAACCCAATGCTGCTCTTACCTTGTGTGAGATATCTACACGTTGCAGAATCAAAGCGATTTCCGTGTGAAGCCGAGTACGGTACACGAAAGGCTATTGGCATCCGGCGCTTATCTAGACAGCCTTCCCTTCGGAATGATGTCATAGCCGAGGTACAGACTCAGCATTATGGACGAAGGACTAAGATGCCTATTTACTCATCTGGTAGCCATCTTAGAGTGAAGATTTATTTGTTAAGACATATCCTTGTGTTACATATCTATTTTGTCGTAGTTCCAAATTACCAGGAAACCTAGAAGTAAAAAAGTAACACGATCAAGCAGAAGTGTCTGGTCATCAGTGCAAATGAGCGGGTGCATGCTTGCTCAGTGTTTCGAGCTAATAAATATGATCCGTGAGTGCATATTCCACTGTGAGTGTGCGCTCATTGTATACATATGCTCCATCCCTCCCACGGTGTTGTAATTGATCGGTAACCAAAAGGTAAGATTTAAGGGAATATATAAGATTAAAAACAAAAAGCACATATTATATCATAAAAACCAGAAAGTTATGAACAGTACAGCAGAGTGCGGCCAATCAGATTTTTGTTTATATTCAGGCTCCCTTGAGCCGGTGGGGCTGACGAGCCCATGGCTACGCACCTGCGCGCCTTGAGTGGTACTTTACCTGAGAATATTTTTCGGCAGCCTACGCAGCAACCCCACACACATACCTACTCCCTGCTGACGAGAGGCAACTACCTCGAAACACGTGTCCAGGGATGGCTAACGCGACACTCATTTTCATTTTAAACTTTTGGCATAGGCGTACCCGCCGACGCTACTTCATGAACCACAATGCTTTGGGGTAACACGCTGGTAGGACGAGCAGAGTGCGGCCAATCGGATTTTTGTTTATATTCAGGCTCCCTTGAGCCGGTGGGGCTGACGAGCCCATGGCTACGCACCTGCGCGCCTTGAGTGGTACTTTACCTGAGAATATTTTTCGGCAGCCTACGCAGCAACCCCACACACATACCTACTCCCTGCTGACGAGAGGCAACTACCTCGAAACACGTGTCCAGGGATGGCTAACGCGACACTCATTTTCATTTTAAACTTTTGGCATAGGCGTACCCACCGACGCTACTTCATGAACCACAATGCTTTGGGGTAACACGCTGGTAGGACGAGCAGAGTGCGGCCAATCGGATTTTTGTTTATATTCAGGCTCCCTTGAGCCGGTGGGGCTGACGAGCCCATGGCTACGCACCTGCGCGCCTTGAGTGGTACTTTACCTGAGAATATTTTTCGGCAGCCTACGCAGCAACCCCACACACATACCTACTCCCTGCTGACGAGAGGCAACTACCTCGAAACACGTGTCCAGGGATGGCTAACGCGACACTCATTTTCATTTTAAACTTTTGGCATAGGCGTACCCGCCGACGCTACTTCATGAACCACAATGCTTTGGGGTAACACGCTGGTAGGACGAGCAGAGTGCGGCCAATCGGATTTTTGTTTATATTCAGGCTCCCTTGAGCCGGTGGGGCTGACGAGCCCATGGCTACGCACCTGCGCGCCTTGAGTGGTACTTTACCTGAGAATATTTTTCGGCAGCCTACGCAGCAACCCCACACACATACCTATTCCCTGCTGACGAGAGGCAACTACCTCGAAACACGTGTCCAGGGATGGCTAACGCGACACTCATTTTCATTTTAAACATTTGGCATAGGCGTACCCGCCGACGCTACTTCATGAACCACAATGCTTTGGGGTAACACGCTGGTAGGACGAGCAGAGTGCGGCCAATCGGATTTTTGTTTATATTCAGGCTCCCTTGAGCCGGTGGGGCTGACGAGCCCATGGCTACGCACCTGCGCGCCTTGAGTGGTACTTTACCTGAGAATATTTTTCGGCAGCCTACGCAGCAACCCCACACACATACCTACTCCCTGCTGACGAGAGGCAACTACCTCGAAACACGTGTCCAGGGATGGCTAACGCGACACTCATTTTCATTTTAAACTTTTGGCATAGGCGTACCCGCCGACGCTACTTCATGAACCACAATGCTTTGGGGTAACACGCTGGTAGGACGAGCAGAGTGCGGCCAATCGGATTTTTGTTTATATTCAGGCTCCCTTGAGCCGGTGGGGCTGACGAGCCCATGGCTACGCACCTGCGCGCCTTGAGTGGTACTTTACCTGAGAATATTTTTCGGCAGCCTACGCAGCAACCCCACACACATACCTATTCCCTGCTGACGAGAGGCAACTACCTCGAAACACGTGTCCAGGGATGGCTAACGCGACACTCATTTTCATTTTAAACTTTTGGCATAGGCGTACCCGCCGACGCTACTTCATGAACCACAATGCTTTGGGGTAACACGCTGGTAGGACGAGCAGAGTGCGGCCAATCGGATTTTTGTTTATATTCAGGCTCCCTTGAGCGGGTGGGGCTGACGAGCCCATGGCTACGCACCTGCGCGCCTTGAGTGGTACTTTACCTGAGAATATTTTTCGGCAGCCTACGCAGCAACCCCACACACATACCTACTCCCTGCTGACGAGAGGCAACTACCTCGAAACACGTGTCCAGGGATGGCTAACGCGACACTCATTTTCATTTTAAACTTTTGGCATAGGCGTACCCGCCGACGCTACTTCATGAACCACAATGCTTTGGGGTAACACGCTGGTAGGACGAGCAGAGTGCGGCCAATCGGATTTTTGTTTATATTCAGGCTCCCTTGAGCCGGTGGGGCTGACGAGCCCATGGCTACGCACCTGCGCGCCTTGAGTGGTACTTTACCTGAGAATATTTTTCGGCAGCCTACGCAGCAACCCCACACACATACCTACTCCCTGCTGACGAGAGGCAACTACCTCGAAACACGTGTCCAGGGATGGCTAACGCGACACTCATTTTCATTTTAAACTTTTGGCATAGGCGTACCCGCCGACGCTACTTCATGAACCACAATGCTTTGGGGTAACACGCTGGTAGGACGAGCAGAGTGCGGCCAATCGGATTTTTGTTTATATTCAGGCTCCCTTGAGCCGGTGGGGCTGACGAGCCCATGGCTACGCACCTGCGCGCCTTGAGTGGTACTTTACCTGAGAATATTTTTCGGCAGCCTACGCAGCAACCCCACACACATACCTACTCCCTGCTGACGAGAGGCAACTACCTCGAAACACGTGTCCAGGGATGGCTAACGCGACACTCATTTTCATTTTAAACTTTTGGCATAGGCGTACCCGCCGACGCTACTTCATGAACCACAATGCTTTGGGGTAACACGCTGGTAGGACGAGCAGAGTGCGGCCAATCGGATTTTTGTTTATATTCAGGCTCCCTTGAGCCGGTGGGGCTGACGAGCCCATGGCTACGCACCTGCGCGCCTTGAGTGGTACTTTACCTGAGAATATTTTTCGGCAGCCTACGCAGCAACCCCACACACATACCTACTCCCTGCTGACGAGAGGCAACTACCTCGAAACACGTGTCCAGGGATGGCTAACGCGACACTCATTTTCATTTTAAACTTTTGGCATAGGCGTACCCGCCGACGCTACTTCATGAACCACAATGCTTTGGGGTAACACGCTGGTAGGACGAGCAGAGTGCGGCCAATCGGATTTTTGTTTATATTCAGGCTCCCTTGAGCCGGTGGGGCTGACAAGCCCATGGCTACGCACCTGCGCGCCTTGAGTGGTACTTTACCTGAGAATATTTTTCGGCAGCCTACGCAGCAACCCCACACACATACCTACTCCCTGCTGACGAGAGGCAACTACCTCGAAACACGTGTCCAGGGATGGCTAACGCAACACTCATTTTCATTTTAAACTTTTGGCATAGGCGTACCCGCCGACGCTACTTCATGAACCACAATGCTTTGGGGTAACACGCTGGTAGGACGAGCAGAGTGCGGCCAATCGGATTTTTGTTTATATTCAGGCTCCCTTGAGCCGGTGGGGCTGACGAGCCCATGGCTACGCACCTGCGCGCCTTGAGTGGTACTTTACCTGAGAATATTTTTCGGCAGCCTACGCAGCAACCCCACACACATACCTACTCCCTGCTGACGAGAGGCAACTACCTCGAAACACGTGTCCAGGGATGGCTAACGCGACACTCATTTTCATTTTAAACTTTTGGCATAGGCGTACCCGCCGACGCTACTTCATGAACCACAATGCTTTGGGGTAACACGCTGGTAGGACGAGCAGAGTGCGGCCAATCGGATTTTTGTTTATATTCAGGCTCCCTTGAGCCGGTGGGGCTGACGAGCCCATGGCTACGCACCTGCGCGCCTTGAGTGGTACTTTACCTGAGAATATTTTTCGGCAGCCTACGCAGCAACCCCACACACATACCTACTCCCTGCTGACGAGAGGCAACTACCTCGAAACACGTGTCCAGGGATGGCTAACGCGACACTCATTTTCATTTTAAACTTTTGGCATAGGCGTACCCGCCGACGCTACTTCATGAACCACAATGCTTTGGGGTAACACGCTGGTAGGACGAGCAGAGTGCGGCCAATCGGATTTTTGTTTATATTCAGGCTCCCTTGAGCCGGTGGGGCTGACGAGCCCATGGCTACGCACCTGCGCGCCTTGAGTGGTACTTTACCTGAGAATATTTTTCGGCAGCCTACGCAGCAACCCCACACACATACCTACTCCCTGCTGACGAGAGGCAACTACCTCGAAACACGTGTCCAGGGATGGCTAACGCGACACTCATTTTCATTTTAAACTTTTGGCATAGGCGTACCCGCCGACGCTACTTCATGAACCACAATGCTTTGGGGTAACACGCTGGTAGGACGAGCAGAGTGCGGCCAATCGGATTTTTGTTTATATTCAGGCTCCCTTGAGCCGGTGGGGCTGACGAGCCCATGGCTACGCACCTGCGCGCCTTGAGTGGTACTTTACCTGAGAATATTTTTCGGCAGCCTACGCAGCAACCCCACACACATACCTACTCCCTGCTGACGAGAGGCAACTACCTCGAAACACGTGTCCAGGGATGGCTAACGCGACACTCATTTTCATTTTAAACTTTTGGCATAGGCGTACCCGCCGACGCTACTTCATGAACCACAATGCTTTGGGGTAACACGCTGGTAGGACGAGCAGAGTGCGGCCAATCGGATTTTTGTTTATATTCAGGCTCCCTTGAGCCGGTGGGGCTGACGAGCCCATGGCTACGCACCTGCGTGCCTTGAGTGGTACTTTACCTGAGAATATTTTTCGGCAGCCTACGCAGCAACCCCACACACATACCTACTCCCTGCTGACGAGAGGCAACTACCTCGAAACACGTGTCCAGGGATGGCTAATGCGACACTCATTTTCATTTTAAACTTTTGGCATAGGCGTACCCGCCGACGCTACTTCATGAACCACAATGCTTTGGGGTAACACGCTGGTAGGACGAGCAGAGTGCGGCCAATCGGATTTTTGTTTATATTCAGGCTCCCTTGAGCCGGTGGGGCTGACGAGCCCATGGCTACGCACCTGCGCGCCTTGAGTGGTACTTTACCTGAGAATATTTTTCGGCAGCCTACGCAGCAACCCCACACACATACCTACTCCCTGCTGACGAGAGGCAACTACCTCGAAACACCTGTCCAGGGATGGCTAACGCGACACTCATTTTCATTTTAAACTTTTGGCATAGGCGTACCCGCCAACGCTACTTCATGAACCACAATGCTTTGGGGTAACACGCTGGTAGGACGAGCAGAGTGCGGCCAATCGGATTTTTGTTTATATTCAGGCTCCCTTGAGCCGGTGGGGCTGACGAGCCCATGGCTACGCACCTGCGCGCCTTGAGTGGTACTTTACCTGAGAATATTTTTCGGCAGCCTACGCAGCAACCCCACACACATACCTACTCCCTGCTGACGAGAGGCAACTACCTCGAAACACGTGTCCAGGGATGGCTAACGCGACACTCATTTTCATTTTAAACTTTTGGCATAGGCGTACCCGCCGACGCTACTTCATGAACCACAATGCTTTGGGGTAACACGCTGGTAGGACGAGCAGAGTGCGGCCAATCGGATTTTTGTTTATATTCAGGCTCCCTTGAGCCGGTGGGGCTGACGAGCCCATGGCTACGCACCTGCGCGCCTTGAGTGGTACTTTACCTGAGAATATTTTTCGGCAGCCTACGCAGCAACCCCACACACATACCTACTCCCTGCTGACGAGAGGCAACTACCTCGAAACACGTGTCCAGGGATGGCTAACGCGACACTCATTTTCATTTTAAACTTTTGGCATAGGCGTACCCGCCGACGCTACTTCATGAACCACAATGCTTTGGGGTAACACGCTGGTAGGACGAGCAGAGTGCGGCCAATCGGATTTTTGTTTATATTCAGGCTCCCTTGAGCCGGTGGGGCTGACGAGCCCATGGCTACGCACCTGCGCGCCTTGAGTGGTACTTTACCTGAGAATATTTTTCGGCAGCCTACGCAGCAACCCCACACACATACCTACTCCCTGCTGACGAGAGGCAACTACCTCGAAACACGTGTCCAGGGATGGCTAACGCGACACTCATTTTCATTTTAAACTTTTGGCATAGGCGTACCCGCCGACGCTACTTCATGAACCACAATGCTTTGGGGTAACACGCTGGTAGGACGAGCAGAGTGCGGCCAATCGGATTTTTGTTTATATTCAGGCTCCCTTGAGCCGGTGGGGCTGACGAGCCCATGGCTACGCACCTGCGCGCCTTGAGTGGTACTTTACCTGAGAATATTTTTCGGCAGCCTACGCAGCAACCCCACACACATACCTACTCCCTGCTGACGAGAGGCAACTACCTCGAAACACGTGTCCAGGGATGGCTAACGCGACACTCATTTTCATTTTAAACTTTTGGCATAGGCGTACCCGCCGACGCTACTTCATGAACCACAATGCTTTGGGGTAACACGCTGGTAGGACGAGCAGAGTGCGGCCAATCGGATTTTTGTTTATATTCAGGCTCCCTTGAGCCAGTGGGGCTGACGAGCCCATGGCTACGCACCTGCGCGCCTTGAGTGGTACTTTACCTGAGAATATTTTTCGGCAGCCTACGCAGCAACCCCACACACATACCTACTCCCTGCTGACGAGAGGCAACTACCTCGAAACACCTGTCCAGGGATGGCTAACGCGACACTCATTTTCATTTTAAACTTTTGGCATAGGCGTACCCGCCAACGCTACTTCATGAACCACAATGCTTTGGGGTAACACGCTGGTAGGACGAGCAGAGTGCGGCCAATCGGATTTTTGTTTATATTCAGGCTCCCTTGAGCCGGTGGGGCTGACGAGCCCATGGCTACGCACCTGCGCGCCTTGAGTGGTACTTTACCTGAGAATATTTTTCGGCAGCCTACGCAGCAACCCCACACACATACCTACTCCCTGCTGACGAGAGGCAACTACCTCGAAACACGTGTCCAGGGATGGCTAACGCGACACTCATTTTCATTTTAAACTTTTGGCATAGGCGTACCCGCCGACGCTACTTCATGAACCACAATGCTTTGGGGTAACACGCTGGTAGGACGAGCAGAGTGCGGCCAATCGGATTTTTGTTTATATTCAGGCTCCCTTGAGCCGGTGGGGCTGACGAGCCCATGGCTACGCACCTGCGCGCCTTGAGTGGTACTTTACCTGAGAATATTTTTCGGCAGCCTACGCAGCAACCCCACACACATACCTACTCCCTGCTGACGAGAGGCAACTACCTCGAAACACGTGTCCAGGGATGGCTAACGCGACACTCATTTTCATTTTAAACTTTTGGCATAGGCGTACCCGCCGACGCTACTTCATGAACCACAATGCTTTGGGATAACACGCTGGTAGGACGAGCAGAGTGCGGCCAATCGGATTTTTGTTTATATTCAGGCTCCCTTGAGCCGGTGGGGCTGACGAGCCCATGGCTACGCACCTGCGCGCCTTGAGTGGTACTTTACCTGAGAATATTTTTCGGCAGCCTACGCAGCAACCCCACACACATACCTACTCCCTGCTGACGAGAGGCAACTACCTCGAAACACGTGTCCAGGGATGGCTAACGCAACACTCATTTTCATTTTAAACTTTTGGCATAGGCGTACCCGCCGACGCTACTTCATGAACCACAATGCTTTGGGGTAACACGCTGGTAGGACGAGCAGAGTGCGGCCAATCGGATTTTTGTTTATATTCAGGCTCCCTTGAGCCGGTGGGGCTGACGAGCCCATGGCTACGCACCTGCGCGCCTTGAGTGGTACTTTACCTGAGAATATTTTTCGGCAGCCTACGCAGCAACCCCACACACATACCTACTCCCTGCTGACGAGAGGCAACTACCTCGAAACACGTGTCCAGGGATGGCTAACGCGACACTCATTTTCATTTTAAACTTTTGGCATAGGCGTACCCGCCGACGCTACTTCATGAACCACAAAGCTTTGGGGTAACACGCTGGTAGGACGAGCAGAGTGCGGCCAATCGGATTTTTGTTTATATTCAGGCTCCCTTGAGCCGGTGGGGCTGACGAGCCCATGGCTACGCACCTGCGCGCCTTGAGTGGTACTTTAACTGAGAATATTTTTCGGCAGCCTACGCAGCAACCCCACACACATACCTACTCCCTGCTGACGAGAGGCAACTACCTCGAAACACGTGTCCAGGGATGGCTAACGCGACACTCATTTTCATTTTAAACTTTTGGCATAGGCGTACCCGCCGACGCTACTTCATGAACCACAATGCTTTGGGGTAACACGCTGGTAGGACGAGCAGAGTGCGGCCAATCGGATTTTTGTTTATATTCAGGCTCCCTTGAGCCGGTGGGGCTGACGAGCCCATGGCTACGCACCTGCGCGCCTTGAGTGGTACTTTACCTGAGAATATTTTTCGGCAGCCTACGCAGCAACCCCACACACATACCTACTCCCTGCTGACGAGAGGCAACTACCTCGAAACACGTGTCCAGGGATGGCTAACGCGACACTCATTTTCATTTTAAACTTTTGGCTTAGGCGTACCCGCCGACGCTACTTCATGAACCACAATGCTTTGGGGTAACACGCTGGTAGGACGAGCAGAGTGCGGCCAATCGGATTTTTGTTGATATTCAGGCTCCCTTGAGCCGGTGGGGCTGACGAGCCCATGGCTACGCACCTGCGCGCCTTGAGTGGTACTTTACCTGAGAATATTTTTCGGCAGCCTACGCAGCAACCCCACACACATACCTACTCCCTGCTGACGAGAGGCAACTACCTCGAAACACGTGTCCAGGGATGGCTAACGCGACACTCATTTTCATTTTAAACTTTTGGCATAGGCGTACCCGCCGACGCTACTTCATGAACCACAATGCTTTGGGGTAACACGCTGGTAGGACGAGCAGAGTGCGGCCAATCGGATTTTTGTTTATATTCAGGCTCCCTTGAGCCGGTGGGGCTGACGAGCCCATGGCTACGCACCTGCGTGCCTTGAGTGGTACTTTACCTGAGAATATTTTTCGGCAGCCTACGCAGCAACCCCACACACATACCTACTCCCTGCTGACGAGAGGCAACTACCTCGAAACACGTGTCCAGGGATGGCTAACGCGACACTCATTTTCATTTTAAACTTTTGGCATAGGCGTACCCGCCGACGCTACTTCATGAACCACAATGCTTTGGGGTAACACGCTGGTAGGACGAGCAGAGTGCGGCCAATCGGATTTTTGTTTATATTCAGGCTCCCTTGAGCCGGTGGGGCTGACGAGCCCATGGCTACGCACCTGCGCGCCTTGAGTGGTACTTTACCTGAGAATATTTTTCGGCAGCCTACGCAGCAACCCCACACACATACCTACTCCCTGCTGACGAGAGGCAACTACCTCGAAACACGTGTCCAGGGATGGCTAACGCGACACTCATTTTCATTTTAAACTTTTGGCATAGGCGTACCCGCCGACGCTACTTCATGAACCACAATGCTTTGGGGTAACACGCTGGTAGGACGAGCAGAGTGCGGCCAATCGGATTTTTGTTTATATTCAGGCTCCCTTGAGCCGGTGGGGCTGACGAGCCCATGGCTACGCACCTGCGCGCCTTGAGTGGTACTTTACCTGAGAATATTTTTCGGCAGCCTACGCAGCAACCCCACACACATACCTACTCCCTGCTGACGAGAGGCAACTACCTCAAAACATGTGTCCAGGGATGGCTAACGCGACACTCATTTTCATTTTAAACTTTTGGCATAGGCGTACCCGCCGACGCTACTTCATGAACCACAATGCTTTGGGGTAACACGCTGGTAGGACGAGCAGAGTGCGGCCAATCGGATTTTTGTTTATATTCAGGCTCCCTTGAGCCGGTGGGGCTGACGAGCCCATGGCTACGCACCTGCGCGCCTTGAGTGGTACTTTACCTGAGAATATTTTTCGGCAGCCTACGCAGCAACCCCACACACATACCTACTCCCTGCTGACGAGAGGCAACTACCTCGAAACACGTGTCCAGGGATGGCTAACGCGACACTCATTTTCATTTTAAACTTTTGGCATAGGCGTACCCGCCGACGCTACTTCATGAACCACAATGCTTTGGGGTAACACGCTGGTAGGACGAGCAGAGTGCGGCCAATCGGATTTTTGTTTATATTCAGGCTCCCTTGAGCCGGTGGGGCTGACGAGCCCATGGCTACGCACCTGCGCGCCTTGAGTGGTACTTTACCTGAGAATATTTTTCGGCAGCCTACGCAGCAACCCCACACACATACCTACTCCCTGCTGACGAGAGGCAACTACCTCGAAACACGTGTCCAGGGATGGCTAACGCGACACTCATTTTCATTTTAAACTTTTGGCATAGGCGTACCCGCCGACGCTACTTCATGAACCACAATGCTTTGGGGTAACACGCTGGTAGGACGAGCAGAGTGCGGCCAATCGGATTTTTGTTTATATTCAGGCTCCCTTGAGCCGGTGGGGCTGACGAGCCCATGGCTACGCACCTGCGCGCCTTGAGTGGTACTTTACCTGAGAATATTTTTCGGCAGCCTACGCAGCAACCCCACACACATACCTACTCCCTGCTGACGAGAGGCAACTACCTCGAAACACGTGTCCAGGGATGGCTAACGAGACACTCATTTTCATTTTAAACTTTTGGCATAGGCGTACCCGCCGACGCTACTTCATGAACCACAATGCTTTGGGGTAACACGCTGGTAGGACGAGCAGAGTGCGGCCAATCGGATTTTTGTTTATATTCAGGCTCCCTTGAGCCGGTGGGGCTGACGAGCCCATGGCTACACACCTGCGCGCCTTGAGTGGTACTTTACCTGAGAATATTTTTCGGCAGCCTACGCAGCAACCCCACACACATACCTACTCCCTGCTGACGAGAGGCAACTACCTCGAAACACGTGTCCAGGGATGGCTAACGCGACACTCATTTTCATTTTAAACTTTTGGCATAGGCGTACCCGCCGACGCTACTTCATGAACCACAATGCTTTGGGGTAACACGCTGGTAGGACGAGCAGAGTGCGGCCAATCGGATTTTTGTTTATATTCAGGCTCCCTTGAGCCGGTGGGGCTGACGAGCCCATGGCTACGCACCTGCGCGCCTTGAGTGGTACTTTACCTGAGAATATTTTTCGGCAGCCTACGCAGCAACCCCACACACATACCTACTCCCTGCTGACGAGAGGCAACTACCTCGAAACACGTGTCCAGGGATGGCTAACGCGACACTCATTTTCATTTTAAACTTTTGGCATAGGCGTACCCGCCGACGCTACTTCATGAACCACAATGCTTTGGGGTAACACGCTGGTAGGACGAGCAGAGTGCGGCCAATCGGATTTTTGTTTATATTCAGGCTCCCTTGAGCCGGTGGGGCTGACGAGCCCATGGCTACGCACCTGCGCGCCTTGAGTGGTACTTTACCTGAGAATATTTTTCGGCAGCCTACGCAGCAACCCCACACACATACCTACTCCCTGCTGACGAGAGGCAACTACCTCGAAACACGTGTCCAGGGATGGCTAACGCGACACTCATTTTCATTTTAAACTTTTGGCATAGGCGTACCCGCCGACGCTACTTCATGAACCACAATGCTTTGGGGTAACACGCTGGTAGGACGAGCAGAGTGCGGCCAATCGGATTTTTGTTTATATTCAGGCTCCCTTGAGCCGGTGGGGCTGACGAGCCCATGGCTACGCACCTGCGCGCCTTGAGTGGTACTTTACCTGAGAATATTTTTCGGCAGCCTACGCAGCAACCCCACACACATACCTACTCCCTGCTGACGAGAGGCAACTACCTCGAAACACGTGTCCAGGGATGGCTAACGCGACACTCATTTTCATTTTAAACTTTTGGCATAGGCGTACCCGCCGACGCTACTTCATGAACCACAATGCTTTGGGGTAACACGCTGGTAGGACGAGCAGAGTGCGGCCAATCGGATTTTTGTTTATATTCAGGCTCCCTTGAGCCGGTGGGTCTGACGAGCCCATGGCTACGCACCTGCGCGCCTTGAGTGGTACTTTACCTGAGAATATTTTTCGGCAGCCTACGCAGCAACCCCACACACATACCTACTCCCTGCTGACGAGAGGCAACTACCTCGAAACACGTGTCCAGGGATGGCTAACGCGACACTCATTTTCATTTTAAACTTTTGGCATAGGCGTACCCGCCGACGCTACTTCATGAACCACAATGCTTTGGGGTAACACGCTGGTAGGACGAGCAGAGTGCGGCCAATCGGATTTTTGTTTATATTCAGGCTCCCTTGAGCCGGTGGGGCTGACGAGCCCATGGCTACGCACCTGCGCGCCTTGAGTGGTACTTTACCTGAGAATATTTTTCGGCAGCCTACGCAGCAACCCCACACACATACCTACTCCCTGCTGACGAGAGGCAACTACCTCGAAACACGTGTCCAGGGATGGCTAACGCGACACTCATTTTCATTTTAAACTTTTGGCATAGGCGTACCCGCCGACGCTACTTCATGAACCACAATGCTTTGGGGTAACACGCTGGTAGGACGAGCAGAGTGCGGCCAATCGGATTTTTGTTTATATTCAGGCTCCCTTGAGCCGGTGGGGCTGACGAGCCCATGGCTACGCACCTGCGCGCCTTGAGTGGTACTTTACCTGAGAATATTTTTCGGCAGCCTACGCAGCAACCCCACACACATACCTACTCCCTGCTGACGAGAGGCAACTACCTCGAAACACGTGTCCAGGGATGGCTAACGCGACACTCATTTTCATTTTAAACTTTTGGCATAGGCGTACCCGCCGACGCTACTTCATGAACCACAATGCTTTGGGGTAACACGCTGGTAGGATGAGCAGAGTGCGGCAAATCGGATTTTTGTTTATATTCAGGCTCCCTTGAGCCGGTGGGGCTGACGAGCCCATGGCTACGCACCTGCGCGCCTTGAGTGGTACTTTACCTGAGAATATTTTTCGGCAGCCTACGCAGCAACCCCACACACATACCTACTCCCTGCTGACGAGAGGCAACTACCTCGAAACACGTGTCCAGGGATGGCTAACGCGACACTCATTTTCATTTTAAACTTTTGGCATAGGCGTACCCGCCGACGCTACTTCATGAACCACAATGCTTTGGGGTAACACGCTGGTAGGACGAGCAGAGTGCGGCCAATCGGATTTTTGTTTATATTCAGGCTCCCTTGAGCCGGTGGGGCTGACGAGCCCATGGCTACGCACCTGCGTGCCTTGAGTGGTACTTTACCTGAGAATATTTTTCGGCAGCCTACGCAGCAACCCCACACACATACCTACTCCCTGCTGACGAGAGGCAACTACCTCGAAACACGTGTCCAGGGATGGCTAACGCGACACTCATTTTCATTTTAAACTTTTGGCATAGGCGTACCCGCCGACGCTACTTCATGAACCACAATGCTTTGGGGTAACACGCTGGTAGGACGAGCAGAGTGCGGCCAATCGGATTTTTGTTTATATTCAGGCTCCCTTGAGCCGGTGGGGCTGACGAGCCCATGGCTACGCACCTGCGCGCCTTGAGTGGTACTTTACCTGAGAATATTTTTCGGCAGCCTACGCAGCAACCCCACACACATACCTACTCCCTGCTGACGAGAGGCAACTACCTCGAAACACGTGTCCAGGGATGGCTAACGCGACACTCATTTTCATTTTAAACTTTTGGCATAGGCGTACCCGCCGACGCTACTTCATGAACCACAATGCTTTGGGGTAACACGCTGGTAGGACGAGCAGAGTGCGGCCAATCGGATTTTTGTTTATATTCAGGCTCCCTTGAGCCGGTGGGGCTGACGAGCCCATGGCTACGCACCTGCGCGCCTTGAGTGGTACTTTACCTGAGAATATTTTTCGGCAGCCTACGCAGCAACCCCACACACATACCTACTCCCTGCTGACGAGAGGCAACTACCTCAAAACACGTGTCCAGGGATGGCTAACGCGACACTCATTTTCATTTTAAACTTTTGGCATAGGCGTACCCGCCGACGCTACTTCATGAACCACAATGCTTTGGGGTAACACGCTGGTAGGACGAGCAGAGTGCGGCCAATCGGATTTTTGTTTATATTCAGGCTCCCTTGAGCCGGTGGGGCTGACGAGCCCATGGCTACGCACCTGCGCGCCTTGAGTGGTACTTTACCTGAGAATATTTTTCGGCAGCCTACGCAGCAACCCCACACACATACCTACTCCCTGCTGACGAGAGGCAACTACCTCGAAACACGTGTCCAGGGATGGCTAACGCGACACTCATTTTCATTTTAAACTTTTGGCATAGGCGTACCCGCCGACGCTACTTCATGAACCACAATGCTTTGGGGTAACACGCTGGTAGGACGAGCAGAGTGCGGCCAATCTGATTTTTTTTATATTCAGGCTCCCTTGAGCCGGTGGGGCTGACGAGCCCATGGCTACGCACCTGCGCGCCTTGAGTGGTACTTTACCTGAGAATATTTTTCGGCAGCCTACGCAGCAACCCCACACACATACCTACTCCCTGCTGACGAGAGGCAACTACCTCGAAACACGTGTCCAGGGATGGCTAACGCGACACTCATTTTCATTTTAAACTTTTGGCATAGGCGTACCCGCCGACGCTACTTCATGAACCACAATGCTTTGGGGTAACACGCTGGTAGGACGAGCAGAGTGCGGCCAATCGGATTTTTGTTTATATTCAGGCTCCCTTGAGCCGGTGGGGCTGACGAGCCCATGGCTACGCACCTGCGCGCCTTGAGTGGTACTTTACCTGAGAATATTTTTCGGCAGCCTACGCAGCAACCCCACACACATACCTACTCCCTGCTGACGAGAGGCAACTATCTCGAAACACGTGTCCAGGGATGGCTAACGCGACACTCATTTTCATTTTAAACTTTTGGCATAGGCGTACCCGCCGACGCTACTTCATGAACCACAATGCTTTGGGGTAACACGCTGGTAGGACGAGCAGAGTGCGGCCAATCGGATTTTTGTTTATATTCAGGCTCCCTTGAGCCGGTGGGGCTGACGAGCCCATGGCTACGCACCTGCGCGCCTTGAGTGGTACTTTACCTGAGAATATTTTTCGGCAGCCTACGCAGCAACCCCACACACATACCTACTCCCTGCTGACGAGAGGCAACTACCTCGAAACACGTGTCCAGGGATGGCTAACGAGACACTCATTTTCATTTTAAACTTTTGGCATAGGCGTACCCGCCGACGCTACTTCATGAACCACAATGCTTTGGGGTAACACGCTGGTAGGACGAGCAGAGTGCGGCCAATCGGATTTTTGTTTATATTCAGGCTCCCTTGAGCCGGTGGGGCTGACGAGCCCATGGCTACGCACCTGCGCGCCTTGAGTGGTACTTTACCTGAGAATATTTTTCGGCAGCCTACGCAGCAACCCCACACACATACCTACTCCCTGCTGACGAGAGGCAACTACCTCGAAACACGTGTCCAGGGATGGCTAACGCGACACTCATTTTCATTTTAAACTTTTGGCATAGGCGTACCCGCCGACGCTACTTCATGAACCACAATGCTTTGGGGTAACACGCTGGTAGGACGAGCAGAGTGCGGCCAATCGGATTTTTGTTTATATTCAGGCTCCCTTGAGCCGGTGGGGCTGACGAGCCCATGGCTACGCACCTGCGCGCCTTGAGTGGTACTTTACCTGAGAATATTTTTCGGCAGCCTACGCAGCAACCCCACACACATACCTACTCCCTGCTGACGAGAGGCAACTACCTCGAAACACGTGTCCAGGGATGGCTAACGCGACACTCATTTTCATTTTAAACTTTTGGCATAGGCGTACCCGCCGACGCTACTTCATGAACCACAATGCTTTGGGGTAACACGCTGGTAGGACGAGCAGAGTGCGGCCAATCGGATTTTTGTTTATATTCAGGCTCCCTTGAGCCGGTGGGGCTGACGAGCCCATGGCTCCGCACCTGCGCGCCTTGAGTGGTACTTTACCTGAGAATATTTTTCGGCAGCCTACGCAGCAACCCCACACACATACCTACTCCCTGCTGACGAGAGGCAACTACCTCGAAACACGTGTCCAGGGATGGCTAACGCGACACTCATTTTCATTTTAAACTTTTGGCATAGGCGTACCCGCCGACGCTACTTCATGAACCACAATGCTTTGGGGTAACACGCTGGTAGGACGAGCAGAGTGCGGCCAATCAGATTTTTGTTTATGAACAGTACATTTCAGCACATTTTAAATGCATTCAAACAAAAAAATGACAATCATATTTTTATTGTAAAATTACACATGGAGAGTGGCTACTCCATGTATGCTATTTCCCCAAGAAATAGTCTAATTCCTGATCAATGTTAAGCCCTATGTCCGTGCTACATAGTCTCAATATCCACAGTGCCTCTCTCTTACGTAGGGCTAGTTCTTTGATGCCACCCCTTGGATGTCATAGTGTCTGTTCAATGCCAAAATACTTGAAGGATTTATGGGTCAGTTGGGCAGGACACTGTGCAATGTGCGCTGCGATAGGATATCTGAGGTCCCCTTGTTTCACAGCCCGTATGTGTTCATTTATCCTTTCTCGTAGTGTCCTTATTGTGCTGCCCACGTATTTTCTCTTGCATTTGCATTCTATGATATATACAACATACTTGGTAAGGCAGTTGATGTTAGTCTTTATATCATAGGTTCTGTTACCTGGTCCATCAAAATGTGTCTTTCTGCTGCATGCCCATTTACAGGCTACACAGTGTCCGCACCCATAAAAGCCTCTAGTGCGTTGTGTCAGCCAATTGTCCCTTTGCTTCTCCCCTGGTTAACTCAGACTCATTATGTTGCTAAGGGACTTCCCACTTCCATATGTGATGTTGGGTCTGTCCGTAAAATGTTTGCTCAGTGATTTGTCTGCCCTCAGTAAGTGCCAGTGTCTGTTTCCATTCATAATTTGTTGTCTGAGTTGGTGGTATTAGTACGTTCTTTCAGGGTGTCAAGTCTTTTGATTCTGCTTATACGTTGGTCTGCTTTTCTCAGAGTGTTGCTATCATAACCCCTATGTCGGAACCTAGTCATTGCTCCTTTCTTGCACTCCTCATACTCAGGGTCAAAACTACAATTTCGCCTCACTCTGACCAGTTCACCACATGGGATAGATTTAATCTGGTGTGAAGGATGGGCACTGGAGGCATTCAGAAGTGAATTGCATGCAGTTTGTTTTCGGTATTTTCTGCTATGGATTAGGTTTTCCCTGATATAAAATTGGACATCTAAAAAGGAGATCTCGCTCCTACTGTATTGAGATGTGAAAGCAAAGTTGTAATTATTGCTGTTCAAATATTCGATGAAATTAATTAGTTTGACAGGAGAACCTGTCCAGATCAAAAGGCAGTCATCCATGTACCTGCCCCAATACAGTATGGAATCATTCCACACAGATCCCATGGGGTCCCAGATGATCCTCATCTCCTCGAACCAACCCATGAACAGGTTCGCGTACGAAGAAGAGAATCTGGAACCCATGGCAACCCCTTGCTTTTGTCTGTACCATCTGTCCTTAAATAAAAACACATTGTTATCCAAAATGAGCTCTATCTTCTCGATAAGCATCTCCGCGTGGTCCCATGCACTCGCTGATCTCGTATTTAGTATCTTTCTAATGGCCATGAGGCCATCATCCCTCCTGATGCTGGTATAAAGCGCAGTCACGTCAAGGGTCACCATTGTCATGTTTTCATCCCAATTGAGATCAAACATGATCCCTAGGATGTGTTTCGTGTCTCGAATGTAGGATGGTACTTCCAAAAGAAGCCCTATACTAGACAGCTCACACTCATGTCTGCGTTATTATGCAAGGGTGCATTTCATGCAAGGAACCTATTTGCCCACCAGTGCAAGGGATGACACTATCAGAAGATAAATCTTTGTAGATAGAATGCTGTGCTGTGTTTCTCCCTTGCACAATGCAGCACATCCAATTTAGTTGCTGCACTGCATTGTTTGAAAAATAATAATTTGGGCTCAGTCTTACACATACCTACTCCCTGCTGACGAGAGGCAACTACCTCGAAACACGTGTCCAGGGATGGCTAACGCGACACTCATTTTCATTTTAAACTTTTGGCATAGGCGTACCCGCCGACGCTACTTCATGAACCACAATGCTTTGGGGTAACACGCTGGTAGGACGAGCAGAGTGCGGCCAATCAGATTTTTGTTTATGAACAGTACATTTCAGCACATTTTAAATGCATTCAAACAAAAAAATGACAATCATATTTTTATTGTAAAATTACACATGGAGAGTGGCTACTCCATGTATGCTATTTCCCCAAGAAATAGTCTAATTCCTGATCAATGTTAAGCCCTATGTCCGTGCTACATAGTCTCAATATCCACAGTGCCTCTCTCTTACGTAGGGCTAGTTCTTTGATGCCACCCCTTGGATGTCATAGTGTCTGTTCAATGCCAAAATACTTGAAGGATTTATGGGTCAGTTGGGCAGGACACTGTGCAATGTGCGCTGCGATAGGATATCTGAGGTCCCCTTGTTTCACAGCCCGTATGTGTTCATTTATCCTTTCTCGTAGTGTCCTTATTGTGCTGCCCACGTATTTTCTCTTGCATTTGCATTCTATGATATATACAACATACTTGGTAAGGCAGTTGATGTTAGTCTTTATATCATAGGTTCTGTTACCTGGTCCATCAAAATGTGTCTTTCTGCTGCATGCCCATTTACAGGCTACACAGTGTCCGCACCCATAAAAGCCTCTAGTGCGTTGTGTCAGCCAATTGTCCCTTTGCTTCTCCCCTGGTTAACTCAGACTCATTATGTTCCTAAGGGACTTCCCACTTCTATATGTGATGTTGGGTCTGTCCGTAAAATGTTTGCTCAGTGATTTGTCTGCCCTCAGTAAGTGCCAGTGTCTGTTTCCATTCATAATTTGTTGTCTGAGTTGGTGGTATTAGTACGTTCTTTCAGGGTGTCAAGTCTTTTGATTCTGCTTATACGTTGGTCTGCTTTTCTCAGAGTGTTGCTATCATAACCCCTATGTCGGAACCTAGTCATTGCTCCTTTCTTGCACTCCTCATACTCAGGGTCAAAACTACAATTTCGCCTCACTCTGACCAGTTCACCACATGGGATAGATTTAATCTGGTGTGAAGGATGGGCACTGGAGGCATTCAGAAGTGAATTGCATGCAGTTTGTTTTCGGTATTTTCTGCTATGGATTAGGTTTTCCCTGATATAAAATTGGACATCTAAAAAGGAGATCTCGCTCCTACTGTATTGAGATGTGAAAGCAAAGTTGTAATTATTGCTGTTCAAATATTCGATGAAATTAATTAGTTTGACAGGAGAACCTGTCCAGATCAAAAGGCAGTCATCCATGTACCTGCCCCAATACAGTATGGAATCATTCCACACAGATCCCATGGGGTCCCAGATGATCCTCATCTCCTCGAACCAACCCATGAACAGGTTCGCGTACGAAGAAGAGAATCTGGAACCCATGGCAACCCCTTGCTTTTGTCTGTACCATCTGTCCTTAAATAAAAACACATTGTTATCCAAAATGAGCTCTATCTTCTCGATAAGCATCTCCGCGTGGTCCCATGCACTCGCTGATCTCGTATTTAGTATCTTTCTAATGGCCATGAGGCCATCATCCCTCCTGATGCTGGTATAAAGCGCAGTCACGTCAAGGGTCACCATTGTCATGTTTTCATCCCAATTGAGATCAAACATGATCCCTAGGATGTGTTTCGTGTCTCGAATGCAGGATGGTACTTCCAAAAGAAGCCCTATACTAGACAGCTCACACTCATGTCTGCGTTATTATGCAAGGGTGCATTTCATGCAAGGAACCTATTTGCCCACCAGTGCAAGGGATGACACTATCAGAAGATAAATCTTTGTAGATAGAATGCTGTGCTGTGTTTCTCCCTTGCACAATGCAGCACATCCAATTTAGTTGCTGCACTGCATTGTTTGAAAAATAATAATTTGGGCTCAGTCTTATAATGAAGTGTTGTCCAGAGGAATAACATTAACAAGCGGTTGTAGGAAACATGGTCCATCTCTAACAATGGATCTATTTATGCTTCTGAAGCACAAAGCCACATATCGCTCTTAAGAGAACGGATAAAATATTATTTAAAAAATAAAGTCCATAATAGAGCGAAAGGATTTCCTATATCATTTTTATTCCACGTTCAATAGAATAACCATCAATTCCAAAGAAAATTTCATGCACAATAGCCTCTGGAACAGCTTCCTAAACCACACTGAGTAAAATGCTGACCCAGATTGACGCTGTGCATCAAATGACTTGATGAATGATCGGAATCCTATCTAAAAGGGATAACAGTAGAATAATGACTTTTTTACCCAAGCAGGCGAGCGATTTTTTAAAATACACTATTCATGCATCAAGGAATTTGTGAATGCTACTGGAATGAAATCCTGATAAGAGAACAAGAGAATATGTTCCTGCTGTTTCTACTGGTTGAATGTAAGTACTGGTATCATAAATGTAGAGGGTCCTAAAGCTGAATAATTTCCCATCACTATGAGCTAAACAGAATTGACACTATCTGTCCTCATCACACATCTACAATGCTGCAAAATAAACGTTATGCATGAATTATTGCATTTATTGCACACCAGTAAACAGTGCAAAAGTGCACAATAAAAGAAGGGGAGCACACAATGGAGAGAACAGTTGTCGAGGAAATAGTGGAAGCTGGAGCAATAAAGAGGGGAGTGTAAGGTGAGTAGAGTACACAGAAGGGGTGCTACTTGGAGCTACAAAGTAAATAGTTGCAGGATTAAGAGAAGAAGTTGGGAGAAGTGGGCAAGAGGTGGACATGTCACAGTATAATACATGGAATTTTGCAATCCCTGTATAAAAACTTGTCTCTAATTTCTTTATATTAGGCAACTTGTGACACACCCATTCACCTAATATAAAGAATTGATGTAGCAGGTCAACTATAATAACTTATTACAGTTGAGTCCCGACATCAAAAACTCTGCTGCTAGAGCCAACAGCCAAAGGGAAAGGCAGGTCAGGTCACAGGGCATAATTAAGAAGTGATAATTAAACTTAGCTTTTATTCTTTTTGCTCTGATTTTCTACCTGTACAGTGACAAGTAGAAAGGAAAAATTTGTGCCAGCATCTTTATTTTGTGCACTCCTTAGGTAATCATAGAAAAGTTAGAAACTTTCTACATGTTTCTACACATTCAAAGCTACTATTGTAGTATAATAATTCTTGTTATTGCCTCTTGTTTTTAGCAACATTAATATCTTTGTTCATATAGTATGTAACCTTTTTATGTATAATTCGCTTAGTGTATAGTCACTATCTATATTTGCCTGTATGCTTATACTTATGTTCTTTATTGGCTTAATCCATACTTGTAATCCTGTGCTTTCTTATCTTCAATAAAAATTATTTAACTAAAAAAAAAAGCTACTGCACCTTTTTAACAAAAACTGACTTGCAGTAAACCGATTTTTGAAACAAATAACAGCTTTTTTGATGTGTTTAATTTTGTATTGGAGACCAGCATGGATGCTGAATGAGTGCAGAGGGGATGGGATTGTGGGCTGGCAACGGATTGCAAGTGGAGAAGGAAAAGCAGGGATACCTTGGGTGCATGAGCAGCAGTGGTGAAAAGGCATGGGTTTGCTTGAGGGGAAGATAAGGCTGGATTACCGGGGAAGATAAGCAAATTCAGAGGGGTGATCTTTTGAGAATAAGGTCTTCAGGTTTATAATTTAGCTTTATTTTTAGGAGGACAGTGGTTAATAAATTTTGACTAAAGTGGCACTCCACATCCTAAGGGCATTATAAAATAAGATTTGCTATCTGGTCTTCTATTATTATTCCTGGGCTCTAGCTTAGTGATGCTTTAGCTGCATGTCTTGTCAAGCCCTTTAAATTTTTTGACCGTACACCCATGGTATGATAGGCTACTATTGATAATTGCTGTGTATATGATACTGAAGGCCTTGAAGATGTTGTTGGCAACATCTGGAGCCAGAGGAGAACTCTGACCATTGAGTTAATCATGTCAACCTTCAAAAGCCCACTGAAAGTTCATGCTTCAGCATGAAAAGCACATTTCAGCTGTGGTAGATGTTTCATGGATAGGGTTCAACATAGTTTTGCTTCCATCACGTTGAGCCAACGCCAGCACACGTACAGCTAGTCATCTAGGAAGGATATCTTGACTTTGCAGAGGAAGGAGTTGATACTAAGTGATCTTGCTTTCAGTTGTGATGTGTACCCTGAAGGATTTGATGCTGTCAAGGAGTGAATAGTTTCTAGTTGTCCTTGTCAAGACATATATAAACCTAGTCTTATTTTCTGTTACTAGAATTGGATACAAATTACATCTTTGTCATATTTCACTTGAGTCCTGGATGTTAATAAAGTATATCTTGAGCTGGGCAAAGTTGTGGCAAAGGTAATGGTCAAGTAAATCTGTATAGTGGAATGTTGACATCTGTATCTCCCAATAGGGTCACCA
Organism: Triturus cristatus; assembly: GCF_964204655.1. Lineage (NCBI taxonomy): Eukaryota > Metazoa > Chordata > Amphibia > Caudata > Salamandridae > Triturus > Triturus cristatus. The sequence continues at coordinate 528,346,478 of NC_140591.1, forward strand.
GCAGTTACTTGTACAAGCTGAAGATTACAATACGAGGAATCCCACATATTAATTGGATATACCTCAATCTCAAAGAGCTCACCTGAACGACATGGGCTGGCTTACAATTATGACTCAGACTAGTCTAGGACGATGCCCTTGAAACTTTGGTAACTGTCAATAAAAGGTCGATGGCTGTTTCTGTGAAAGGCTAAGGGGAGATTAACCAGGACAAGAATACAGAGGTCACCATTATCTACAATCTGAAGAGCATTGTCAAATACTTGGATGGTTGCTCTTGCTATGCTTCATAGGAGCCAGAAGCTGGGTGCACTTTCATCATTTAAAAGTTAAAACACTATACAGCAGTAACTAGGGCAAACTGGAGGAAATGTGAAAAAAATAATTGATTTATAAACATGTGCAGGAAAAACAATTATTTTATTAAAATGATCTGTATTAAGTGGATTAACTTGATTGTATAAGAATGAGTACACTATTTGCAAGCATAGAACAGACGTGTGATGGGAGTGTCACGTAATCTTTGAGAGTAAAATGGCAGGGCCAGTGAGAGATTTGAAGAGATGCATCTCAATAGGAATTTTTAAGCAAACCTCAAAAGGATTAAATTAAAGGGGGGAGGGAGAATGAATGGGAGGAGGAAGGAAGTTATTTCTGCTTTCAGGAAATATCCATGTCCAGAGACAGTTATTGTGATATCCACTGTGACTACCTACAACCAATCCTAACTTACTATTCTAATTTGTGTGCTGTGCAGAAATTGTATAGAAAAACAAAGGTCTTTTTTTAAGAAGCCTAGCTCAGAAAGTGATAAGAGATATGTAGGAATGGCACAATATTTGTGAGTTTGGCTCTTTCCGGTGATGATATGTCATGAGTCTTAGCACTTGAGGTCCCTGTTTTATGAAGTAGGCCCAAGGGTACGGTTCCACGACCCATTTACTTCAAGCGCACTTGCTTCAAGACTCTCCTGGTGATTTCCTAGGTGTGTCAAAGTTTAAGGGCTAAATGTTTTATTGCCCCTCTTACTTATTATACGTCTTTATGGATTATCTTAATTTTCCCTCTTTTTCTAGTGATTTACATGTAGTAGATTGGTCTGGGTTGTACATGCAATCGCTAGGTGAGCTGTTCGCAGGATATCAGGTCTTATCCTTTTCAGACCAAGGGGCATATTATCAATCATGGAGTTAAAAGTGTCGCCGCTTTAGCGGCAGAAAAATGCAGCTAAAGCGGCGATAATGGGCTTGATAATATGCCCTGGAGAATTCCCATAGAAGCCCATGTTGACACCAGAACATGTGCTTCTATGGGAATTCTCAAGGGCATATTATCAAGCCCATTATCGCCGCTTTAGCTGCAGTTTTCTGCTGCTAAAGCGGCGATAATTTTAACTCTGTTTCTTGATAATATGCCCCTTAGTTACACAATTTGCAGTCCGAGCACCGTTTTTCTTTAAGTATATGCAGATAAAAAATAAATTTTAACAAACAAATCCAATAGTCATCTTGGTGTGGGCTGGTCGTGGCAACCAACGTGATTGCGTTGTGAAACGTAGCGGTGCCCTCAATATGCGGTACAGGCAAACAAATCCAATACTTTATATATTTAAAACAAGACCAAAACAATAAAAATCCAACATTCAGTACCTAAAAATATGCACTTCACAGGAATAACATTAAAAATGCAGTTCCTTGAAGTATGTAGTTCTGTCTGATGCTACCGTGGTGCTGAGAACAACAGAATCCAACAGTTCCGTCCTACTGCATCGGTCGTGATGCCGGCAGACTCATTAACAGTACCTGTTTGTTGCGGCCAATCATCTTGGTGTGGGCTGGTCGTGGCAGCCAACGTGATTGCGATTTGAAGTGTAGCGGTGCCCTTAATGTGCTGTACAGGCAGAGGCTCAGTGACGGTCATCCAGCGGCATCGGTGAGACCAGGGCTGTGGTGCGGAGTGAGGCGGTGCTGACAGATCACAGTGTAGGCGACAGTGCCGATTGCTGGGAGCTGGCATTGGTCAGTCCAGACTGCGTTGTGGGACGAGGCGCTGTGTTGTGAGCCTTACGAGCAGTGCCCCCAAGCCACTGTGCGGTCGCGGGCGTTGAATTCAGCGGGCAGTGACGTTATCGGTGAGACCAGGGTGGCGGAGTGACGCAATGGGGTGTGGAATGTTGTTGTAAATTGAAACAACGATGTGATTAAGCATTTACTAAAGACATTAATTCCCCTCTTATAGAGCATGTTTTCTCTGTAATGTTGACCGAAGTTTGGACTCCATTTTGTATTGTCATGCTTCCACGTGTTCCCCACGAGAAGAGTCCAACCTCTGTGTTAGTTGCTCTTGTAATCTGCCTAGTAACAGTCTATAAATAGCTCCTTTGTCCATCTGGCACATGCCCAGACTTGACCACATCTGTTATCAGTTAGCCTTGCTTGACCATGTTTTCGCGGGCTCAAGGAGTGTGTTAGCTCCGCCCACATATTGATTCAGTATCGAAAATGACCATAAATGGTAATGTTTTTCGGCTTCATGTTGTATCCACCCACTTATGAGCCCCTCTATTGTGTATAAAAGGGGACTGTGTACGCAAGTTCTTTGTGCTACTCTATGCAATACTGAAGAGTGTTGTGTGGATTGTAGGACCACCCTTAAGGGTTATTAAATGCTGTCTTTGTACTTTGCAGTTTCCGTGCCAACTTCCTTATAGATTCCGTTACAGGAGAGCGAACCCTTGTGTCCTGCGGGCCTAGCTGGGGCCTGTATTCATCAATTGGCGCCCGTCACGTGGGGCTCATCGGCGACTCGGATGCTCGAAGGACTGGTCGCGACGAAGGTGAGGAATTTGGCCGGGGACGTGATCACTGCCAGCGGCGTCTTAGCCCTGGCATCCCGAGGTTTTTCTTCCTTCCCTTCCGAGCTGACCGTCTGGGTGGCGCCGGTCCTCGACTGAGACCTCTTCTGTCGGTCTTGCCGTGAAAGCCGTTTGGGCGATTGTGGAGCTTGGCAGTTGGAATCTGGACTCTTGATTGGTAAGAACCGGTGTACGGTACTTGCTCCGAGTTTTTGAAGCCTGATCTGGCTATTTGAGTTTGATTTGTGATGACTAGTCATATTTTGTATTTGTCTTTGTGAAAATATATATGCGTTGCAACACATATAGGCAGGTAATGTGGAGAGATTTCTCCGGAGCTGTGTAACTTTGAACGGCGCAACAATTAAGTGCCATTTTTTCTATAATATTGCATATTTTGCATTATTTCTGAGCATGCCTGCTTTCAGCGCACTCCGTAAGTGGTGTTGCTGTTTCGGAAACCGGTTGAACCTCGAGGAATCTGCTCCAGCTCCCCCAGAGGGGACTCCTAATAGGGATATGTATGTGAAGCATGGTCTTTCTTCCATAATGTACAGCACAGTATGGAGGAAATATACAAAAAAAGATCCTGAGTTACGATGGCCTTTGTATGGATCGTTTGATATACGTAAGATTGAGTATGTGGAACAGTGTATGTGTAAGCGGCGTGCTCGTCAGGATATGTTTGAGTGTGTACGGTTGTGGGTGAAGGAGGTGCGTGAGCGAGAGAAGCGTGAGAAAGCGCTGTTTGATAAAGAACAACGGAAGAATGATCATGTGCGAGCACAGGAAGCGAAGCGCCGGGAGGACAGAGAGCAGACGGACAGGCAAGAGAAGGAGCGTAGGCTACAAGTTTCGGGTCAATATGCTGTTCGGCAGCCACTTTACCCTGTCCTTAATAATCTTGATGATGATTTTTATTTACTAGATCGCTCTCCGCCCCCTTATGTCGGCGCATCTGCTCCGAGGCCGCAAGATTCTGTCCCGGGTCCGGGTAAGGTAGATACGCGGTCCATGTTATCGGCTGAGCATATGGCTGAGCTTCGGCAAATTTCTTTCCGTGCACTTAAGGGTAAGGTGTCCGTGGATGAATTGTTCCATACTTGGGGGTCGTGGCAGGATAGAGAGAGATTGTATTTTTTGAACCATTTCGCTGAGGAAGTGATTGCTGCTTTTCGGAAATATTCTAGTGTCTTTGAGCCTGAAGAAGTGACATCGGATGCCAAAGCATTGCATGATGGTGTTTTTTCTCCCTCTAAGGCTCCTGATACGGCTCGGCGGCTATTCGCCTTGCGGGACGCGGTGCTGGCCCATAGAGAAAAAGCGCGCCAACGAGCAGGGGAGGAGACGCAGTCGGATTCGTGTACTGCAGAAGGCCACTCATCCACCTCTCAATCAGATAAGAGCGATCTAGTGCATGCTAAGCCAATGCGCGAGGCGGCGCCTTTGTATGTTCCTCCTAAAGGAGCGGGGACTAGCTCGGACATTACCTCCGCCGATGCTAAGGGATATTTTGTGTATAATTGGGTTTATACTCCGTGGCATAGAGCTGATGTGATGGCATTAAAGAATGCGCTGCCTGACCCCCGCAAGAATCCAGCGGCCTTCTATGAAGAAGTCGAGGGGGCCTTGAATTCTTGCGTTATGACTCTAGCAGATATAGATTTGTTCTTTGGGCTTATTCTACCACCGGACATGTGGCGATCTGTGCGAAAGGTAGATGATGTTGCCACTTTTAAGGCTCGATGGTCTGAACTGGAGGATGAGGATAGGGAGAGGAAGCCTGCGCAGAAACCGCCCCAGAATATTTTAGATCTCCCTGCTGCTATTGTGGCTAAGATGAAGACAATTATCCCCCCTAAAAAGATTGACTGGAATATGTTAGCTGCATGTAAACAGAAAGTTGACGAGTCAGTTGCGGACTGTTTTACGCGCTTTGAGGAGACTTTCATGATTTTAGTGGCCAGTCGCTTACTGACGATACGGGTCGCCACCTTTTTGCGGATAAATATGTGGCTAATCTGCTGCCGGCAGTTGCGGCCCGGTTAAAAGCGAGTGAAAGTTCTTGGTCCTCCGCTACACCGACGGCCCTCCTGACTATCGCCCAGTATTATGAGCGTCAGGAGCAAGAAGCAAAGGGCCAGGAGGAAAAGAAATCGAAAGATTTGAAAACAAAGGTGATGTTGGCACAAGTCTATGGCCCGCCCCGGCGGGGTAGTAATAGAGGTAGGGGAGGATCTTATGGTCCTCCCTCGGGCCGATCTGATTTAAATAGGAACCAATGTGCGTATTGTAAGCAATCGGGTCATTGGGCTAGGGACTGCCCGGTGTTGCATGCATCGCGTCAGGGGCATACCTATGGTGGCCCGCGAGGTAGAGGGGGTTTCTCCAACTTCCGAGGGAATTCTAACGACCAGGCTCGTTTTGACTCTGCTGGGCAGCACCGCGATAGATCAAACGTTTTTGATCGCCAGCATCAGTACCAAGCGTCGGGGATTGACCGGTCGGGGTACCATGACTCTCAGCATGCATAGGGATGCGTTGGATGGGGGTTAGAATCAGTTGAGGTGCCGGTTGATCAGAAGGGTCCTTATGTATCGGCTGAAGTTTTGGGCTCTACTGATCAGTTCCTAGTGGATACAGGAGCGACACGTAGTGCACTGTCTAAGCAATTGGTTCCGGGGGCTCCCCCATCCGGCTTAATGGTCACATCGGTAGGGTTTGACGGTACGCTCTCCCGAAGCCCTCTTTCACAGCCCCTCATGTTTAAGATTGATTCTTTTTCTGCACCCTGTCCGTTTCTGCTTGCCCCGTACACACCGGACAACATTATGGGTCTTGATATGTTAAAGCATTTTAGGGCTACGATCCGTTGCTCCCCTGCTGGTGTACGGGTAATATTGAATGACAATTACCCCCGATCAGAACGGATGTGTACGATGTCAGAGGATGCGCTGTTAGCTACCCTCCCTCGTGCTTTGTGGGCAACTTCGGATACTGATGTAGGACAAATGGTGATTCCACCGGTCCACATTAGCGTCCAGGAGGGGGCGGTGTTACCACGCCTCCCACAGTACCGTATTTCCCAGGAGGGCGAGGAGGCTCTCATACAGATAGTGCAGGATTTGATGGCGGTAGGGGTAGTGGAGGAAGTCCCCTACAACATTTGTAACAGTCCGATCCTTCCCATACTGAAAAAGGATACGGATGCCAGAGTTTATCGGTTTATAATTGATTTGAGAGAAGTGAACAAGATCGTGATACCTCAGTACCCAGTGGTTTCCGATATCACGACGTTGCTTACCTTGGTCCCGCCTACGGCGACCATGTTCTCAGTGATTGATTTGAAGAATGCTTTCTTTTCCATTCCCATTCACCCTGATAGCCGATATCTTTTTGGGTTTACATTGAATAATAGATCTTATCGTTTCTGTAGGATTCCCCAGGGCTACACAGAAAGCCCTAGCATTTACAGTCAGGCTTTGAAACGACAATTGGATTCCTTTGCTCTGCTCGAGGGTGTCGCCCTCATTCAATATGTCGATGACATCTTGCTGGCGGCTGACACCCTGGAGTTGTGTGAGAAAAGTACGTTATCCTTACTTTCCTTTTTAGCATCCCACAATCATAAGGTATCTAGGAAGAAATTGCAATTTTGTAGACCAAAGGTGACTTATTTGGGTCACCTTTTGTCTAAGGAGGGACGTGCACTCACACCGGATCGTATCCAAGTAATTCTGGATACACCGAGACCGTCCACACAGAAGGATGTGCGTGCATTTCTGGGTCTTGTTTCTTTTTGTAGACAGTGGATATTGGGGTTTTCGCACATAGCTAAGCCATTATTAGCCCTCTTGACAAAGGACACGCCTATCCCAATCCCTTGGTCAGATGAGTGTGATACTGCTTTTCAGCAACTACGACAGGCCCTTTGTTCAGCACCAGTGTTAGGGACCCCTGATTATGCAAAACCCTTTTCGTTGTATGTGCATGAGAAAGATGGATGTGCATTGTCAGTTTTAGTGCAGATGCACGGCGATAAGCAGCGCCCTTGTGCATATTTTTCGGCTGTACTTGATCCTGTCGCCCGAGCATTACCGGGGTGTTTTCGCTCGGTTGCGGCGACAGCTGTGTCAATACGCCAAAGTGAGGGAATTGTGTTATCTCATAAGTTGTTGGTATTAGTCCCCCATGCTGTCGATGCCCTACTCAATCAAACGAAGACGCAGCATTTGACCAGCGCCCGTTTAACGGGATATGAGTTGATGCTTTTGGCTCCTCATATTACGTTAAAAAGGTGCGTAACGTTAAACCCGGAAACATTGTTGCCATACCCCGAAACCCAGCCTGAGGCGCGGAAAGCGCATGATTGTATTCTCGTGACTGAGGAACAAACAAAGGGTCGTATTGATCTCCAGGATACGCCCTTTCCAGATGTAGATGGAGAACTGTGGGTGGATGGATCATGCCTGAAGCTACCAGATGGTACGACTTCAGCAGCGTATGCGATTACCACATTGCAAACGATAGTGGAGACAGCACGCATACCACAGAAATCAGCTCAAGCAGCGGAACTGATAGCATTAACACGAGCATGTGAGCTCAGTATAGGACTATGTGTGAATGTTTATACAGATAGCCGCTATGCTTTCGGAGTAGCACACGATTTCGGCCTACTCTGGAAGGAGAGAGGGTTTTTAACGTCACATGGAGTACAGATAATGCATGGAGAGTTAGTTCACAATCTTTTAACCACATTGACATACCCAAAGAAAATTGCTATCGTTAAGTGTAGCGCCCATAGGAAAGTAGTTGACAAAGTTGGAGAAGGGAATGCGTTGGCAGATCGAGTAGCACGGGAAACTGCGATGCAGCCCGGTACTACTGCCGTGTATGTAGTAAAGTCACAGGTGGAAAGATGGCATGATGCGAAGGAGGAAGTGCGAGAAATGCAAAGGACCGCTTCTGACAAAGAGCGGGAACAATGGGCTAGCGAGGGAGAACTGGATGACGAGGGTTGCTGGAGAAATAAGCGGATGGATAGATGGAAATTACCCACGGCTTTTGTACAGCCTATGGTTCAGATGGCACATGGGCTAGCACATGTTGGAGCTTCCGCAATTGTGAAATTGCTTACCCAAGTCTGGGAGCATCCAGAGATTGCTAGCACAGCAAAGAGGGTGGTGCAGACCTGTATGATCTGCCTGAGGTACAACCCAGGAAAAGGTACTCGAACTCCAGCAGGAGGATTTGTGACACCCACTGCACCCTTTGAGGTTCTGCAGATGGATTATATCCAACTGGAGCGCTGTAATAATCTGAAGTATGTCCTAGTAGTGGTCTGCGCTTTCAGCAAATGGGTTGAAGCGTACCCTACGAAAGACAATACTGCAATGACTACTGCGAAGATGCTGCTGAAAGAGTTCTTCCCTCGATATGGCGTCTGTAGACTTCTGTGGAGTGATAACGGCCCTCACTTTGTAGCGGATGTTATAAAGTACGTCTTGAAGGGCCTGGGCATCACCCAGAAGTTCCACGCCGTGTTTCACCCTCAGTCTGCAGGCCTAGTTGAGAAGTATAATGGTACACTGAAGCTTAAGATCGCTAAAATTCAAGCTTCAACGTCTTTGACTTGGCCAGACGCTCTGCCACTGGCGTTATTGTCAATTAGATCGGTACCACACTCTCGAACTGGCCTTACACCTTACGAAATTGTCTTCGGACGCCCAATGAATATTTGGGGTCCGCCAAAACCTAAGGCTATGTATGATGTACCTTGTGTAATGATGAACGATTATCTAGCACAGTTAACGGATAACTTGGTTTCTATCCATCAACAGGTCCGAGAGGCGCTCCCTGATCGGTCTACCGGCGAAGGACATGGTCTCCGGCCCGGTGACCATGTCATGGTGAAAGTCTTCGACAGAACGAACAGTTTGGAGCCGAGATGGGTGGGCCCTGAGCAGGTCCTCCTCGCAACGAGGACGGCTGTGCGAGTCTCCAACCGAAAGAATTGGATCCACTCTCTGCACTGTAGGAAGGTGCCGCCCGGATTGGTGGAACCTGCCGTGCTGACCGATCAACGAGAAATCTTGGCTGCAGAGACAGGCCGTGCTGCGGAGCCAAACGCCACTGAGGAGCTCTTTCCGGACCACGCGACTCCTGGAGGAAGGCGATATCATCTTCGACCAAGGAAGTGAGTTTTCCAGTACCGGGACATACTGTCAGAACGGCCCTTGGGTTAGTGAAACGGAGAGCCGATGAGGCAAGGGGGGGGGATCAGCCCTGCATTAGTGTAGCGACACCCGTCTTGGCCCGCTGGTGAAGAAATCAACCGCTGCCCAAGGGGAAGAGTTCTGACAGACTTTTTAGTTTCAGGAAGATATTGGTTTTATTCTTATCTTTACCTTGACATGGAGAAAAAGAAAATACTTTGTGCAGTAGGGTTCATGTTGACAGTAGCTATTGTTGGGATAACCACATGGTTCGTGGAGGATGTAACTCCCGCTCGGAAAATTCTTGTGTTGACAACTCCGGTGCCTGAGGAGCACTACTTTTATACATTACCGTATCAAGAGTTGAAGCATCGACAATCTTACTTGAATAACACTTTCATCCAGATGCTGCATCATACCCACGTTGCTACGAATGCTACGAACTGTTGGATATGTGGGATGATGCCAGCTCATCAGAAGAAAGGAGGAACGCCATTTATACCACTTCCTTTCTCTCATAATGGCTCTTGTAGAGCATGGTATACCTTGCTTTTTGCTACTCGGAAACCAACAGTGGGACGATTGCTCTTCAGACTCAATAAAGAATGCCATCAAGACAAAAATGGGTATCCACAAGCGAATGGGACAATTTGGGAGTGGGAAGAGTACCGACCAGACAATGAATCCATTCCCTACATCTTTACGAACACAAGAGACACTGTTGGAAAGGACAAGTTTGTAATTCAAGTAGCACAAGCTCAAGCGGACCTGTGTGTCCAGAGTGTGGGTTTTATTCCAGTTGGTGTTAGTGATTGCATTACTGTTTTGAATATTGATGGGTTGAACAATAGTACCTTCTTGGCCTCCCATAATACGTATTTTGTGTGTGGAAATAAAGGTTACTACCGTCTGCCGGCTGGGTGGTCTGGGGTATGCTATGTATCATTTCTATTACCTCCTGTATTCCTAGCACCCGCATCTTATCATAAGGATCTGAAATTATTGAATAATGTGACTGTAAATAGGTATAAACGTACTTTATCAATTGATGATGTAGATCAGACTGATACCAGTCTGCAACAGTATATTGATTTTAACTTAGGACTGTTTTTCTTTGTTGGAGCTGCCCTGAACAGTAGGAAGATCCGAAGGTTAACAAGAGTGGTAGAAGCTGTGACAAATCAGACTGCTGCTGCTCTTGGGAATCTTACGGAGGAATTACAGATTACTAGAATTGTTGCATTGCAGAATCGTATGGTATTAGACGTTATGCTAGCTGACAGAGGAGGAGCATGTAAAATTATTGGAAGTAGCTGTTGTGTGTTTATCCCTGATCATACGCCATCAGTTTATAATGCCATCAATAAACTGCATAAAATTGCAGCTGAGATCCATACAGAAAACGGCACTTGGTCCTTTTCTGGATGGTTTTGGGCGTTAATTACTGCCTGGGGATGGAAGGTTCTAACTGGTCTCTGCATTATTGTAGCGGTTCTGTTTTCATGCTGTATCTGCGTTCAGTGTGGTCCTTTACTCTGCTCATTATGTGTATCATTTTGTATCCCCGATAAGAAAGCTATTACCGATGTTGCCCACCAGAAACGTCTAGCTAAAGAAGTTGAAGAAATGATGACGATTGACATATATGATGATTATCTTAACAAACAGGATGTCTTCAGTAAATGCTGAAAGGGTCGTCTGTTGTAAATTGAAACAACGATGTGATTAAGCATTTACTAAAGACATTAATTCCCCTCTTATAGAGCATGTTTTCTCTGTAATGTTGACCGAAGTTTGGACTCCATTTCTGTATTGTCATGCTTCCACGTGTTCCCCACGAGAAGAGTCCAACCTCTGTGTTAGTTGCTCTTGTAATCTGCCTAGTAACAGTCTATAAATAGCTCCTTTGTCCATCTGGCACATGCCCAGACTTGACCACATCTGTTATCAGTTAGCCTTGCTTGACCATGTTTTCGCGGGCTCAAGGAGTGTGTTAGCTCCGCCCACATATTGATTCAGTATCGAAAATGACCATAAATGGTAATGTTTTTCGGCTTCATGTTGTATCCACCCACTTATGAGCCCCTCTATTGTGTATAAAAGGGGACTGTGTACGCAAGTTCTTTGTGCTACTCTATGCAATACTGAAGAGTGTTGTGTGGATTGTAGGACCACCCTTAAGGGTTAATAAATGCTGTCTTTGTACTTTGCAGTTTCCGTGCCAACTTCCTTATAGATTCCGTTACAGGAGAGCGAACCCTTGTGTCCTGCGGGCCTAGCTGGGGCCTGTATTCATCAATGTGGTGCCCACAGGTCGCGGTGCAAGCAGCGGCTTGGTGGCGGTGGCGGTTGTTGTCATCGGTGAGACCAGAGTTGGGGTATGAGATGCGTCAGTGCCCTCTGCAGTGCCTTCAGGAGACGGAGCCAGCGACGGAGTTGGTGACGGAGTCAGCTGCTTTCCAACTCTGAAACGAATGAAACCACGGTTCCAGAGGCAGGTGAAGTTGTTGCTGTCTCTGAGCATTCGTGAACAGGAGGAAAGCTCTATTTGAAGCCCTTGGAGATACGTAGCACAAGTAAAAAACGTTCAGTCCAGTCCTTTCACTGCCCAAGGCAGAAGTAGCAACTGTAGTCCAACCCAAAAAAGCAACAACACAGCAGCAGGGCAGCACTCCTCCTACCAGTTCTTACAGCTCATCTTCTTGGCAGTTTCCTTGATCCAAAGGAGTTCTAAAGTTCTGGGGTCTGGGTCCCAATAGCTATATTGCATTTCTCTTTGTTCTCTGGGGCAGAGAGTGTCTGTGCGTAGCCAAACCAGTTTGGTCCTCTTGATGAATACAGGCCCCAGCTAGGCCCGCAGGACACAAGGGTTCGCTCTCCTGTAACGGAATCTATAAGGAAGTTGGCACGGAAACTGCAAAGTACAAAGACAGCATTTATTAACCCTTAAGGGTGGTCCTACAATCCACACAACACTCTTCAGTATTGCATAGAGTAGCACAAAGATCTTGCGTACACAGTCCCCTTTTATACACAATAGAGGGGCTCATAAGTGGGTGGATACAACATGAAGCCGAAGAACATTACCATTTATGGTCATTTTCGATACTGAATCAATATGTGGGTGGAGCTAACACACTCCTTGAGCCCGCGAGGACATGGTCAAGCAAGGCTAACTGATAACAGATGTGGTCAAGTCTGGGCATGTGCCAGATGGACAAAGGAGCTATTTATAGACTGTTACTAGGCAGATTACAAGAGCAACTAACACAGAGGTTGGACTCTTCTCGTGGGGAACACGTGGAAGCATGACAATACAAAATGGAGTCCAAACTTCTGTCAACATTACAGAGAAAACATGCTCTATAAGAGGGGAATTAATGTCTTTAGTAAATGCTTAATCACATCGTTGTTTCAATTTACAACAGACGACCCTTTCAGCATTTACTGAAGACATCCTGTTTGTTAAGATAATCATCGTATATGTCAATCGTCATCATTTCTTCAACTTCTTTAGCTAGACGTTTCTGGTGAGCAACATCGGCAATAGTTTTCTTATCTGGGATACAAAATGATACACATAATGAGCAGAGTAAAGGACCACACTGAACGCAGATACAGCATGAAAACAGAACCGCTACAATAATGCAGAGACCAGTTAGAACCTTCCATCCCCAGGCAGTAATTAACGCCCAAAACCATCCAGAAAAGGACCAAGTGCCGTTTTCTGTATGGATCTCAGCTGCAATTTTATGCAGTTTATTGATGGCATTATAAACTGATGGCGTATGATCAGGGATAAACACACAACAGCTACTTCCAATAATTTTACATGCTCCTCCTCTGTCAGCTAGCATAACGTCTAATACCATACGATTCTGCAATGCAACAATTCTAGTAATCTGTAATTCCTCCGTAAGATTCCCAAGAGCAGCAGCAGTCTGATTTGTCACAGCTTCTACCACTCTGGTTAACCTTCGGATCTTCCTACTGTTCAGGGCAGCTCCAACAAAGAAAAACAGTCCTAAGTTAAAATCAATATACTGTTGCAGACTGGTATCAGTCTGATCTACATCATCAATTGATAAAGTACGTTTATACCTATTTACAGTCACATTATTCAATAATTTCAGATCCTTATGATAAGATGCGGGTGCTAGGAATACAGGAGGTAATAGAAATGATACATAGCATACCCCAGACCACCCAGCCGGCAGACGGTAGTAACCTTTATTTCCACACACAAAATACGTATTATGGGAGGCCAAGAAGGTACTATTGTTCAACCCATCAATATTCAAAACAGTAATGCAATCACTAACACCAACTGGAATAAAACCCACACTCTGGACACACAGGTTCGCTTGAGCTTGTGCTACTTGAATTACAAACTTGTCCTTTCCAACAGTGTCTCTTGTGTTCGTAAAGATGTAGGGAATGGATTCATTATCTGGTCGGTACTCTTCCCACTCCCAAATTGTCCCATTCGCTTGTGGATACCCATTTTTGTCTTGATGGCATTCTTTATTGAGTCTGAAGAGCAATCGTCCCACTGTTGGTTTCCGAGTAGCAAAAAGCAAGGTATACCATGCTCTACAAGAGCCATTATGAGAGAAAGGAAGTGGTATAAATGGCGTTCCTCCTTTCTTCTGATGAGCTGGCATCATCCCACATATCCAACAGTTCGTAGCATTCGTAGCAACGTGGGTATGATGCAGCATCTGGATGAAAGTGTTATTCAAGTAAGATTGTCGATGCTTCAACTCTTGATACGGTAATGTATAAAAGTAGTGCTCCTCAGGCACCGGAGTTGTCAACACAAGAATTTTCCGAGCGGGAGTTACATCCTCCACGAACCATGTGGTTATCCCAACAATAGCTACTGTCAACATGAACCCTACTGCACAAAGTATTTTCTTTTTCTCCATGTCAAGGTAAAGATAAGAATAAAACCAATATCTTCCTGAAACTAAAAAGTCTGTCAGAACTCTTCCCCTTGGGCAGCGGTTGATTTCTTCACCAGCGGGCCAAGACGGGTGTCGCTACACTAATGCAGGGCTGATCCCCCCCCCTTGCCTCATCGGCTCTCCGTTTCACTAACCCAAGGGCCGTTCTGACAGTATGTCCCGGTACTGGAAAACTCACTTCCTTGGTCGAAGATGATATCGCCTTCCTCCAGGAGTCGCGTGGTCCGGAAAGAGCTCCTCAGTGGCGTTTGGCTCCGCAGCACGGCCTGTCTCTGCAGCCAAGATTTCTCGTTGATCGGTCAGCACGGCAGGTTCCACCAATCCGGGCGGCACCTTCCTACAGTGCAGAGAGTGGATCCAATTCTTTCGGTTGGAGACTCGCACAGCCGTCCTCGTTGCGAGGAGGACCTGCTCAGGGCCCACCCATCTCGGCTCCAAACTGTTCGTTCTGTCGAAGACTTTCACCATGACATGGTCACCGGGCCGGAGACCATGTCCTTCGCCGGTAGACCGATCAGGGAGCGCCTCTCGGACCTGTTGATGGATAGAAACCAAGTTATCCGTTAACTGTGCTAGATAATCGTTCATCATTACACAAGGTACATCATACATAGCCTTAGGTTTTGGCGGACCCCAAATATTCATTGGGCGTCCGAAGACAATTTCGTAAGGTGTAAGGCCAGTTCGAGAGTGTGGTACCGATCTAATTGACAATAACGCCAGTGGCAGAGCGTCTGGCCAAGTCAAAGACGTTGAAGCTTGAATTTTAGCGATCTTAAGCTTCAGTGTACCATTATACTTCTCAACTAGGCCTGCAGACTGAGGGTGAAACACGGCGTGGAACTTCTGGGTGATGCCCAGGCCCTTCAAGACGTACTTTATAACATCCGCTACAAAGTGAGGGCCGTTATCACTCCACAGAAGTCTACAGACGCCATATCGAGGGAAGAACTCTTTCAGCAGCATCTTCGCAGTAGTCATTGCAGTATTGTCTTTCGTAGGGTACGCTTCAACCCATTTGCTGAAAGCGCAGACCACTACTAGGACATACTTCAGATTATTACAGCGCTCCAGTTGGATATAATCCATCTGCAGAACCTCAAAGGGTGCAGTGGGTGTCACAAATCCTCCTGCTGGAGTTCGAGTACCTTTTCCTGGGTTGTACCTCAGGCAGATCATACAGGTCTGCACCACCCTCTTTGCTGTGCTAGCAATCTCTGGATGCTCCCAGACTTGGGTAAGCAATTTCACAATTGCGGAAGCTCCAACATGTGCTAGCCCATGTGCCATCTGAACCATAGGCTGTACAAAAGCCGTGGGTAATTTCCATCTATCCATCCGCTTATTTCTCCAGCAACCCTCGTCATCCAGTTCTCCCTCACTAGCCCATTGTTCCCGCTCTTTGTCAGAAGCGGTCCTTTGCATTTCTCGCACTTCCTCCTTCGCATCATGCCATCTTTTCACCTGTGACTTTACTACATACACGGCAGTAGTACCGGGCTGCATCGCAGTTTCCCGTGCTACTCGATCTGCCAACGCATTCCCTTCTCCAACTTTGTCAACTACTTTCCTATGGGCGCTACACTTAACGATAGCAATTTTCTTTGGGTATGTCAATGCGGTTAAAAGATTGTGAACTAACTCTCCATGCATTATCTGTACTCCATGTGACGTTAAAAACCCTCTCTCCTTCCAGAGTAGGCCGAAATTGTGCGCTACTCCGAAAGCATAGCGGCTATCTGTATAAACATTCACACATAGTCCTATACTGAGCTCACATGCTCGTGTTAATGCTATCAGTTCCGCTGCTTGAGCTGATTTCTGTGGTATGCTTGCTGTCTCCACTATCGTTTGCAATGTGGTAATCGCATACGCTGCTGAAGTCGTACCATCTGGTAGCTTCAGGCATGATCCATCCACCCACAGTTCTCCATCTACATCTGGAAAGGGCGTATCCTGGAGATCAATACGACCCTTTGTTTGTTCCTCAGTCACGAGAATACAATCATGCGCTTTCCGCGCCTCAGGCTGGGTTTCGGGGTATGGCAACAATGTTGCCGGGTTTAACGTTACGCACCTTTTTAACGTAATATGAGGAGCCAAAAGCGTCAACTCATATCCCGTTAAACGGGCGCTGGTCAAATGCTGCGTCTTCGTTTGATTGAGTAGGGCATCGACAGCATGGGGGACTAATACCAACAACTTATGAGATAACACAATTCCCTCACTTTGGCGTATTGACACAGCTGTCGCCGCAACCGAGCGAAAACACCCCGGTAATGCTCGGGCGACAGGATCAAGTACAGCCGAAAAATATGCACAAGGGCGCTGCTTATCGCCGTGCATCTGCACTAAAACTGACAATGCACATCCATCTTTCTCATGCACATACAACGAAAAGGGTTTTGCATAATCAGGGGTCCCTAACACTGGTGCTGAACAAAGGGCCTGTCGTAGTTGCTGAAAAGCAGTATCACACTCATCTGACCAAGGGATTGGGATAGGCGTGTCCTTTGTCAAGAGGGCTAATAATGGCTTAGCTATGTGCGAAAACCCCAATATCCACTGTCTACAAAAAGAAACAAGACCCAGAAATGCACGCACATCCTTCTGTGTGGACGGTCTCGGTGTATCCAGAATTACTTGGATACGATCCGGTGTGAGTGCACGTCCCTCCTTAGACAAAAGGTGACCCAAATAAGTCACCTTTGGTCTACAAAATTGCAATTTCTTCCTAGATACCTTATGATTGTGGGATGCTAAAAAGGAAAGTAAGGATAACGTACTTTTCTCACACAACTCCAGGGTGTCAGCCGCCAGCAAGATGTCATCGACATATTGAATGAGGGCGACACCCTCGAGCAGAGCAAAGGAATCCAATTGTCGTTTCAAAGCCTGACTGTAAATGCTAGGGCTTTCTGTGTAGCCCTGGGGAATCCTACAGAAACGATAAGATCTATTATTCAATGTAAACCCAAAAAGATATCGGCTATCAGGGTGAATGGGAATGGAAAAGAAAGCATTCTTCAAATCAATCACTGAGAACATGGTCGCCATAGGCGGGACCAAGGTAAGCAACGTCGTGATATCGGAAACCACTGGGTACTGAGGTATCACGATCTTGTTCACTTCTCTCAAATCAATTATAAACCGATAAACTCTGGCATCCGTATCCTTTTTCAGTATGGGAAGGATCGGACTGTTACAAATGTTGTAGGGGACTTCCTCCACTACCCCTACCGCCATCAAATCCTGCACTATCTGTATGAGAGCCTCCTCGCCCTCCTGGGAAATACGGTACTGTGGGAGGCGTGGTAACACCGCCCCCTCCTGGACGCTAATGTGGACCGGTGGAATCACCATTTGTCCTACATCAGTATCCGAAGTTGCCCACAAAGCACGAGGGAGGGTAGCTAACAGCGCATCCTCTGACATCGTACACATCCGTTCTGATCGGGGGTAATTGTCATTCAATATTACCCGTACACCAGCAGGGGAGCAACGGATCGTAGCCCTAAAATGCTTTAACATATCAAGACCCATAATGTTGTCCGGTGTGTACGGGGCAAGCAGAAACGGACAGGGTGCAGAAAAAGAATCAACCTTAAACATGAGGGGCTGTGAAAGAGGGCTTCGGGAGAGTGTACCGTCAAACCCTACCGATGTGACCATTAAGCCGGATGGGGGAGCCCCCGGAACCAATTGCTTAGAAAGTGCACTACGTGTCGCTCCTGTATCCACTAGGAACTGATCAGTAGAGCCCAAAACTTCAGCCGATACATAAGGACCCTTCTGATCAACCGGCACCTCAACTGATTCTAACCCCCATCCAACGCATCCCTATGCATGCTGAGAGTCATGGTACCCCGACCGGTCAATCCCAGACGCTTGGTACTGATGCTGGCGATTAAAAACGTTTGATCTATCGCGGTGCTGCCCAGCAGAGTCAAAACGAGCCTGGTCGTTAGAATTCCCTCGGAAGTTGGAGAAACCCCCTCTACCTCGCGGGCCACCATAGGTATGCCCCTGACGCAATGCATGCAACACCGGGCAGTCCCTAGCCCAATGACCCGATTGCTTACAATACGCACATTGGTTCCTATTTAAATCAGATCGGCCCGAGGGAGGACCATAAGATCCTCCCCTACCTCTATTACTACCCCGCCGAGGCGGGCCATAGACTTGTGCCAACATCACCTTTGTTTTCAAATCTTCCGATTTCTTTTCCTCCTGGCCCTTTGCTTCTTGCTCCTGACGCTCATAATACTGGGCGATAGTCAGGAGGGCCGTCGGTGTAGCGGAGGACCAAGAACTTTCACTCGCTTTTAACCGGGCCGCAACTGCCGGCAGCAGATTAGCCACATATTTATCCGCAAAAAGGTGGCGACCCGTATCGTCAGTAAGCGACTGGCCACTAAAATCATGAAACGTCTCCTCAAAGCGCGTAAAAAAGTCCGCAACTGACTCGTCAACTTTCTGTTTACATGCAGCTAACATATTCCAGTCAATCTTTTTAGGGGGGATAATTGTCTTCAACTTAGCCACAATAGCAGCAGGGAGATCTAAAATATTCTGGGGCGGTTTCTGCGCAGGCTTCCTCTCCCTATCCTCATCCTCCAGTTCAGACCATCGAGCCTTAAAAGTGGCAACATCATCTACCTTTCGCACAGATCGCCACATGTCCGGTGGTAGAATAAGCCCAAAGAACAAATCTATATCTGCTAGAGTCATAACGCAAGAATTCAAGGCCCCCTCGACTTCTTCATAGAAGGCGGCTGGATTCTTGCGGGGGTCAGGCAGCGCATTCTTTAATGCCATCACATCAGCTCTATGCCACGGAGTATAAACCCAATTATACACAAAATATCCCTTAGCATCGGCGGAGGTAATGTCCGAGCTAGTCCCCGCTCCTTTAGGAGGAACATACAAAGGCGCCGCCTCGCGCATTGGCTTAGCATGCACTAGATCGCTCTTATCTGATTGAGAGGTGGATGAGTGGCCTTCTGCAGTACACGAATCCGACTGCGTCTCCTCCCCTGCTCGTTGGCGCGCTTTTTCTCTATGGGCCAGCACCGCGTCCCGCAAGGCGAATAGCCGCCGAGCCGTATCAGGAGCCTTAGAGGGAGAAAAAACACCATCATGCAATGCTTTGGCATCCGATGTCACTTCTTCAGGCTCAAAGACACTAGAATATTTCCGAAAAGCAGCAATCACTTCCTCAGCGAAATGGTTCAAAAAATACAATCTCTCTCTATCCTGCCACGACCCCCAAGTATGGAACAATTCATCCACGGACACCTTACCCTTAAGTGCACGGAAGGAAATTTTCCGAAGCTCAGCCATATGCTCAGCCGATAACATGGACCGTGTATCTACCTTACCCGTACCCGGGACGGAATCTTGCGGCCTCGGAGCAGATGCGCCGACATAAGGGGGCGGAGAGCGATCTAGTAAATAAAAATCATCATCAAGATTATTAAGGACAGGGTAAAGTGGCTGCCGAACAGCATATTGACCCGAAACTTGTAGCCTACGCTCCTTCTCTTGCCTGTCCGTCTGCTCTTTGTCCTCCCGACGCTTCGCTTCCTGTGCTCGCACATGATCATTCTTCCGTTGTTCTTTATCAAACAGCGCTTTCTCACGCTTCTCTCGCTCACGCACCTCCTTCACCCACAACCGTACACACTCAAACATATCCTGACGAGCACGCCGCTTACACATACACTGTTCCACATACTCAATCTTACGTATATCAAACGATCCATACAAAGGCCATCGTAACTCAGGATCTTTTTTTGTATATTTCCTCCATACTGTGCTGTACATTATGGAAGAAAGACCATGCTTCACATACATATCCCTATTAGGAGTCCCCTCTGGGGGAGCTGGAGCAGATTCCTCGAGGTTCAACCGGTTTCCGAAACAGCAACACCACTTACGGAGTGCGCTGAAAGCAGGCATGCTCAGAAATAATGCAAAATATGCAATATTATAGAAAAAATGGCACTTAATTGTTGCGCCGTTCAAAGTTACACAGCTCCGGAGAAATCTCTCCACATTACCTGCCTATATGTGTTGCAACGCATATATATTTTCACAAAGACAAATACAAAATATGACTAGTCATCACAAATCAAACTCAAATAGCCAGATCAGGCTTCAAAAACTCGGAGCAAGTACCGTACACCGGTTCTTACCAATCAAGAGTCCAGATTCCAACTGCCAAGCTCCACAATCGCCCAAACGGCTTTCACGGCAAGACCGACAGAAGAGGTCTCAGTCGAGGACCGGCGCCACCCAGACGGTCAGCTCGGAAGGGAAGGAAGAAAAACCTCGGGATGCCAGGGCTAAGACGCCGCTGGCAGTGATCACGTCCCCGGCCAAATTCCTCACCTTCGTCGCGACCAGTCCTTCGAGCATCCGAGTCGCCGATGAGCCCCACGTGACGGGCGCCAATTGATGAATACAGGCCCCAGCTAGGCCCGCAGGACACAAGGGTTCGCTCTCCTGTAACGGAATCTATAAGGAAGTTGGCACGGAAACTGCAAAGTACAAAGACAGCATTTATTAACCCTTAAGGGTGGTCCTACAATCCACACAACACTCTTCAGTATTGCATAGAGTAGCACAAAGATCTTGCGTACACAGTCCCCTTTTATACACAATAGAGGGGCTCATAAGTGGGTGGATACAACATGAAGCCGAAGAACATTACCATTTATGGTCATTTTCGATACTGAATCAATATGTGGGCGGAGCTAACACACTCCTTGAGCCCGCGAGGACATGGTCAAGCAAGGCTAACTGATAACAGATGTGGTCAAGTCTGGGCATGTGCCAGATGGACGAAGGAGCTATTTATAGACTGTTACTAGGCAGATTACAAGAGCAACTAACACAGAGGTTGGACTCTTCTCGTGGGGAACACGTGGAAGCATGACAATACAAAATGGAGTCCAAACTTCGGTCAACATTACAGAGAAAACATGCTCTATAAGAGGGGAATTAATGTCTTTAGTAAATGCTTAATCACATCGTTGTTTCAATTTACAACACTCTCTGACCCAGCTTCCCAGCAGGAGGTTGAGACAGCATTGTCTAAGGCAGACCAGGCCCATTCAGGTGCAAGGAAATCTACTCCCACTACTCTAAATGCAGCCCAGGTCTATTCAGCCCAGCCCTGACTCATCCAGGAAAGGCAGGACACACCTCAACCACCCCAGTGGCTGTCTGAAGAGAATTTTGCATCACTAGCCCCTGTCACTCAAAAGCCAGGCAGTTAATCCACAACCCAGCAGAGGATCACAGGATGGCTCAGCAAGAAAATAGCTACTTTGTAAAAGTGGTATTTTCAAACACAGAACATAAAAACCATCTTACTAAAAGATGCATTTCTACATTCTGAATTCAGACATACTAAACTCTTGCTCTATCTTGCCCCAATGGGAAGATATACTCATGAAAAATGTTACAGAGTATTCCCCATTCTATCTTATGAACAAATTACTCTGTAGTTCACTATCAGGACATGTCACACACACCAGTACATGTCCTACCTTTCAAATACACTGCTCCTTGCCCATAGGGGTACCTTGAGCCAACCTTAGGGGTGACACACATGTACTAAAAGGGAAGGTTAGGGCTTGGCAAGTGGGTGCACTTGCCAAGTCGACATGGCAGTATGGTCTGAGAACCCTTTGAATGGCTGCTCGTGTGGGTGGCACAATCAGTGCGGCAAGCCCACTACCAGCATTTGATTTATAGGCCTTGGCACTCTCAGTGCACTTTACAAGGGACTTACCAGTAAATCAAATATGCCAAACATGGAAACACCAATCCATTATCCAATTTACATTAAGAGCACTTGCACTTTAACACTGAACAGCAGTGAGACAGTGTGCGGAGACATTAAACCAGTCAAAACCAGGAGGTCAGAAAGCAAAAAGAAAGACAGGGGAAACACGCCGAAAGATGCCAGGTCTAACACTTACACTTTTGAAGTATTTTACACTTTTGTAGTATGTCCTTTCTGACATCATTTTAAATGGGAGGGTGTTGCATTGCCAGTGGTTGGCCATGAGTAGTGCTTGACTTACTACAAAAGTGTGTGTTACTACAAAAGTGTAAATTACTACAAATGTGCAGTTGGTAAATACCAAAAAGTAGTAAGCTTACACAAAAGTGTAAAATTATTTTTAAAAAATGTAAGTTACATTTGTGAATCAGGCCCTTACTGTTGGAGAACAATACATTGGACAACAATTATAGAACACACTTTGCAGATGAATAGTATTAAAAAATATGCAATGTTAATGACACAATGTATTTAGTAATATAGTTGGTTTCAGCTCCATTCCTGCATTACCCAAAATTGGCATATATGTTGTATTACTATGCTGATATCAAATAATAATATAAAATAACATAGGCTTTGATTTACTGATGTTGTATTACAAGATTTTGCTTCCTCCAGGCCTTCATTTTTTACTTTAAAAAGAAAAACAGATTTTATTGATTTATCATACATATTTACCTCATTGATGCAACAGAGTGCTGACACCATTTCAGAGAAATGAAAAAACAAAAACAACAATGTCAAAATGTCAGTATAACAGAAGGGAGGTAAGCAGCCTGAATGACTGAGGCAAGATAGAGCGAGTACGGAAAGAAGGATACACTATGGATTCCCAACCTTGTCAGCCATTGCATCTAAATCCACCCTGGCCCACATTTTCCTTAAATATTTCCTTACCTGTTCCCTCTTGACAAGGGATCCGGCTTGTCACCAAGCTTATATAAAAACTCCATTGCCTAGAATTCCCTGGTCCCTGCTTCGTCTCCACCCCTACAGGGCAAGGATGAGTGGCGGAATTCAGCATACTCCTGGCTAGCATCTGCTAGCCTGCTCACATCTAATGCATGTGATTACTGTGCACTCTTTTAATTCCCAGCTCCCGTATGTCCATTGTTGGTCGTTGTAGCAGTGTTACTATTTTGCTGACCCCTTGTTTCCTGAGCTGTTGCTGTCTTTGTTTTCAGACTTAGTGAGCTATAGTTATTCCTAGTTATCGGTTCTTGAGCTGTAGCTAATTTCTTTGTTTCTGACCTAGCACTACCTACAGTGCTACCTTGATTCCTGAGCTGTAGCTAATCCTTGTTCCTGAACTAGCACTGCCTGCAGTGCCCCCTTAAATTCTGAGTCAGCACTATTTAGTGCACCCTTGAACTCTCTCTCCTAAATTTGTTATTTTCCTATTCCCTGCCTTTCTTCCCATTTACCTTAGTTTCAGTTTATAGTTTGCTGTCTTCCTGTTTCTGCTGTCTTAGCTTAAAGTTTCCTTGTGTGGTTTGTGTCTTGCTTTCTGCCAAGTGTTCCCTTGTTTTACCTTATTTCCTTTTAAGCATTCCCCCTTGCTAACTTTCTTGACTATTGTGGCTGTGTATTTACTTCTACACCCTTACTGTTACCACCTTGCAGGTTCCTGTTTGATCTCCAGGATCCATGAGCACAGCTGACAACGGAGGTGGTGTTTGTTGTTCACTGTGAGTGTTGACTTTGAGGTACTTTAATAACATCGCCATAGCTATCAACGCCACAGACCCTGCCTTTTCATGTGTAACCTAAATGTGGATATTAGTAGTCAGTATTTGTAACAGCAATTGTGGGTGAGGAACTTACTGAGCTTCAGTATTACTGTGTGGAGCTCCTTGGTGCTTTATCCCACATACCCATAATTGTTAGTGTTGTTATATATGTGTATTGCACTTCCATCCTGGATGTTAGTTAGTCTGAATGTCAAATTGCATTTTGCATCCTTTTCCTTTCTAAGCAATAACTCTCATGTTCCTTTCACAGAGCTTCCCCTTTGGATCCCCTTTCTCCTGTGAATCCCTGTGCGATCTTTACCTGCTCTGTACCCAGTATTATGCTTACTTTATCTACTCTGCCACCAATCCTTTCCTGAGTTCTGGACAAAACCATTAGCAATTGCTTGAGTACCATTCCAGCCCATTGTTTTTTTGCCCTTTGTGCCACTATAGACTGAAGGCCACATTATGCCCTACTCCTCGAGACAACAGTCCATCTCAAACTACAAAGAAGGGACAACAAGTGGCCCTAGATTGGTTTTGGCCATGATAGACCATGTCAGTGAGGTACAGCACGCAAAGGACCCACATTTGAACATACATTTGGCCACTTAAAGCTTTACATTCAAAACAAAAAGGGATGAGATGAATACTTACAAATAGTAAAGGCTTCCTGTTTTCAGTGTTTATTTTTTGTGAATTCCAATGAGCATCTTCCAGTGTTCTTCCAAATTCTGAAAATCAGTGGTTATTAGTGGTTATAAGGGTCTAAGAACAATATCCTGCACAGTCATGCAAGCAAATGTGTGTCAAAAGTCAACATGTAGAAAAGAAGGCAACTCAAGAAATATGTGTATGTAAAATGGCAGTGTTTCTTTCAGGGCCTAAACCAGCCACGTCACCCACTCTTCGGACATGAGCCGAATAAGCTATCTAAAAACAATGCTAAAAGATATGTTTATATGCATAAAATGAAACAAAAAAGACAATCATATCAGCTTGAAGCGGAAAGTAGTCAGACAGCCAACATTTTAAATTCAATAAAGGTAAATAAAAATGACATAATTTAAAACAAATTAGGTTGTTCAAAAACAAGCTGAATTAAAAGTTCCCACCACTTGAAACTGCCTAATTGTTTATGTGTTCCGAGAGGTAGACAAAACATTGCTGTTCCCAGCAACTACAGACGATGTTACCAGAGGCACACCTCGAATCAAATCCAGTGAGCAAACATGTTTCCATCCAGCCACTTCAACAGTCGCCAAAGGAGGTAATATGACCAGTGCCAAGGTGGAATCCACAAATGAAGAACCATGATCAATATCACTAGGAGGGCTCATTGAATACATTCGGAGCAATGATAAGTTCAAAGGACGCTGATACAAGTGAGCCTTTAAGGGGCCCACCAGTACCTCAATATCCAGAGGTTGGACCTGTTTCATTCTGAGGCAGATGTTCAAGGCACACTCGAAAGTGCACAGCAGACAGCAGAATACTGGCTGAACGCAGTGTATCCAAACAGGCCAGAAGGAAAAGAACCAATGTTCATTCAGCTCCTGAAGCAACGGCACACCAAAACGCTGTATCAAACGTTTACGACACAGGAACACATGTGGCAGTGCTACGTCCATTTGGTCTCAAAATGGGACATCCATTGCGGAGAAGAAAAATAAAAACAGTCACCCGACAATCAGGAGCAGGACCAGCAGAAGAACTCCAAAACGCTTCCAAGTGCTGAGTGTATAAATGATAGAATGACTCCAAAGACTGCCTGGAAGGTGCTAACAAAACCACAGCCTATGCTTTTGAAAAAGTACACTACCCGCGCAGTATTAGACACATTAAAAATGCAGTGCACCAGTTCTCCAAAATGTAGAGAGAAATTAGTGCGGTGTGGCAACTGCATCTCTGAAGAGGACCGTGCAACTTGAAGATCAAATATCTCCCAATAGTGAAATTGTAGGTGCCACCCCTGTGTGGGCTGATGCAAGACGTTCATGTGCTGCCAAAATTAAACCTAACCTGTGGTTGGAATTTGGTGTACCCTATCCCACAATCTGGAAATATGAGGAAACGGTATGTTTTGCACAGTTTGTTTGTAGGAGTACTTGAGTGGAAAACCTTTCGGCAGGTGGATGTGATTGCGCACAGCACTGACAGCTACCATGAATGGCTCTATCTATTCACATACATATAAAAATGTAAAAAATAAAAAGAAATGAAAAGAGAAGTGTTTGCAAGTATTTGAGGTGGGGGAACAAAAAGATGTACTCCGTAGAGTGATTAAATAAAGCATGTTTGTATATGAGGGCGATGTGGCTTGGGTGATGGGGAGAAGGGGGAGGTGACAGAATACAGAGGGAGTGTAAACGAAAACATGAGCACTTTGTAGAACGCTTAAAGCAACAAGATTCACAGTCACTTTCCAGCGTAACTAAATACATACCAAAGATATTCACCATAGCTTTAAAAAGTGACGTAATGACCTAGGGGACGATTAGGATGTAGGGCGGATCGCCACCGCCCACATGGTGGTGGGGATCCACCCTACATTTCCCTCCACCCGCCACCCATACTAATATGGCGGGGGTGACCCCGAAGGACGGAAAGACCGTCCACCAGTTTTCCACCGGTCACAAAGTGACTGGGCAGAAAATGGGCTGTATATGGTGGCGGTGTCTGCAAGACACCGCCTTCCATATTACAATACATGCAGTGAAATGCCTTTCCATGGCGGCGTTGCCGCCATAGCAAGGCATGCGGTAACTGCATGCGGGGGCCCGTTGCAGGCCCCCAGGGTTTTGGGGGGGTTGGGAGTGCACATGGCACCCCCCTGCATTTGCATGCACAACATGGCAGGCACCGCGCGGTGCCTGCC
The DNA here is from genome assembly GCF_964204655.1 of Triturus cristatus. Taxonomy (NCBI): domain Eukaryota; kingdom Metazoa; phylum Chordata; class Amphibia; order Caudata; family Salamandridae; genus Triturus; species Triturus cristatus. The sequence goes on from NC_140591.1 coordinate 528,372,980, forward strand.
ACGTTGTGCATACAAATGCACAAGATGCCCTTTTGACATTGCGGCGGGTGCTGCTGAAAGCACAGCCCGCCGCAATGTCAGAAATACGGGTTGCGCCCACCAGTGTGGCGGGCGCATCCTAATCATCCCCAAGGAACCGCCACACATATGGCAGGCGGTCCCATCTCCGTTAGGGTGGCGGGCAGACAAGAGTCCGACGCCATCCTAATTAGCCCCCTAGTGTCTACTAATTAAATTTCCAGTTCTGTACTTTTGTGTGACAGGCTAATGAATTATCAGTGTTGTACTCTTGCTCGCATTGAGCTTGCATTGAGCCAATTAGATTGCCACCCCTGAAATCAGGGATTTATATGTGAGGATTTCAGGACTGGAAACAGTATCCATAATGATCTCGAGTCAGGTGGTTATGCCACCTTAGGACATGGAGAGAGAAGATAGCCTTACCTGGGCATCGCTACCTTAGTTGGGATCGTGTGTTTGTGGAATGCTTCCTAAAACCAGTGAAGACATTCAGTATCACAGAATCCAGATCTAGGAACGCTTTTGTAAACTTTCTTAAGGAATGAGTAAAATGCCCTTTCAATGTATAGACACAAGGTGACCTTGACGTAATTTTGATACTGACGAATTGTCAACAAAGCATAAATATAAAAAACCTTTTTACACATTTTTACATTCATTTCTATTTTGGGTACAACGGGGTGATTAAGTAACTCATAAGTACTTAAATCCATATGCAGTGTAAAATATTAAATACACTAACAGGTAACAGTATTACCTGAGCAGAAGTAACTGGCAGATGTGTCCATGCATGCTTCCCTTCTCTGTTACCTCCTTGACATGGGGGGTGCATCTTGCCACTGCTACAGCACACACATGTTAGCTTGGTAATGCACCCTTCAGCTACTCCCGTCTGCACATTAATGTTGACTTGGAAGTTCCCCCTCACCCCAACCCGCTGTTACTCCTGCCTGCTCGCCCATGATGACTTGTAAACGCCCTCCATGCAGCTACTCCTGCCTGTGTACTTAATTTGACTTGGAAATGCAACCGTGCTGCCACTTCGAGTATTGTGCACTTTAGAAATATTCAATCTATTAATTCATGCATGCATTCCTGCGGCACACAAATGTTGCCTTGGTAATTGCCCAAGTGCAGCTACTCCTACCTGTGCACGCATGGTGACTTGTAAATGCGCCCCCGCACAGTGAATCCTGTCCGCGCATCCAGGTTGACAGGAAATGCTCCCCCATGTAGCTACTCTTGCCTGCGCAGGTATGTTGAGCTAGAAATGCAGGGCATGCATGTTAACTTGAAAATGCCCCCCTCAAAGCTTTGCCCTCTGTAGAAGTCAATTCCCCACAGCACACACAGAGGCAGCACTATAGCATTCTCCTCCCAACAATGGACTGCATTGTGCTACTTTTAAGAACTGCTGCAAAGACCGCTCAGTTCAAACAAAGGCCTACACTTAAATTCTTTCACAGGCTTGGATTTTAAAACCTCCCGTTTAAAGAAATCCCAATCTGCAGTTTCTCTCTAAATGCCAGTCGAGCGGGGCTTTTGAATTCAAACGGAATCTCCAAATGCAGATTATTAAATGGAGATTCCTTCATGCACAGAGTCTCTAACAGGAAATCCCCCCCAGCCCCTCCCCAGAGATTCTTTCAAATGGACCATCGCCTGCCTGCAAGTACTTCGGCAAAACCCTCCATTGCGTGTTCTTATTATCTATAACCAGCAGCCTTTTTATAATATGAAAAGTGAAATCATAAGCGATTTCTAAAAGCATGTGAGCAACAAGTAAAAGTTGCTGGTCTAAGTGTGGCACAGATCGCTGCAGGGCACACTGCAGAACCATCCAATACACCCCAGAGATGGCTGGCCTCTTAAAGCTTGCGGGGTGGAATCACCTTAGGGCCTTGGGACAAAAACAACGGATGCACCAATAAGACGGCTGCATTTCTGAATGGCCCAGCAAGGAACCAATGGTAATTATCAGTGTTGCAAAAGCCCACAGAAGAGATTGCAACAGGTCTAGCAGACAGTGCAAGCACTGTCTTAGGCACGACCTAACAAAGGCTGACTCTCGGAAGCAAACGATGAAAGAAGGCTGAACAGTCTCTGGGAAATCCAGTTCAACCTTGCTTTACACTAAATAACTTCATACTTTATGAGACCAGAAAAAGGATACAAAAGGAATGCCAAACCATCAACAGAAAGAGAAATAAACACACACAAAACTTCCAGTCACTGTTGTGTTATGTGATGAAAGTAGCTGCACTTGGACCGTTCAGGATAGAAAATTAGTTCACTTATAAATCAGGAGTGTGTGTGGTACAGAATGTCCTCTGCTGTTTATACTTTGACGTTTTCTTCTTGAGTCAGGGTGAGTCCCACCGCACCCTAACCACTAGGTTTCACAATGCCGGCATCGGCAGCAGGGCCCTTGACAGGATCCGATCTTTCCACACAGACAGAACTTAAGTGGTCAGACTTCCACCATACCTCTCGGACCAGACAGAGACAAACTGCCGGGTGCCCCACTGCTCCTCTCTCAGCCCCACCCTCTTCAACATCTACATGGCCCCCCTCACAACCATCGTCAGGAACCATGGACTCAACATTGCCTCCTATGTCGACAACACACAGCTGATCCTCTCCCTCTCCAACGAACCCAAAGTCACCAGGCACAACTTCCAAGAAGGGATGAAAACTCTCACCACCTGGATGAAGAACAGCTGCTTTAAGCTTAACTAAGGCAAGACAGAAGTCCTCATCCTGGGATCCATCCCCTCCGCATGGAATGATACCAGGTGGCCCTCTGCGTTAGGAACTCCCCCCACCCCGAATGACCACCCACGAAACCTCGGCATCATACTATATGCATCGCTCACTATGGACCCCCAGATCAACTCAGTATACTCGGGCCTGTTTCAATACCTTCCACCTGCTGCGAAAGACCATCATAGGGATCCCCACCAAATCCAATAAGACTGATACACATGCACTCATCAGCAGCAGACTCGTCTACAGCAATGCACTCTATGCCGGCGTTACCCAGAAAAACCTCCACAAACTCCAGAATGTCCAGAATGCTGCAGCCAGACTGGTCCTCGACCTCCCCGGCACAGCCACATCACTCAACACCTCCGCAAACTCCACTGGCTCCCGGCAGACAGAAGAATAGCCTTCAATCCCCTCACCCACGCTTACAATGCACTCCACAACTGGCATACTTGAACAGCCGCCTCTCCTTCCACGCACCCAAAAGAAACCGCCGCTCCATTCATCTCATCCTGGTCACTGTCCCACAGATCCATAAGACCAGAACTGGAGGAAAGTCCTTCTCCTTCCTAGCTGCCAAGACCTGGAACACCCTACCGTTCCACCTCAGACTATCTCCCACACTATCCCAGTTCAGGAAGGACCTCAAGACCTGCGTCTTTGATTGACCCCAGCACTTAGACAGATCTGCTCCCCGCCTCCCCCCAGCGCCTTGAGACCCTCACGGGTGAGTACTTGCACTTTACCAACCCTTGATTGATTGATTGAATGGGACATGGGGCATTGTCAGTGGGCGTTCTGTGTGGGTGGTGAAGCTTTTAAGATGAAAACCAAGGGTACTTCGACACGGACAGACCATATCTCAGTAATTAGACAACAGCATTTTATAAAACAAAGAATGGAAGCAAAAAATAATTATTATGGAGTGATCGTGCCCCGTGCATAGCCCTAACATTGCTCATGCGAGTACGTTTACCACAACAGCACTTCATTTTCCAGAAACCAAGCAGTGAAGGGTTTGTATTTTGAACATTGTGAAAGTGAAAAATGACAATTTCAAAGAGAGTGAAATATTTGTGAAACAAATCGGTCCTTCCACAAGAATGAAAGAAACAATTGTATTAATAAATGAGCATTTCTTTCTCAAATAAGAAAGAAAACTCTGGCTCTGTGGCGAAATTGAAACATTTCTCCAGTTTCTCAACTTGTTAAAAATAGTATTTAATTATTCCTTTGCATGGAGCGAAGTTCTCTATTAACACTAGCTTGTGTACCAAAAATGAATTAAAAAACACACGCACTTTTTTCTGTAATGTGTACTTTTTCTTTATCTTTCGCGTTTTAATGTTGTTCAGAGAGAGTTTCTCACCGAGAACGAGGGGAAAGCAAAGAATCAACAAACAAGACGCATGCCTATTTTAGAACTCGGCCACTTCATCCAGCAAATCATATCCAGAGGAGACTGGGAAACCCTCACCTTGAGGTGTGATCCCGAATAAAGCTTCAAGGCTTGTGTACCTTTACAGAGTTTTAACGATTAACATTATATTGCTTGCTGGTTTGATATAAAAAAGGGCCTGGAAAACAGGCTGGGCTGCCTTTTACTATTAATTTCACCCCGAAGTGGGGGGTCAAGACTTGCAAAAAAAGCTGAATTTGGGATTCATAATCCAGGGAGCTACCAATGAATGAATAAAAGTGCATAATAGCCCATCATTTTACCATGCTTTCCACTGTGGCACGGCACATATATGATTTTGCCTCTAGATGGTGCCAAAACTGTAGAGGTAAATTTAATTTGAGTGGGCCTGATTCACAAAGGGCCTCCTTTATTGCGGAGGTTACGCCCCGAGAGCAAAGACTCCCCCACGACTGAGGGGCCTCTGCCAGCCCAGTGTTTTTAAGGCTCCAACCATAAAGCAGATAGGGGCATATTATCAAGCCAGGCGATAAAATTATCGCTGCTTTAGCGGCAGAAAATTGCCGCTAAAACGGCGATAATGGGTTTGATAATATGCTCTATGGAATTCCAATTGAATCCCATGTTAGATGTCCGTCACATCTAACATGGGTTTCAATTGGAATTCCATAGAGCATATTATCAAGCCCATTATCGCCGTTTTAGCGGCAGTTTTCTGCAGCTAAAGAGGCGATAATTTCATCGCCTGGCTTGATAATATGCCCCATAGTACCACCAGTGGAGGTTATTTGACAATTGCCAATTCAAACTGAAATCTGGAAACCCTACAAATAGTCTTAACCATTGAAAATTGCTTTGTGTAGTATTCCAATCCATCCTTTCTTGCCCACTCTGCCACTCTACACAGCGGTCTACCTTTTGCAAATCAGTGCTGACCGCACTCCATTCCAAATCACCAGGCTAGGCTCCCTCCAGAAGTGAAAATAAACAACCCCAGATCGTTTTTGGCCTTGTTAGCAGTGGTGGCTCCTCCACTAAGGCGGAGGAGCTTTGCCCCACTGCTTAAACTACAAGCTGAACACAAAAAAATAAAATGATAATGACGATTATCATTTTTTATTTTGTATTCAGCTTGCAGTTGAAGCCAGGCGGGTGGGGCTGGGCTTCCCGTGTCACGGGGGGGGGGGGGGGGGGAATGGTGGCAGCAACTTAAGTGCACATGATAGTTTGGGCGACCATCTCGGGCCAGCCAAATTGTCATGCACACTGTGCATGTTCTCCACCCAGAACATGCCTAGCCTGCCAGTCCGTGTTTGAGCGCCAAACCACGGCGCTAAGACCAATCACAATGCTGCTGTAAGGCAGCGTCGTGATTGATCTGGGATTGTGGGAGGCTGTGTGCTTCCTGCTGGGTGCAGAGAGGATGACGGAGAAAGGAAAGGTGGCGGCCAGTGGTATTAAGATAAGTGCGATTTTTTTTATTATTTCCCCCCTTCCTTCTATCCTCCCTCCGCCTCACCACCCCTGTTCGGTAGCAGCCGCTACTGCTTGTTAAACGTGCTATTCCTATGAGGCACAGGGTCAGTATTGCGTGCATAAGGTGGACCTCTCACTAGAGTGGCCCAGTGGGTGAAAAACAATGGATTGGAATGCTACCCAGAGCAATTTCCAGTGCTTCAAACCTCTTGAAAGCATTCCTCCCATTATCTGTTGTGTATTTGAGCCTCTGCAGAAGACACCCTGAGTGCCTTGAAAACCGGACATCTCTGGGCTCATTTGCTCAAAAGGTCTCTATTGGAAACACTTGCAAATGGTACAGATGAGTGCAAGTACCATGGCACGAACCTGCATTAAAACAGTGATGACTCAACTAGATTATTACCATCTCTACCACTTATCTGAGCATTAAGGCTTTTAAAATACATGATCAAATACACCGAACATTGGTTTACTCAAAGGACACAGCACTTACTCTGACCACTAAATGGGTCAGTAAAGATAATATTCCATGTATTTATAAAATTCATGCGCGAGTCATTTCTTGAACGTCACAGTAGACACATTTCAATCTGAGATCACCAATCTTTCAAACCATGGAGTTAAAATGACAGGCTGATCTGAAGCCACAACTTCTTCAGTGTATCACAAATATTGCCCTTGGTTTTGTAGGACATTCCTGACATGAATTTAGTGACTTTCAAACACAAAGAATGACCTCAATCCAATAAATAGCTGCTCAACGTAATCGTAGCTGTACTGTATTTTCATTTCCCGGCAGATATGTGTGAATTTTCATTATGTTCTGCACAGCAAATGACTGATTAGAAATGTATGTATTTCTATAAAATACACGTGCATTGTCTCAAAAAGGTACATGCAGTGACTGAAAACATGTCTAAAAAGTGTGCTGCATGGGCAGCGGTAGAAGGAATGATACAACTGCACACACATAAATTTAGACAAGCACCCAAAGATGTGCTATGTCCTCTCGTGATAGCGACCTCAACGTATACGATTTCCACACGCTTTGAAAGTTCTTCCTCACTCAAGCATGCTACAAAGAATATGCCATTTGTGCGAGGAAGACTTCCAATGTTGCTGACTGTCTTGTACCACTAGCTTGTGAGGGAAGCTGCTTGTCATGTTCCTTTGACATTTGAGGGAAATTGCAGTATCTCTGATCCACCTTTTCTGTGAATGTGACGGAAGCTTGCACTGTTGATGTTCAAGCAGGAACCGTTCTCTGTGTGATTGAGAAGACTGCATTGCTTACTTCCATGTAGTGTTGGTCAGTATGAGTGAGGGGAGCTTTATCTGCACATGTCCCTGCATACGTCTCCTCTGTATCTTACCGATGATGAGAAAATATGTTCATTGTACAACATCCAAAATGATTAGCATTGAGCAAATTTGTTCTTCACTCAGGCCCTAATACTTAATCCCACCTCTGTCCATATAATCCACCAGGCATGATCATCATTACAGTAGTCTGGTAGCATATTCCAGCTGCACTTATGGTATGTGGAGTTTTGAAATCCCAGTCAAAATCTCATGGTGAAATTACTGTGCTAACTTTTCTCTTCCAACAGTGCCATATGTGAGGCATTTAGTTAAAACACAGAGTTTTCCTATGGTGGTTTCCTAAAACAGCTACCTAGTATCTCCATTATGTAGGTCCCACCGTGACCATCTAAAATAACTTTTGTAAAAGAATTCATAACTAGATGGGACACAAAACACCTATTCTAGGAGATTTAAGAAGCCCGAAAAAGGCATAGACTAGAACATTTGTGTGCATGTTCAGGGTAACGTCTCAAACATTTTTGACTAGTGCTACTTCCTGTCTTTGTTAGTATGCTAAGGACGTACTTCATTCAAGCAACTTTTACCACCGTATAATGAAAACAGGTTTCTGTATGTATATTTGTTGTGTAGCATTTTGTTATTATGGTAAAGATGTTTGTTGCTTTTTGTACTGCTGTGCTTTTGCAGTGCTTTGTGATGTTGTGTTGGACTGTGGTTGCTGTGTTGCAATCTGTTTTGACTGTTTTGTTGTATTGTACCTATGTTAGATTTGGGGGTCTCTAGTTGGCAGAGGTAGGTACCTTTGACCAAATAGGGACCCTTGCGTCTAGTCAGGGAGTACACGCCTAAAATAACCCCTGCTCAGCCCCTTGGTAGCTTGGCACGAGCAGGCAAGCTTATCTCAGAGGCAGTGTGTAAAGCATTTTTAAACACATACAGTAATATAGTGACAACACTACAAAGGGACGCCACACAAGTTGTATTATGAAAATAGATATCTTTTAAATAGATTTAACACAAGACCATAAACGACAAAAATCCACAATACAGTACTTTAAAAATGGTAGAAATAGCTCAGTTCTCTTAAGATGGTAAATGCGACACTATAGGCCATATGTAGGAAGCCAAATACCGGTCGGTAACGGCCGATATTCGGTAAATATCCCGTTACCGACCGGTATTTAGGCTTTTGGTATGTAGGGGGCATATTTCAGGATTCGGTTATTTACCGAATCGGTAAAATTACCGAATCGGTAATTTTACCGATTCGGTAAATACCGAATCCTGAAATGATATGTAGGGGGAGTGTGTCATTGGTGTGGGGATTCGTTATTTACCACCAACTAAAAGTTGATGGTAAATGACGAATACCTGTAAAAAAGCATTTTTTTTCCATTTGAAGTGTGCAATGTGGCAGACATACATGCCCTTAGGGCATGTATGTGCACCACATGTGCACACATGGACGAATCAGGGGTGCAACAGGGTGTCAATGTGACACCCTGCCACCCATGATGATGCCCCCCCATTACCGATTCGGTATTTACCGAATCGGTAATGGCAACTGGCTTCCCATTCATTCCTATGGGCCTCCAGGCCCATAGGAATGAATGGGATGCCAGTTGCCATTACCGGATCGGTAAATACCGATTCTAAAATACCGACATATACCGAATCGGTAATTATTTACCTACATTACATTTACCGATTCATAAATACCAAATCGGTAAAATTCAGTATTTAAGAATCGGTAAATGTAATTTACCTACATATGGCCCTTTATGTTCAATGTACCTTTGGATGCGTAACGCTATACAACAAAAGAGTTACAGGGAAGGTGATGCGTTGGTTCCTTACACGCAAGAACGGGGATGCGTTGGTTCCTTACTTCGGGGGATGTGATGTGTCGGTTCCCTACTGCTGCGCAGGGGACGGTGATGCGTCGGTTCCTTACCAGAGGGGTGGTGATGCGTAGGTTCTTCTCTGCGCGGGTAGGTGATGCTTCGGTTTCTTACTGTGCTTCTGTGGCGATGCGGCTAGCAACGCCATGATGGGATGAAGATCCAGAGCAATGAAACAAAGATGGCATCTTCTTGATGTTGCGACAACAAAGGGGTGATGCGTACACGCTCGACGGCCGTGCGGCGACTCAGTGAATCTTCTTGAGCGGCGACAGGCCCTGCGACACGCTTCTTTGGCGATGTGACTGTGTCTGCTGCGACGACGGCACTCTTCTTCGTCTTGAGTCGCGCTTCCAGCTCCCAGCGACACACAGTCTCTCAGAAGGCCCAGCTCCACAGCAGGCACTTCAATTCCCAGCAAGGGAAGGCAGGGGAAAGCTGGTGGGTGAAGTCTGTTGTCCATTAGACTTCAGCAGGAGGAAAGCTCTGGTTCAAGCCCTTGGATATCTTCTTACAAGATGATGAAAGTAGCGCAAAATCCTTTCTCCTTTCTTTGGCAATCAGGTAACCACTGTAGACCAATCCTCAAACAGCACACAGCATAGGGATAGTCTCCTCCTGCAGTCTATCTCTCTGGTTCCTTCCTCAGCAAAGGTTATTCTTGTTTTCCCAGAAGTGATCTCAAGTCTTGGGGTCTGGGCCCCAGTATTTATACTCATATTCTCTTTGTTCTCTGGAGGCAGAGAGGCCTTTGCCTAGTCCAAACCAGTTCTGGACAGTGTTGGAGCACTTTGTTTACAGGACTCCTTCTTTCCTTTGACAGTGTGGGCCAGGGACATCAGACACACCACAGGAGGTGGAGCCAGCATTGTGGAAAGCAGGCACAGCCCTATTCAGGTCCCAGGTGCAACTCCTCCCACCCAGCTACATGCAGACAGCTCTATTCAGCCCTGTGCTGACTCACCCTGTCTCCTGGAATTTTCCCAGCCCCTGTCACTCAAACTCCAGACAAGGAATACACAACCTAGCAGAGGCAGGCTTGGATAGTTAGGCAAGAAAATACCTACTTTCTAAAAGTGGTATTTTCAAACACAGAATGTTAAAACCCGCTTCACTAAAAGATGTATTTTATCATTCTAAGTTCAGGCATACTAAACTCGAATTTCTACCATGTTCCCTGTGTCAGTTAGGATTAAAAGGTGTTATAATCAAACTGCCCATTCTCGCCTATGGGGAACAGGTAGCCTTGCAATAGTGAAAAACGAAAATGGCTGTAATTCACTATTAGGACATGCCACACACACCAGGGCATGTCCTACCTTTTACTTACAATGCACCCTGCCCTTGGGCTTACCTTAGGGGTGTCTGATACGAAGAGAATGGAAGGTTTAGGGACTGGCAATTGGGTGCACTTGGCCAGTCAACACGGCAGTACCAGACTGCACATAGGCTCTGCAATGGCAGGCCTGAGACACACTTTCCAGGCTACTTTAGTGGGTGGCACAACCAGTGCTGCACGCCCACCAGCAGCATTTGATTTACAAGCCCTGGGCACCCATGGTGTACTGTACTAGGGTCTGATCAGTAAATCAAATAATCCAATCATGGAGTCACTAATCCATACATCAGTTTGCAATAGAGAGCATATGCACTTTATCACTGATCAGCAGTGGTAAAGTGCCCAGAGTCATAAAACAGCCAACAACAGGTCAGGAAAAATACAGGAAGAAGGCAAAAAGTTCAGGAATGACCGTGCAAAAAGGGCCAAGTCCAACAACCTTGTTAAGTTTTAATTTTGTGTTGCCTTTTGTTAGTTATTCTGGTATTTAGTTTAGACATGTCAACAAATGCAGCTATGTTTCCAGCCAAAAACAGCACATACCTTTCAAGTTCCAGAGACAAGCAACTATTTACCACTGTCTAATAGTAAGGTTGCACTGCTCCAGAATTTCAACTGTAGAAGAGACCAGGGGCCCTATCACATATGTATGTGCTAATTTCAGATACTGTCACTACCACAGTTTTGGTCTTACAGGTGTTGTAAATAGTTGAAGAGCTGGATTGGCACTATGTTACCACCTTAAATAGTGGTACATGGTTGCTTGTCACATGATCATTAATGGCTTGTGCTGTTTTTGGCTGGAAATGTAGAAGCATTTGTTGACTTATATAAGGTAAACAACAGAACATACCAAAATACCATATTCAAAGCATCATAGGAACACTATTAAAACAGAGCAGGGAACAAAACAAAAAAACAGTTAACTGCACAACAACCACAGTACAACACAATAAAATCACACTGCAGTAATGCAGCACAAAATACAGCAGTACAAAAAACAACAGAACACATGTCTACCCAAGTAAACGGCACACAACAAATGTGTCAAATGTTCTTTCACAAGTTATCACCTATAGATACCTGCTTTCATAATACCGTGGTAGGACATGTTTGCACCGATCATTGCCTTAACTTACCACCAGAGCATGAAATATTGCTATTCAAAAATGGTTTGTCAACTGGCTCCTGTTAGTCAATACCTGTGGAAGGGACCAGTCCTAAATTAGCACTTATAGTGCTCACTTTATGTGATACAGCCATCAACATTTTCAGGAGGCTGCTGAATTATTTTTGGTTATAAAACCAGCTCTCGAATGTCTGATTGTGTGAGATTGAATAATTAAAACAGCTTCCTAGAGAAAAGTAGAATGACACATGCTGTTACTGCACTGGGCATACATGCTATTAAATATCACATTAAGTGTATTTCAGAGTACAGCATTTAAATGCAATATATGAAAGAAGTAACGCCTTCTTTAAGTAATCAGTGATAATGAATAGTTAGCAAGCCACACTTATTCCTTCCTCATCATAGGTTGTTTTTTTAAAAGGCTACTAACTGAGATTAATTTAACCCATTTGACCTTGTGCAAAAGTGCTATTTCAGCTCCCTTTTGTGACAAAGAATCTGCACAACAATTACATACTACCTCTGATTCTATAAGATATGATTATTAGAAGCAGACCAGTGTCTAATAGCTGTAATTAGAAATACCAAGTGTGCATGGAAAACCTGGAACAAAAGATGGCTCAGACGTAATTGCTGAATGTTCAGGGAGGTCTAATTCAAAACTTTCTGCACATGTAAAAAAGGAAAACCTTTCCATCTTTAAAAAAAGCAGAGCACTAATTTAAAGGTTTTAAATGTCGTTTGCTATTCAAATTTGCTTGTCTCTTAACACATTGACATTTTCTGCATAGCAAAATCTTAGGATTATTGCTCTCCAGTTCTTAGGAATATGGGGCCAGATGTATAAAGCATCCAATTAGCGATTTCCAAATTTCTCGAAATTTCGAATCACAATTGGGAAATCGCTGTTCAGAATGCGCAATAGTAGTCACAGGTAAAATTGTGAATCATTATTTGGTTGTTGTGCTAGTTAAGTAATTGCATTCTGTGATTTCCTAAATTGTGAATCCGGTCTCAATTAGCGACCTTTACATTTTGGCATTGCCCAATGACCTCACAACCAGGAAATGTTGCTCAGTAGGAAATAATAGAGTGTGCACGCTAGAGATTCTGCACAGTATCCAAACAATATCTACCTGGTTGTGTGCCATCCATGCATAGACATCACAAATGTCAAGAAAGGCCACAGAGAAAGAGGCTGGGGTCGAGAAATGGAAAAAAAATAATTTCATAAAAAGAAATGGAAATATTACCAGAGGAGTGTGTTGGGCACCTTGATGAACTCTTTGGGAAATCATCCCTCCCAGTTCCTGAATCGTGAAAAAGGAAATTATGGAATGCAATTCAGGAGAGAATCAACTCTGCCAGAGTGACACGGAGAAATCAGAAAACAATGGTGTGACCAGAAATCACAAACAAAAGAGAAGGCTGTAAACCGGGAAAGTGAGGCCAGAGCTACTGGAGGGGGGTTTCCCACAGTCCCGTCACCAACTGCAGTAGAAAAACTTGTCAAACTACTCTGGAGCCAGAACCAGTCATTCGATTAAAGACAATTGATACATCTGAAACTCCAGGAATTTCTCAAGGGAAGTGTACAATAGGATTGTTTCTTAAATAAATATATGTGGTTAGGCTTTGTCAAAACACGTATGCATTTACACAACCTTAAGACTTCTTGTGCATATATTGATATGGAAAGGAATTAGTATTTAATGTGCATCATAGTAGATGTAGTGAAAACATATTAACTTGAGGTTAAGTACAGCAAATTTATTTGTGGCTACAAAACAAACCAAATGAAACCACACTTAATTATAGTCCAAACATAAATCATGAACCCATTTCCCAACAGATTTCCATGCTCATGGAAGTAATGTGTAAGAAGCAGAGAGACATGATGAATCTCACATACACATTTATGAAACAATTGATATTGACATCCAGGACACAGCATCCCAAGCTGAATCTATGAGTCCTAAAGTCACAAAGCATACACAGTCAATAGAAGAATTTTGTGGAAGAGATATGCCAAAGTAACCGTGGGAAGATGTGGAGCTCGCAATCACCGTTTTGCCAATACACAAACCCATCAAAATCTCTGAACTGGTTATAGTGCTGGAAATGTGCAAATCTTTAGAGGGTTGGAAGCATCAATGCTTAAGGTTCAGCGCCATTATAAACTAATGGGGTAACCTAAGATATGTCATAGGAACTATGTAACGTCTAGAACAAGTAACGTGGTCCACTGGTAAATTCGTAACAACGGTAGTATACGATAATGAATAACATATTGTGGTCTTGGCGTGAGAGAAATAAAGAGATCGTACAAAAAAACTTCAATTAAATTAAATGTATATTTTTCTTTGTTCTCTTATCATTTATGGGAAAAAGGTTTTTTAAATACATAAACATATTCAGGAAAACACAGTTGCTTGAAAGGTGCATAGGAAAAGTGATCATAGAGATGTTTATGTGCAAGGTGATGTAAAGGAAAGAAACATAATTTCATCAGAAGTAGTTACATTTTTCAATTTGAAACAATGACTAACATGTCTATTCTGAGCCACTGTAATCAGCCTGTTTTAAAACACAGTTATCCATTCAAAAATGCTAGTCCATCATAAAGATACGGTGGTTATTGAATACTGACACAGTATTCGTGAGGCTCAACATATTCAAATTAAACTAATTCTGATTAAATTATGTTTCTTACCTTTATGAATTTTTAATTTTATTATGGATGATAAAAGAAAAAAGAAAAATATACATTGAATTTCATTGACGATTTTTTGTATGATCTCTATTTTTCTCACGCCAAGACCACAATAAGTTATTTATTATCGTATACTACCTTTGTTAAGAATTTGCCAGTGGATCACATTGTTACTTGTGCTAAAAGGTTCAGCACCTGTAACAAAAAGAAATTAAGCTTGTCAATCAGAAGATGCCTACTTGGAGAAAATTGTTATATTTGGTTTTGAAATAAATGTAAATAACTTGCTGAAAATCAGTTTACTATGAATGAAAAACTAGATAGTTTGACAGATGCAATGACGCCTCTATCAATTGAATTAAATCAGGGATAATATGAGTCAAAGGCATAGGGAACACCAACATTCAGCACAAATTGATGGCCTAAGTAGGTCAATTATTCATCTTGCACATGCCACATCCACATTGTTATGGCGTACTGTGAGCCTACAAGTTGAAAATGACCACTACAGCAGGGATGTAGCTCGAGGCCTCATTCAAATGACAAATGTTGTAGAAAAATTGCAAACCTTACAAACTGTAAGTGGCACTCAAGCAGTAGCTGCTGACAGTGAGGATCAGTCCAGTGCCAGCATGATACCTGCCACAGACAGTATCTATTTGTAAAACCAGGCATTGCAGTGCTTTTAGGGGGAATGTACTAGTTGCAACATGTGCTCGTGGCAAACAAAAGCCATAGACAATTTTATGTCACTTGTTAGTTTTGGTGTATTGAAGTTAACCACACATGTTATCTGTTATGTATTATTTGTGAAATGAAGTAATATTACATTTCTTTGCTTACATGCATTACCATGCCTGAAAATAAAGGTAGAATATGGTTTATCAACTATAAAGCATTTGCATTATTATGGTCATGTTATTTAGTAAAAGTTTGATTTACCCTATAAAATAATTATTATTTACGTGAGCACCTTGTACTTGTCTTCTGCTGCTCTTGAGTCATAATGTTGCATAGTTGCTGCTAGCTCTTTGTCCTCCTCATCAGACTCTGACTGAGGCAATCTAACATCCAATCATTTGCGAGTTGTTATAATGTATAGAATTGCACATGTTGCTACAATTGCACAACTGGTTTCTGAGGGACATTGTAGGGCATCATCACTCTTAGGGATATATCGAAATCTACTATTTAAATGTCAAAAGGTACGCTCTATAACACCTCTTGTTCTTCTGTGATAATGTGCAACATTGTAATGATGCTCACTCTTTATAGAAGGGTTCATGTAAGTAGTATTTATCAGTGGACTTAGGGCATAAACACTATCACCTAAAACATCAATGTACAGGCACATCATACTCTAAATATATGTGGGTTAAAAAAGTAATAATGTACCCTAAATGTATCCATCTTCATAATTTCCTCTTTTTAGCCTTGTGTAGGTGCCACTTTCTCTAAACATAAAGGAATCATGGGTGCTCGCTAGAAATTGTGCTCAATATCCATAACCCTATTTTTAGCATCACACCCAACTTGTATGTTTAAGAAATTAGTATTTTTCAGTTGTGAAATTAATACTCAATGGCATATGCGGGCAGATTGGCACACCCATCTATACAGTCATTCACATGTGTAACATTGGTAATCCTATAAAAGTGGAATTTTGTATTTTGCAATTCTTGTCCGTTGTGAGGACAGTAAATGTTAGCATTTATACACATTAACACAGAATCTGGGAAGGCACGAAATAGAGCACTTTGTGACATTCCACCAGCTGCAGCTATTGCGCCTTGGTAACTACCTCAGTTCAAGAGGAGCAAGGCACATAAAACCTAGACATGGATGGGGATAGAATTACTACACAGAGTAGTACCCTCAAGCTGTGGCTTTAAATCAGTTATGAGTTCCAGAATTACTGAGCTACTTAGCCATAGTTTTGTCCTCAGTTTGTTGGTATATAGTTATTATGAATCAAAATATCCTCTCCTGTCTCCTCCTTCTTTACTGAAATCCAGTCAGTATAGGCATTCTTCTTGCCATCATATATAATGCCACCATTGTTGAAGCCGCTGGTGTGTTCTGGGGCTGTTGTAGAAGTTGGCACATCATTACCCCCTGATCTGAGTTGATGGTAAATTGCATGTGCTAAATGCTCATTTTGCGACTATTCCCAATTTGTGATTGCCTATAACATTCAAGATTGCCTATAACATTCAATTGCGATTTCCTAATACCCATTAACTATTTGTGACTCCTTATTACAAGTCACAAAAAAATATCGAAACGAGAAATAATCACTTCTCAAAAATACGCTGTGAATGCCTTTTAGGGTTGGTAAGCAGTTTGCAACTGCTAACCGATTCGCAATCGCTTTGTACATCGGACCCATGATTCCTCTTGAGTACAAGGGCATATTAACAAAAAGTGAAATATTATGAGTATTAATAGCTGTCTTCCTTTTCCATCTAGGGCTCTTGTGATTTACTGTAGGGTACATATACTCTTAAGTCTAAATCTGAAACAATCAAGCCTTTAGCGCATATTTTTTGCCAGTTGCTTACCTTTCTCATAGGAAGATACATAGTTTAATACTGATTTAGAGACTAACCAGACTCAAGAAAAAAAAAATCATAAATAAAAAAATACATATGTATATACATACAGGAGGGGCTTTGGGTCAGCATTCTTCATCCATTTACCTATTCACCTCTCAATCACATTCATTTTAATTCTGCCCTACCTCAGTACACAACATGTGGAAATAGGTCAGCCCTTTTCAGTCACTGTCTTCTTGGATTGTGAGTGACAGCATTTTTCCTGATCACAAGTGCATATCCTTGTAAAATGTAGTGTACTTCATATCCGGGGATAGTGGGCCAATACATCTCTTTTGTAATGATTTTTGCATTGTATGTATAAACTATGCCTTCTGATTAAAATATTTCAAAGCCAATCGGCTTGTCGCTCAGCCCCACTTTGTTTAACATTTATATGCAACCGTTGGCTGACATAGTCAAGGAATTTGGCATCTCCATGACATCAAACGCAGACGACACTCAGTTGGTGGTCTCACTTGACTCTGGGACTAAAGGTGAATCAGATCAGCTTTCGCCTTGTAGTGAAGATCGTTATCTACATATGTACAATGCTAAGTTAGCATAACCGCGTTAGATGTTAGAAAGCCATCTTGCCACTTTTGCTGCTCTTGCACATGACACTGTAGTCACATGTTATTAAATTGAGAAATGCTTACTCAACTTTGCTTCACATGAGAACTGTCTGTTGTTAACATCCCAAACAGTGAGCAGCGACCTTGGTCTGTACACAGTGTAAAAGAAACAGTCTGGGTCGCTAGACGGTGCATGTTGTTGAGTTCAGGTTGATCGGCCCACTAGTTTAGCCATAACACGCACGCAGCTGCAAATACCTGAAAGTCGAGTGCTTTTAATATTGCAGTGTTACATGTTTTCACCACATTCGGAAGAAGAGCGTTCCTAGGAGCAGAGCATAGCTGATCCTGTGATGTGAACTCTCTGAGCTGATTTTTACGGTATGGGGTTCCCCATTCAAGCCTAGAAACCTTCTATTAGTCTAATAATACTATTAGTGTGTTAGAGAAAGGAAGGTGGCTTAGATCCACTGTCATTTTAATATGATTGCTCCTTTCATTTTCTATGGTATTGTAACTATGCTGATGGTTTTGATTTTAATCGTTTGTCTGCTAATGTTAGCCAAACTGCTGCGTCTTAGGACACGAGGTTTATAAAATAAACTCTTTAAACTTTTACCGTGTCTCTGTTTATTCTGTTGTTGACTGGTACGAGAAAAATTACGAAAAGGTATTTCTGATTCCCACCATTCCTGAGAAATATACTAAGTCGCTTGTTCTGGGTTGTCTATACATTGGGACCGCCGAGCTAAACCTCGGATAACGAATGGGACACTGATGCTGGTCGGATAAGGGGTTCTGGGTTCTGAGGTGAGTTTTTGGTACACCGCAATTCACTGAGGGCCTGGGCTCCTGCGCATAGTTCTGCGCATAAGCAGAATCCCTGCAACATGGTGCACCTAACGTTTGGTCTATTGATTTGAGACGCCTTAGTAGTGCTTGTATTAGTCCACAACACCCTCACTCTGGTTTCCGGATAACGGGAGTGACGGTTTAACCTACCTGTGTTTTGACTATATAGGTTCTTCCAAGCTTGATCATTAAAAAGGTTATTTAATCTGAACCCTAGTGCTACTGATATACTGTAGATTTACTGTTAGTGTCCTAATGGCGGTCGATATTCCGGCTCATAGCCGGGCACCCCATAAACGTCATTTGGCGCAGTATGGGGTGCCGGACGATGGTATGGCTGTGATTTTTGTGGTAAGTGCCGATGCGTTGTTTACGTTTGAGTTGTTCTACTCTTGGATTATTTTGCCGGCGGTGAGTGAAGACGATGATACTTTCCACACCTATACTGCCACGCAGCTACCAGCCAACTATATGCCATATAGGACTCAGGAAATTCCTATTTCTGCCTGGCAGCATAGCATTTGGTTTAATGGCGTCCTTCCTCATTCGGTTATACCGGCGAGAATGGGCCCTTTGTCGATTGCAGGGGCCACATGGCCGGTACTGGCAGGATATACGCCTCATCCCCGCTATCTACAGGTGACGGTGGCTGAGTTGCGTGTACTTCACACTGCCCTTATTACAGTACATAGGGCTTTAGTGCAGTACGTGTCACGCAACGTGCAGGTGGTCGCTACTGCTGTTGCGGGACAACCGACGGACCACCACGCGGTGGTTATTAGCCCTGTTATGGTTAATTCGGTTGTGGGCAAGCGACCCCAAAATAGGGATGATTTCCCTTATTGGCTTGCTGAGAAATTTGACCAATTGGAAGCGGGTTATCCGCACACGACTCCTGTGGAAAAACACAGGATCCTTACCATTACTTTGCCGAAAGACTTGGTCCCAGATATGGCCGATTGTGAAAACTGGGGTAAGGTCTTTGCTGTGACGTACTCAAAGTGCTTTGGCACTCCGTCTCTATCGGTACTGCCCTCCGTTATTAAATGTGTTCAGGAGAATCACGGTGCGGAGGCTGCCGTGGAATTGGGAATGCGGCTTGTCGGTGTGTTCGATGTGGTTGCTACCATGATACTGGGCAACCTCAAAGGAGATGCTATGCAATTCCAAGTGCTTAATAAATTAGACGCGGTGAACGAAGACGACAAGCCGAGGTAATTCGCAAAAATTATCGCGAACGCCTATAAACAAGTTGGTCGTAGCGCTTTAGGTGTTAAACCAACTGTGAAGAATCCTGATTTAATACAGCAGACAAAGGCAAACTCGTCTGGTAAGGACGAACACCCTAATTTTCCAAAACAAAGTTGGAGGGCGAAAAAACAGGAGAAGCAGCAACAGAAACAGGGGTCTCGTTCTGCCTCTCCAGTACAGTCAGGTAGTGAACGCACTTATGATCTGCGTGATCGTGCTACTATTAAGTCACCTGATCGATTTCAGGTTTCTGAACAACGTTCTCCTCATTCTTCACAGGAAACATCGGCTTCACAGTCCGGTGGCGGAGGTGCTGGAAAAAGTCGGGGTGCCCCACAAGCACGTGAGCAATCCCGACAGACTGACGTAAAAGGCAAGCAGGAGGACTCTGCACGTCAACGACCCCCGTTTCAGAAGAAGAAAGTTGCTGCACTGACAGCGAGGTATGCCTCAGATGGTACGGACGCAGCTTCAGAACCTGACATGGGCGCTAATGCTGCTAGACAGCACGGCGGAAGTTACAGTAGTGCGACAAACACTGCGTCCATATCTGCTGGCGACAGCAACTGATATATTTGTGAATATTGAAACTGCTGACACTCGGGTGTCTCCCCCTGATAGACTGTATAATATAGTCATTCAAATTGAAGGTGACATACAACGTACAATCCAAGGTTTTTTTTGGGATAATCTGACCACTACCTATGATATTCTATTGGCGGAGGCAGATTGGCCCCCGGCTTTCGTTTTAGATGCTCCTAGAGGGGAGGAGGTAATCCTCCCGTCCTTTGCGCACACAGTGCCTAAGGTCCTAGCTAAAAAGTACGCAGAGGAATGGGCTCAGGTGCAAGCGCCTGCGTTATATCGAAATCAGGTTGGCTGAGATAAAATGTCTCCCTGCCATGAGATTCCGTTGCGGACTACGCCCCAACCTCAACCGCAATACCCCATGCGTCGCGAAGCTAGACCTCACGTCGCGTCAATCCTTGAACAATTGGAATATCAAGGAGTAATCGAAACATGTGTGTCACCTATGAATAATCCCTTATTCACTGTGACGAAGCCTGATGGGTCGTACCGCCTAGTTTTGGATTACCGGCACTTAAACTCTCATTGCCGGACCTGTGCAGTACTGAACACCCACAGTTCGGCTCTCGTCGATAGTCTCGTGAGAAAAAGGTTTAAAACCACACTTGATATTTCCAATGGCTTTTACAGCCATAACCTGTCCTCTGTTAGTAGTGAGTGGACGCCGTTCACCTCCGGTGGCAAACAAAAACAATTCAAAAGATTGCCAATGGGCTATAAGAACAGCCCGGGAGTCTTTGCCGCTCGCGTGGTCTCCCTCTTGGAGGGTATAGACCCTGATGCGTTCTCGTATGTGGATGACATTTATCTCACAGATGACGAGTTGGACCCGCATCTCCGTCGCGTTGATCGTATTATTGTTTTGTTTGCAGACTTCGGTTACAAATTCAACTTTGCGAAGTCACACATTGCGGAATATACAGTGTTGTTCTTGGGGTACGAACTCAACAATGAAGGTCGAGGATTGGCTCCGCACTTTCTAGAGAAGTGCGCATGCCTCCGTGCTCCTACTTCACTGAAGAAATTACAATCCCTGCTGGGTTTTTTGAATTTCGGTCGAACTTACATCCCGGATTATGCCCAGCGTATCAAGCCGCTTTACGCCTTGGTACAACCTACTTTTTCCAAATCTTGTTGGCTGCCAGAGCATTCAGCTATATTGCAGTTATTGCAAGCTGATCTTCTTGCTTCTAAGTACTTACTGACGCGTGATAACCACACTAACCTGGTCATAAGAATAGTGCCCGGCGCAGTTGGTTTCACATACTTAACGTTCAATGAGGGCGACCCCGTCCCGATTGCTTACAAATCTCACTTGTACACTACAGCTGAACTGCGTTTTTCCGCTGTCGAGAAAGTTCTGACGGCGGTGCAGATGGCGATTCTGAAAGAACGAGCACTGTCGCAGGGAAAATGCATGTTCATGGTAACACCCTATCCTGCCCTTGAGGCGGTGACAAAAGCAAGTGTACCGAATTCCAAAGCTTTGCATCCAAGGTGGATACAATGGGCCACTTCCTTGACCTCGCCGGACGTCACTTTTATCTTTGACGCGGCACTTCAGACTCAGGAGTTTTTGCAGTATGAATTCGTTCATCCGGCTCCTCTGTCCTTGCGCCCGCTCGAGGATTACCATTGTGTCATATACACTGACGGTTCTGCGCAACCCGCAACTGGATCAAAGCACGCCTATTCAGCGGCTTGCGCAATTGTAGTCGGTTCTTTCGTAAATGGTGACTTCCAGTCCGATGTCGTGCATACGCAGTCATTGGGTGATTGTACCGCACAGTTGGCGGAGCTTCGTGCTCTGGTGCTAGCGCTGGAGTTTGCTGATCCCCGAGTCACTACCCTTATAGTGAGTGACTCCTTTTACTGTGTTCAATCTTACAACGACAATCTACATTTTTGGTCTCAGAATGACTACCATGATTCCAAAGGTAGCACGATTAAGCATAAACTGCTTTGGGTTCGAGTGGCAGATCTTAAAGAACGTCTGCCTCTCGTGAATGTAATTCACACTTTTGGTCACCAACAAGTTGGTGTCCATGCTGTCGGCAACAGCCTAGCTGACGAGGCAGCAAAAACAGCAGTGGCGACATACTTAGTAGCAGCAGTTACAAGATCCAAAAGTAAGATCGATGATGACATCTTGGCAGCTATTGCTGCTACAGAGCAGGGAACGAAGCCACCAAGAGGTTTCCCTGCTCGTTACCTTTATCTCTTAAGTCCTGAGAAAGTCCCATTAGTGAGGATTAATGACGTTGGTGACAGATTGATTCCCAAAGCGGACTGCAGACCTTCTTTGATATTAGCGGCTCACGAGGGCATGGCGTCCGCGCATGCCGGCGTTGCAGCTACTGTATCTCTATTGCAACAACGTTACTGGTGGTGCGGTTTGTATAAACAAGCCACAGCTTATGTTCTTAATTGTGACATTTGCCAGCAGATTTAACCTTCGACTGCGGCGCGCCCACCACAAACTCAGTTGTACATATCTAATAAACCATTGGGTTGTGTTTATTTAGATCACTGCGGTCCTTTTACCTCTGATACTGCGTACAAATACATCTTGGTTGCAGTTGATTTGTGCACACGTTTTCTGTGGGTGTGGCCACAAAGGAGTGCTGATTCTCGCACTGTCATAAAAGATTTGCGTGTCTTTGTTGGGAATTTTGCATGGGGAACCTTTCATTCTGATCAGGGCCCGGCGTTCGCCTCTAAGGCGTATAAAGAGGCCATGAGAAATTTGGGGGTCCAAGTCAAATTTTCGTCTCCATACCGGCCTGAGGGTAATAGTGTAGTGGAGCGAATGAACCGTGACTTAAAGCAATCTTTGACAGCCAGAGTTTTGGGTACTGGCCGGAACTGGCTAGCCCACTTGTATGACGTGCAACGTGCACTTAATAATCTCCCTAGAAGGTGGGCGGACCCCATACATGATGCTCTTTGGTGTACGAATGTTTGTTCCAGACCTTGATGGTCTAGACATGGCGGCGTCAGCCGCACCCATTGACATAGATGAACACTGTGCTGTATTGCAGAATCTTCAAGAAGCCAGAAACAGTCTAGCGAAGGAACACGTACCCTCCTCATCTGAAGCTGAACTTCAGATTCCGGTAGTCGGCTGGCTACCTCGAGTTGGTGATCTGGTCCGTGAGAAGGTGAAGAACAAGAAGGAGTTCGGCCCCTCTTATCGTGCACCGGTTGCAGTGCTTGGAGTGCAGGGTACTAGAACAGTCATTTTACCTCCACTTCCTGGTCGAAAGGATAACAGGTACATTTCGATTGACAATGTCAAACTACAGCGAGTGGCCGATTCTTCTTACTCCGGCGGTTTGCTGCCTTTCATTGATGAGAAATTCTGTTGTGGCCCGAGCTTCTGAAACAGTGCCTGATGTTGCCATCGAGATGCATGCCGTTACTGGTCCCTTGTTGCCACAAACGCCTAGTGGTGTGCTTGAAGAAGTTGAGTATGCTTATCCTGCGGATGTTGCCTTGCCTGTTTTACAAACCACAAACCGCCACAGTTGCCCTCTCACAGGACTCTTTTGATTCTCGTTCAATGACTTCCATTGCCCCTTCCAAAGTTTCAATTTTTGTGGCCTGGTTCAAATGACATTTTTTAATACCCCCTTGGACTTACATTTGGCTGGTGCTCATATGTGTTTTTTTGTTTATGTCCATTGGCTTTGTGGTAGTGTTTTTTAGACTTATCAATGGACACTACCTGAATGAAAGGTCTACGATTCGACAAATTAATGGAACTTTGGCCCCCCACTCCTCATCACACATTATGAAGAGGGACCAGACTTTTGTGAACATTACTGCCTGGCCTGTACGTGATGGGATCGCTTGGGATGCCGTAAAATTCCAAATTCATGGCCCCACTGAAGTAATTAATGAGCCAAATGTATTTCGTGTTTCTATGGGTGATGTTGTTAAGCAGAACATTCACTTAGATGACTGGGATGTTCAGGCCATAGAAGCACTATTTTCTGATTTGAAATATTATGCTGCATTTGATGCTGAGGATTTGTATTTAGATACTGCTAATTATGATGAACAATTTTGTTATCAACATTATGGCGCGCATTTCCTACACAAAGCAAATACGTTTAGAAATTTTGTAAATTATGCGCAGTGGGAACAGTGCCCCGCCCCTAGGATGGGCAGCTCTGCCACGTTAGTGGAAAAGTTCACTTATTTTTCTGATTTTAGTGTGTCCATTTTAAAGATGCGCCTGAGTCTGCTTCTAAAGTTAGACTGACACACACCAAATTGTTGTATTCCAAGTCCTTTATAGACGAGTTGGCAATTGGCGGGTATGATCTGTGGAAAGCTACAGTCGATCCTAAATCAGTTTGGGGCTCCAAACGATGGCAAGTACAGGGAACAGAAGCTTTGCATCGTGCCTGTCTTATCCCGAATCACATGTTATTTTTAAATTCATCCATTTTTCAAACAACCTGTTTTGGATTGGCTACTTCTAAAAGATTAAATTCTCCCTCCGTTCCGGGTCTGGGTGCTTATCCCAATTGGGGTAATCATACGGATCTATCACTTGCTATGTTGCAGACCCAGGTTTCCAACACGTTCTTCAATATTTCTGAATTGAATCCGGAAGGGTGGTTGGTGTGGCAAACGAGTTCAGACTCCTGTCAACATTGGTTTCTGGATCTCAAGCAGGGGTATACACAGGTTCGTATAGACCCCCGTTTTGAATCTTCTCACACTGTAACTACCTACTCAGTAGGGAAGTTATGCCAGTCTTGGCTGCAACATTCCACTTTAGCGTCTGTTAAACTTCATTTAGCACGATTAAATGACAAAATAGATTTGAATGATTTTGTTAAGGGTCCTGCTGTTGGCAGGCCCAAACGATGGGTGTATGCTGTTTATAACGAATTTTGGAAGTTATCACAAATTGAGGCTGCATTCAGATTACGTGCTATTGATCAAGCCAATATGGAAAAGGTGTTGGCTGTAATAGATAATAGTATTAACACCCTCTCTTCTAGAATTTATACCTTAGATAATATTGTACCATCTGTGGTAGACATTGTGCAGGATGATTTGTCTGTATTGTGTCATGGTCAAAATCAGTTGCGTTCTATTATGCAGTTTGCATGGACGTTGCAAACTTTAAAGGCAGGGAAAGTCCCTTGGGATTACATGAATACTTCATCTTTGTTCCTTCCTTTTAATTTGACTGTGAAACAACAATTCATGTCCATGAAAGATGCTACATATTCATTACTACACATTGAAAAGTTAGAACCTTCGCCTTTCTCTGTTGCTGAATTGAATTCTGCTGTGTGGCTTGTACATGGGTTGATCACGTTACCGTTCCCCCTGTTTAAGTTTAGTTTGTGCATGAAACATTATGCGCTAGGCAGATATGAACAACTTGGTACCGCCTTCCTGCACGAAGTTTGGTCACTCCCTTTCACATACAGATGTGTGAGAGACGGCAAGGAGGTTTACTTGAAGGGTGAAGAGTGCACTTCCACTCCGGATCATTCTGTTGTGTGTAGGCACATTCAATTGCATGGTGCATGTAATGTACATGCCCCTAATTTAGCTTGCGTCCTGAAAGGGATTCCTGTGCCAGTTATAAAGCCGTCTTTTACGCTGCTTGCTAACAGGAGTTATTTGCTATTAAATAATGAAGCTTGCTGTGGGATGTTAGTGGGAATTCCCTACATCGTGACTGTATCACAGAGAGTAGTTTGTTGTAATAATGTCCTTTTCCCACCCCTGCATGGCCGGCTCGATGTATCCATCTGGCCTTCCATTCCAACCTTGAAAGCAGAGTTCAACAACATGAGCAGAATAAGGGCTCTATTGTCTCAAAAAGAAGTCGCGTTGACTTCGTCCCGGGAAACATTTGTCCATCACGTAGCAAACACCCGCACTGAGGTGCAAGCGCTTTTGAACACTGATCTCCCACTTCATTTTGGGACCCTGATTCAGACTACCTTTAATGCCTCGTCAACAAGTGGCATGGCTCATTTTTTTAAACTTGTGGGCTCCGGCCCCGTGACCTCTTTTCAAACA
Source organism: Triturus cristatus (assembly GCF_964204655.1). Classification (NCBI taxonomy): domain Eukaryota; kingdom Metazoa; phylum Chordata; class Amphibia; order Caudata; family Salamandridae; genus Triturus; species Triturus cristatus. Next base: position 528,398,994 of record NC_140591.1, read on the forward strand.
ATTTTTGGTGTGATCCCGGCCTTTTTTCATTCTATTTTTTCCAGCGTCTTCGGAGGGCTCCCTTTACTTCTTGCCTTCATAGCTGGAATACTGTTGTTGAGCTGCGCCCTGCGCTATGGATGCACAATTTGCGCCATACGACAACATGTCCCGGCTGCTCCATCTTCATAACCGGATGCTTGAAAACTATGGCACTTTACCACTGGCAACTCTAAGCATAGCCTGTGGATTGTCCTTCTGGTTTCCTTACTTTACTTGTGTGCAGCCCGTCTTTCATTGCCTAGATTGTCCGTTCCAATGGGCTCTGGATCCGTGTCTGTCAAACTCGGTGTCTCCTGTCCCGGATTCTGAACGGCTAATGAGCCCCTTAGTGGCTCATGAGTTGGACTGTTCTGGCGTCGGGATTATGGCCTGTGGAGCAGCACATGGAGTCCTTGGGAATTGGGACACCGGAACGGCTGTGATTGACTTCTTAGCAAGAAGTTATCTTGAAGAACACGCCAGTTGTCCTCGTCTGGTGCTGGAGGCTCCGGTGGTTGAGGAGCATGTATGTTCCTTCCCAGTCCTGAACTGGATGGCAGATAATTGTGCAGAACGTTCCAATGATTTCCTCTTGGAAGCTGTTGCAACTTATTGTGCCTATACATTGATGGATTGACTTTTGTGCTTTCATTTCGTCCTACGTCCTTCAATGATTTTTTTTATCCTCTACATGGTTTTTTTACTCCGTTTTAACTTTTTTTCTTTGTTCTTTTCTTCGAACTTTTCACTTACCTTATATGGACTTATGGTTCATGCCCTTGGTTCCGTTCTATCAAACTTGAACTCTGCGTTCTTGCAAGTGCGCCCCTACAGGTTAGTGGTCCGATCAAGGGGGGGTGTAGTGAAGATCGTTATCTACATATGTACAATGCTAAGTTAGCATAACCGCGTTAGATGTTAGAAAGCCATCTTGCCGCTTTTGCTGCTTTTGCACACGACACTGTAGTCACATGTTATTAAATTGAGAAATACTTACTCGACTTTGCTTCACATGAGAACTGTCTGTTGTTAACATCCCAAACAGTGAGCAGCGACCTTGGTCTGTACACAGTGTAAAAGAAACAGTCTGGGTCGCTAGACGGTGCATGTTGTTGAGTTCAGGTTGATCGGCCCACTAGTTTAGCCATAACACGCACGCAGCTGCAAATACCTGAAAGTCGAGTGCTTTTAATATTGCAGTGTTACATGTTTTCACCACATTCGGAAGAAGAGCGTTCCTAGGAGCAGAGCATAGCTGATCCTGTGATGTGAACTCTCTGAGCTGATTCTTACGGTATGGGGTTCCCCATTCAAGCCTAGAGACCTTCTATTAGTCTAATAATGCTATTAGTGTGTTAGAGAAAGGAAGGTGGCTTAGATCCACTGTCATTTTAATATGATTGCTCCTTTCATTTTCTATGGTATTGTAACTATGCTGATATTTTTGATTTTAATCGTTTGTCTGCTAATGTTAACCAAACTGCTGCATCTTAGGACACAAGGTTTATAAAATAAACTCTTTAAACTTTTACCGTGTCTCTGATTATTCTGTTGTGGACTGGTACGAGAATAATTACGGAAAAGTATTTCTGATTCCCACCATTCCTGAGAAATATACTAAGTCGCTTGTTCTGGGTTGTCTATACATTGAGACCGCCGAGCTAAACCTCTGATAACGAATGGGACACTGATGCTGGCCGGATAAGGGGTTCTGGGTTCTGAGGTGAGTTTTTGGTACACCGCAATTCACTGAGGGCCTGGGTTCCTGCGCATAGTTCTGCGCATAAGCAGAATCCCTGCAACAGCCTTGTTTGGAAAGGGTAGTGAAATGGATGACAAGGAGCTGTTTGAAGCTCAATGGGGACAAAACGGAGCTGATGGTCCTCAGAAACACTGTAGTCCCCAGGACTCTAGCCAGCTGGCCAAGTTGCTTAAGGATTTCACCAATCTCAAGCACTGCTATGAAAAATCTGGGATTTTGCATGGACAAGGAGCTAACTATGGAGACCCAGGCAAATAAGTTGGTGGGTATTTGCTTTGGGCTACTTAGAATACTCCGTAAGATTTTAGAGCTTATCAGTTTACAGCTAAGGAAGACAGTAATACATGCAGTAGTTATATCACACCTGGATTATGATTACTCCCTCTTTCTGGGTGCACGTAAATTGTCATCAAGAAACTTCAGGTTGTACAGAATGCTGCGGTCAGACTACTGTGTAAGGTCCCAATTCAGGAACAAGTGGGAAAGCATCTAAGAACACTACACTGGATACCGACCGAGGCCGGAATCAAATTTAAAGCACTCTGCCTAACACACCGAGCCATAAATAATGAGGGACCCTGTAAAATTAGAAACCTGGTGGGCTTATGTGTTCTCAACAGATGTCTCAGATCCGGCACAGAGCATCTATAGATGGCGTGGAAGATCCTTCACCCATCTGGAACCCAAGTTATGGAATTCATTACCTCAGGAACTCAGATTCCTAGGTATAAAATCTATGTTCAGGAAAAAGTTGAAGAACTGGATGTTTTACCGGTTCTCCTAATCCTTCCTCTTGAAGTCTGCACCGTGTTTGACGCCTAGCACTGGGAAGCCTTTTGGCAGCCATGTGCTCTACAGGTTCTTATAACATAACACAATGACACTTTTTTTTGTTCCAATACGAATCATATTTTTCGTGATAGTCATTAAAAATAAAAAAGATTTCTACAGCTGTTCTAAATACACCTGCCATCTGAAAAGCTCTTGTACTTTGCCAGTAAAATTATTCCTGAGGTATATTTTTTTCAAAAAATAAAATTTGTATTGCAAACATTTGACCACTTGCCTGTGGGCATTTTCCAAAATGGCAGCAGCTCACAAGTGTGCTGGTCATCAGAGAAGAGATGCAGTGGCACAACTATTATGACATCAGCAAATAGTTGTTTCTTCTATGGAGGTAATGGTGCTCACAAAGGGTGGTGGTGGCTAGGCAGTGGACTCTAGCAATCTAGAGTGTTTTCCTAAATCAGCGGCGTGCACTCAAAGGGCCTGGCTGTTCTGCCCCTACTTAACCTGCCTGGCTCAATTTCCTCTCAGGGTCGGTGGCTCTGGAGGCTCTGACCACCTTGGAAATCATCATTGTTCTGCTGACTTCATTAGCAGATGTTGCAGAACATGGCAGACATGCTCTTAAGGAGCAAGATGATCCCACAATGGCAATGCAAACACAGGTGCTCTGACCATGCCCATGCCCCACTGAATCGACTGAGTCAACCAGGGCAGAGCCAGCACAGAAGACTCTGGTGGTGCAGTCATGCTATTGCTGCACCAGAATGGATAGCCAAATTACAAAGAGTACAGAATGCGGTGGCACTGGGCCTTCCGAGAAGAGCGAATACGAAGAAGGCCCTGACAGCTTTACACTGGCTGCCAGTAGAAAGGAGAGTTGCATTCAAGGCAATGTGCCACTGCCACCATATTCTATTGAAGAAAGGCCCTAGATACCTGCAACCGTTAATAACCAAATACATCCCAGGTCTGAACTTAAGATCTATGGGTAAGGCATTGGTGACTGTACCGAGAATATTTAGAGCAAGAATGGGAGCACGCTCTTTCAGGTACCGTGCAGCCAAAATGTGGAACGGCCTACCCTTAAATATAAGAATAGAACCATGGGAAAGGAGTTTTCGAAAACAGCTGAAAACATGGCTGTTCAGGCAAACCGGATAGGGTTACTGGTCAGTTAGTTATGCACAGCGTAGCATCACAGGCGGATGGCAGCAGCCTCCCAACCAGAGTATGCATGTCAGCGCGGGGACACACCGGTGGTGTAAACATGCGCTCTACAAATGAATAAATAAATAAATAATAAATAAATAAATAGCACTATTAGCAAGGAGAAGAATCTTAAAGAATTTCTCATAAGCCAAGTCAAAGGTCAAGTCAATGTTGCTGTCCTGTCTGTAGTGGAAATAGATCATGGTTCCAATAACCTTCAAGTACAATCAAATACACTATTAAAGGTGGACAAGATCCAGCAGATAAATGTGCTTGATCAACATCTAAGTGTGCAAACTCCAGCCACTTATATATTGGAGTCCTTTTTTTCTTTCAGAAGTATTAGACCTTAGTTATGAGGCAGATTCAGAATCAGAGCCAGATAAAGCTGACATGTAACATACTACGGATCCAATAAAAACATGGGAATTGATGATGGAAACACTAATTACCTTGATGGAAGGTTGTAATGAACCGAACAAAAACACCTCCCAAATCACATAACTAATTCTTGTTAACTGCAATCTATGAGCTAATATGTGCCCAGCACGATTTAAATAAGAAAGATGGGGATGATCTTGGGATAACTAATCTAATAACTCAAGCAACAGTACATAAAATCTTGAAACAAATGTCAGTGTTCGGTAAACGATTGACTGAAATGAAAGAATCAACAGTCCAATAAGAAAAAGCCACTGCTGTTATCTGAGAGCACATGGCTGATCAACAGCAACCAACACACATCTTATTTGATAAAATGGAAGATATGGAAAATTGAATGAGGTGCAACAATCTTCATGTCCCTGGAATTGAGGATGGGGAGAGGGGGTGATCCCAGGAGTTTTATAATATGTTTATTTCAGATGACATTTTCTGATTTTCAAGAATGGTACATTGACGGCAATTTGCAACGTGCACACCTTTTTAACAGACTCAACGGGAATTGTAAGAATCTGTCCCCTAGTGCTGTTTTAGTCTGCATTGGAATTTTTTTTTTTCGGCATTTGCTCTATTAGGCTGCACAGCCTAAAAAGTCTGCCAAAGATAGTACATATATATTTGTAATCAGATCTGATTTGTGTGATTGTACAATTAAACACCATTGGTGGTTTAAACAGATGAATCCTAAGTCCCCACAAATTAGGAGCATAGTCTTATCTTCAAGAGCTGCCATGCTTTAAAATAGTATACAAAGTTTGGACTAATATATGTACTTCTGTGGACCAGGCAGAGAAATTGTTGGAATAAAAGCAAGGAGTGGACAATTGTACAAAGACTAATTAAGGGTCAAAGGGGCATATGTATGAAAAAAGAAATTTGCGATTCACAAAATGCGATTTTTAGTGAATCGCAATTTGAGAATCGCAAAATGCGATGTAAATAAAAAATCGTAAAATATTAGCGATTCCTAAATATTCGCAGAATACGTTTGCAAACTCCATATTAGCGATTCCTTATTTGCGAATTCGCAATTAACAAATCGCAAAATTAGCGAATCGGCAATTCAGGTGCAGCTTGATGACATCACACCCAGGAAGTGTGACTGTTCATGCTGTTCCTGATTGCCTGAGGCTGTGTGAGAGGCTGGTAGGAGAAGCAAACCACTTTGGACTGCAACACCACCAGGACCAAATGGATCCCCAGGAGAAGGATAAGGAGGAGGCTGGGAGGAAAAGGAAGCATAAGTTCAGTGAGAGGGAGCAGGAGTTTCTAATTGAAGAAATGGGCCTTAGCCACGAGTTGCTGTCTAGGAAAATATCCCTTCCAAAAGCAAAAAATATGGCTGGACATCCAGGCAAAGGTCAATGCCATCGGTGTAACCCAGTGCTCCGTTGCTGACCTACGCAAGCGCTGGTATGATATGCGCTACTGGTCCAAAGACAAGGTGGCAACCAGGCTTGCGGAGGCGAAGAAGACTGGTGGGGAACATCCACTGAGACTGAATCCACGCCCCTTGAGGAGTTGGGGGAATTCACCCTACAGCCTGAGAGTATCAGTAGTGTGGCTGACATCGACAGCTCCGACCCTCCCAACACTAGACAGGTAAGATGCATGCAAAATCAGCCCTGACACATTACCTACTCAATCACACACTCAGGAATGCACCAAATGCTAAGTAACAATGCAAATCAATTCCACTTTTCCAGCACACCCAACAATGCATCATGAGAGATGTAGTATACATTAGAGCAATGAGACACAGCAATGCAGAATCAGTAGAAGTAAATTAGTAAAGGCAAAAAACACTAGACAGTACTGAGCTAACCCAAATTGAGAAAACATTATTCAGTGAACAATGTGAAGCAGAACCCACAATTAAAATGTGCCTTTTCATTTACATTTCAACCTGAAACACAGGATGACAGTTCAGGTGCTGAGGAGGCAGCACACACAGAGGACCAGGCAGGGCAAGGACACAGAGTAGACAACACTGACAACACCTGGTCCCTGGAGACACCATCAGATTGTGCCTCCACTTCCACTGTTAGAAGGAGAACCAGAGTCCATAGGGGATGAGGCCCAGCCAGACCAGGAACAGCATGCACAACAGGTCCACGATCAGCCCCCTGTGCACCGTAGGGAAGAAACATGCAGAAGACGCAGGCCAAGGGCAACCACCAGTGCAGCTGCTGTAGAGGATCCTACGGTGTTTCCGGCCTGGAAGGCACCATAGTTAAGGTACAGCACCTGCAAACAAAATCAATGAGGTCAATACTCAGGCAGCTGGTGTGTGTTAACCATAACCTGAGTGACATGAAGCAGGGCATTAGAGAAATGACGGGCGCAATAAAAGAACTCTGTGCCACAATGAAAAGAGACCAGGCAGCCAGACGCAGGGGGAAACAACGTCTCTACACCTGTCTGGACACTTATAGCAAGGTGGTCAACTGCCTGTCTAATGCCACTTCCGTGCTGTCATGCCGCTCAGTTAGCATGCAGGTCAAAATGGCACACTGCAGCCAGGATGTGGCCAAAGGGTTGGTACAGGTGACAAATGCAGTAGACCAGCTACAGACAGCTACCATAGGTGGTACAGGTCTCCTGGGCTCAGGGGATAGTGAGGAGCTCTCAAGCCGAAGCAGCATCACTCCACCAATTGCTGAACACAGACGGCGCAGTGTGAGGCAGGGAACATCGGATGCCTCAAGGGAGAGCAGTCAGCACCCTGAGCGTGCAACAGCAGGACGCGCTCGCAAGAAATAAACTGTCACCACAGCAGAATGCCAATGGGTGAAGTAACCCATTGCATGTGGACTTTTGTTTAGCCTTCATCCATGCACTGTGGACATGACATGTGCAACAGATTGTGACACACATAAAGTGTGTTTTTAGGCTGTGTGACTGATATTCACCTGCAGCTAAAGTAAAAATAAAACACAGTCATGCACAAATTATCTTTTGCATTGTGTCATCATTGCTCACCTAGAAATAGTTTTGTGTTATCTCATCGCGTCTCTGTTGGCCCGCAGCTGCCCCTACACCACCTGCTGCTGTGCAACGTGGACCTGGGCCCTCATCCTCAGATGAATCTGTATCAGTAAGTTCAACTGGTATGCCTTTCATAGTTGCAATGTTGTGGAGAATGGCACAAGTAGCCACAATCTTGCAGCAGGTCTCTGGGCTGAATTGTAGTGCTCCTCCACTTTTATGCAGGCAGCGGAACCAGCTCTTCAGTATCCCAAATGTCCGCTCAATTACACAGCGCATTGCTTTGTGTGCGCAATTGTATGTTCGCTCCCTTGGATTAGCTGGATTGAAGTACGGTGTGAGGATGAAATCTCGCACGACATATGCCCTGTCACCTACAGGATGAAAGACATGCAGTTAATCACTGTCCTCTCACTTCAGGCCTTAACTGTATGTTACAGCGTTAGACATGTATTTACCCAGGAAGTAGCCGTCGCCAAATTAGCCACCAGTGAGACGTGTGTATATCCCACTATGTCTAAATATAAATGAGTTGTGTGTACTGCCAGGGTATTTTGCAACTATATCCGTTATGATATATTTAGCATTGCAGATGACCTGTATATTGATGGAATTATATGATTTGCGGTTCCTGAATACAAACCCATTGTTTGATGGGGGTGAGAGGGCTACATGGGTTCCATCTATACAGCCAACGACATGGGGAAATTGGGCAATCTGGTAGAAGTCCTGTTTTGCTTGCTGTACTGCCTGTTGTGTGGTGGGGAATTGGATGTGATGATGTAGCCTCTGTACCATTGCATCCAAGAATGCATGGAAGAAGCGCGTCAGGCAAATCTGGGAGACCCCTCCTGCTGCTATCACCCCCTGGAAACTCCCTGATGCCAGTAAGTGCAGTGAACACAGGACCTGCACATGTGGTGGAATGGTTTGGGTCCTGCGGGTTGGCTGTTCAAGCATGGGTTTTAGCTCAGAAATCAAGTCCATAATGGTTGCTGAGTCCAGCCTATACTTCTCATGGATCTTTTCCTCTGTCTGCTGGAACAGTGATGCGCACTCTGAATATCCATTCCTGTTTCCTCATTCTCTGTGCTGCATCTTGAATTCACATCCTCCTGGCTATCACATACAGCGCTGCCATTGTGGAAGTTCATGTTGCATTGTGGGCCAGTTTCAATAGGTTGCACCTGGTTGCCACCTGCTTTGAGTTGGTGGTAAAATGAATGTGCAAAATTGTGAATTTTGTCCATTCGCAATTTGCGATTTATTTTATACATATCTTTGCGAATTCGCGATAACGTTTTTTGCGATTATCGCAAATAGCATGTCGGTATTTGCGAATTCGCAAAAACAATTTGCAGATTTGGAGAATTGCAAAATAGTAAGTCAGTAAATATTTGTTACATGCTTAGTTAATAAAAACCATTGCATAATAAAAAAAAAAGGGGCATGATAAAATTGAGCAAGCAGTGTATGCATAGCTAAATAAAACAGCCAGTGTAGTCAAATCATTATTTCATTCATGTGAGATGCTGTGGCCGTCTGTAAATTTTTCTTCATTCTGGATCAATAGAATTAAGTCCCTTGTAACTGTTCACAGTCTCTGATTGTGTTTTCTATTTTTTTTACTTGTGCGTAATTTGTTTCAGTTCATATTTGCAGTGGGCGAAGGTCTTTGCACTTAATACCATCAGGTTAAGATATTAAAACAATCAGTTAGCACTTTTATGTTAAAACTGCTTTTAAAATTTGTGTAAAAATGCACAGGAGGTTATAAGTTGCTGTCCTTTGATTCAATGTTATATTCCTTCTCTGTCGCCTTTAGTTTCTTTCTCGCCGCATAGAGGAAGCGAACTAGACAGCAGGCCAGCCAGATGTCCTCTCCGTCAAAGAAGACCTTGACTGCCTGTCTGCAGGTTCTAATGCATAGTCTGTTCAAGGCGGGTTTTAGTATGGATCTTCTTTCCCTTTCTAAGCGTTTGCATGTGAAGACAATGTGTAGAGTATCTTCCTTAGCCTCGGCACACAGTCTGCATGATGTTTTAGATTGTGGCCGTTTCCATGGTGGTAAATGCGGCAGTATCGGTAGAACGCCCATCCTGAAGTTCAGAAATTTTTCTTTTTTGGTCCTGGTAAATCCAGTCCCTAGATAGGTTTGTGAGGAGCAGTTTTTGTAGCTCTGAATAACAAACCATCCATGTGCTCTTTCAGACAGGGAGGCTTTGTCTTCGAGATTGGATATGATTTTTACTGTTTTGTTGACAAGCTTCTTAAAGGTTTTATGGATCCCAATTGTGTCCCAGTGGGCTTCTAAGGCCAGGCTGGCCAAGAACTCTTTTAAATAAATCAGGGCTGCACAGTCTTTTTTCCGATTCAGATCATTCCATAATAATTCATTTAGTGAGCCTGGTTCTGCTCCTTTGATTTTGTGCCAGCATTTCAGGTAGGCTTCCTTTCGTGCGGTTTGTTGTTTTGAAATGCCGAACTCTAACCTGATTTGGGCTGGTGATGTATAGCCTGGGAGGTTAAAAATGATTCTCATTGCCTATGTTACTGTCCTGTCTAGGGTGTCAGCGTCTCTCCGTCTGAGGCACTTGCTTCCGTAAGTAATGGTTGGGAGAAGCTTTGCGCGGATTACCTGTAGCAAGGGGGTAAAACTTGGGCCACTTATTTTTTGTTTAATGTTTTTTAGTGCAACTGCCAACAGGGTTCCTTTGCCTTTTATAGATGCTTTTTGCCGGAGGAACGTGTCTTGAATGTCCCAAATTTTGCCCAAGTATTTAAATTCACTGACAATATTGAGTTTCTTCCCTTCCAGAACCCATTGGAAGTGGTGTGATTTATTTTTCAAGTTAATAACCATTACTTTAGTTTTGCTCAGATTTATTCGTAGGCCATTTCTATTGGAGAAGTTGCTCGTGGTATTTAGCAGGTGCTGTAAGCCAACTGGAGTGCGGCTGATCAGAACCAGGTCATCTGCGTATAGTAAATTCGATAAGGGGGAACCGCCAAAGTTTGGGGCATGATGGCTGCACTTATCCAGTTCTGGCGAAAGGTCTACCAAGAACAAGTTGAACAGGATAGGCGCCAGAACGCACCCCTGCTTCAGACCCTTAGTTGTCGGGATTCTCCGTGATATACTTTCTCCAGGACCTAGCTTGATTTGGATCCAGGCATAACTGTGCAGAAGATTCAGCTGGTTCTGAAGTTTGCTCCTAATTTTCATTTTGGAGAGTTTTGCCCAGAGTTTATTCCTATCAATACTGTCGAAGGCTGCAGAGTAATCTATGAAGCACAGGTATAACGGTCTTTTGATGAATTTAGTATTGTCTATTAGGAGCGATAATGCCAGTATGTTTGTCGATGTGCCCATACTTTTCTGAAAGCCTGATTGATTAATAGGAATAGATGCAGTTTCCGATGCCCATTCTATAATTTCTTCCAGAGGCAGCCCTGCATAATATTTGGCATCATCATCTAGTAGTGCAACCAGTCTATAGTTTTCTGCGATGTTTTTGCTGCCTTTCTTATGCATCAGAGAGATGATGGACCCTCTCCATGATTCCGGTATTATCTCTGTTTCCATGACGTGCCAGTAAAGTGGTAGGAGTTCAGATGCCCAGTAGTCCGGGTCTTGTTTATATAAGATCGTTGGTATACCATTCGGGCCAGGTGCGCCCTCGGTTCTGCCCTTTGCAATTCTGTTCTTGATTTGCTTTGATGTAAAAGCCCGTTTGGGCTTATCTTCTTGCGTACACAGGACTGGGATGGCCCTGCTGTACTCCAGGGGCTCTTGTGTGTTAGCTGAGTGGCCGCTGTTGAAATGATCCCAAAGGTATTTAAACCAGTCCTGTTCTGTAATGTGAGAGTTTGTTCCAAGTGCCCTTGGGTTCTAAATTCTCGTCAGTGTATGCCAGAACCTAGCGCTGTTTTTTGCTTTCGCATCGTAAAGGATTTTGGCCCATGCTGTTTCTGTTCTTTCGCGGCGAGCTTCCCACATGAGTTTTTTCTTGCTGTTTTTTAGTAATCTGAGCTTAGCTAGTAGGTTGGTGTCTGGCCCTGCCCGGTGAAGCGCTTGTGTTGTTTTGTTAATTCCTTTCTTTAATTGTTTTAATTCCTTTAATTGTGATCCTCTCAGAAGACGATTTTGCGTGCTCAGTGGTGGAGATTGGGACCTGTGTCGGGGCGCAACAGCTCTAGCTGCGTCCCTCCCTTCTTCATTTGTGTGTAATGTGCCAAGGGTTTAGGTGAATTTGCCCCATGATGCAATTATATTTGTGTTATCCTTCTTTTTGTCCTCCCAGAGAGTCTTTGCCTAAAGCAGGAAGTTCTCAAAGTTAGAGATTTTGCATTTGATTCTTTTCAGGTTTGTTGTGTACTCTCTGCATAAGCGGACTGGTTGCTCAGTAGATGCGGTGCCATAAGCATCCAGAGTAATCTCTTGGGGTAGGTGGTCACTGTAATCTGAGATTCCTATCCTAAAGTTGACTATTTTATTGAAGAGGGAGTATGACGTGAAGTTATAATCAATTGTTGTGTTTGCAACGGCACTGTAGTATGTAGCTGCCGGCGGGCGATCTCCCTTAAAACGCCCGTTCAGTGCAACTAGACTCAAATTTTCCAGGTCCCTGAGGAGCTTCTTGGCTGTGCTAGTTGGCTTGCCCCCCTTGCTTGGTTCCTGATGTGGGATCCCCCAGACCGAGGACTGCTCTTCAACAATTTCTTCTCTTTCGTTGCCCTGTTAGAAGCATGTTGAAATCTCCTGATACTAAAAGGTTTGGGTTAGCTTCTTCCTCGAGGAGTCTTGATAAGACAAAGACCAGCAGTTTGGCGCTGGTTTTTTTGTCCCTTGGATGAAGGTAGGTATTGACAAGTTTTAGCTGCTGATTATCTGCGTGACCTGTTAGTTCCAGCTTAATTGCTTGTATGCTGTTAGTTGTCGTTGTCGTCATAGGTAGTTCCCTGGCAGTAGATATTGTTTTAATGGAAGTGAACATTACAAGACCGCCCTTTGTGTGACCAAACTTAGCTTCCTTGCAGGCCGGGAGGTGATAGGACTTATACCCTTGGATATGAAGAGGCTCAACTAAACAGGTCTCTTGCAGTAAGATGAGGTCGAAGTCTTGAAAGTAAAGTAGAACGTCTTTATCCGTGGCTTTGGACCCTAGTCCATTAACATTCCATGACCAGAGCCTTAATTGATGCATATTGTTAGCTGCTTTTCTGCCCTGTCAGGTTTTTCTTGCTGGGGAGTTAATGGTTCGTGATATCCAGGACCAGCTGTTGTCGATCGTATTGTTGTCGCCTATTAACCTAGGGTTCCAAGTGTTTGTTTCTGCGCTACGAGCGTCCTAAGTACTGAGTAAGCTTGTCTCGAGGCGCCCAATATTCTCAGGCTTATGGTCAGCATATGGCCGCAGCTCATGTTGCAGAGGTTCTGGGTAACCTATTACTTTCTGATGTTTCAATCTGATCCCCCAGGCATTGAGTTGTTGTTCTTCCCTCATTATTCTTTCTGTTTGACAAACAAATTCCACGGACTCCAAGTCACTTGAGGTTACTCCCGTTAAATTGCTGATGCTGGTTAGTAGTCGCAAGATGTTTCCTCTGTTCAGGATGTCCCCTCTCCCTTTTGACTTATGTTCCGTAATAGACAAAATTATCTTTGACTCCTCCTGTAGAGGGTACCTGTGGCCAGACCCTATGTCTTGCACCTCCTCGGTGATCCCAGGATTTCTCAGGTCCGTTGGTGCTGATTCAGACATCGGCCTAACCACGGCATTTGCTGTGTTAAGTGGTACAGAGGATCCACTAATAACGGTTGGCTGGTTATCCGTCGTAGTGCTTGGATTGGAGCTCCTTGCATTCTTGTTACGCAAGTCGTCTGTCTGGGTAGCTGAGGAGATCATTGTCGGAGTTGGCGGCACTTCCTCCGTGCATGTATTCAGTGTATTCTCCTCTTTCAAATCATTTCCTTCGGTGAACTTTGGGGATGCCAATGCCCTGTTTGGGCTTGACAAAGGTTGGTCTCCTCTTTGGGTTCTGGCTGGTGCCAGAAAATACTATTTAATGGGAGCGTTTTTGCTGGTAATTAACTTATTTCTCCCTTTTCTTTTTTGCTTCCGGCGGTTTTTCTGCCCGGACCTTGTTTTTTCTGTCATCTCAGTGCCGTGGACTTGCCCTGGTATAGCATAGTCAACGGTGCCTTCTTCCGCTATTGTTATTTCTTGGTGTTGGAAGCTTATTAGCTCAGTTTGTAAGGGATCTATACCCCACCCAACTTCATGAATGGTTTGCGGTCTTTTACCTTGGTACTGTTCAGCTCCCTTTTCTCCATGTGTGTCGGATTTAGCCTCCCTCCGATTAGTTTGTGTCTTTGGTCCCTGCATTTTGTCCAAGAAGCTCATGGCTCCTTGCGGTAGTTCTTGATGTGATGATACCGCTCAGTTATGTCTCTCCATAATGTCAAAGTTGGTTGTGGTATTTGTTGGGGCTGCAGCTCTTTTTATCTCCTTTAGGTCGCCAAGGAGATCCCCCATGAGGTTTGGTAAAGTTTCAAGTTTGTCTATAATGGCAGGGCAAGAGCAGCTTGAGTGTGCAATTTGGGTGTCATCTTGTACTCTCTTGATGAGATTACTCATTTCTGTCAATCTGTTGTCAATGTTTGAGACATGGACCGCCAGGAAATTTAGGAGAAATAGCTGAATGTCCATTTTATCTGAGTCATACTGCATGGATTTAAGTGAGAGCTGTATAGTATTGAGGAGTGATCCCCATAGATCCTTTGGGCTAGTTGAGTGTTCCTCCATTGGGGAGTCTGTCTGGGTTATGATTGGTTCAGCCTGAGGTACGTCTGGTAGATAAGAGACTACCAGTTTTGCTCATTCCTCAGCAGTGAGGTAGGGCGCTTCGTTTTTGTCGTCTTTGTGGCTTCCTGAGTCTGAGTTGTTCTCCAGGGTATTGGTCTGTTCTTCGTGTATATTTGATCGGTGAGCCCCCACTGCTGGCGACCCAGTGGTTTTAAAAAAAAGATCTTGGTTTTCCTTCCTCTGTGTACCCTGACTGATGCTCAGCTGTTTCATTGTTCATTTGAAACGATTTTTGTGTAGAGCAGATGGACGGGTGTTGATCGCCCTTTTTGCTAACTTTTTGACTCTGCAGATTCTGTAGGTCCTCTCACTGGTGTGAGGTCAGGCTTAAGTTTGAGTTTAGGTTTGGTTTAGGAGCAATCAGGATTTTTGGCTCTAGTGGAATGTTCCACTCATCCTGATTGCTGGGGGATTTGATTTTTAGGTGATCACCTTCCTGTCCGTCTCCCTGATTACTAATGAGTGAGAGGGTTCGCATGGTTGCCCATGGGCTCCATACTTTCATGCCTTCAGGACCACCTCCAGTGTCAGTGTTTGTGGCCAGGTTCTCATTTCTTTCCTCCTGTCGCTGTTCAGCTCTTTTATCTTTTGCAGGTTCTTGTGCTTGCTGCTCTTGGGATGCAGCAGTGTTGTAGTGCTCTGTGTCTCTTGTTGATCTGTCCTTGGCTTGCTTTAGATGTTGAGCTTTGTTCGACAGAGCAGGTGATGGTAGTGATGATATTGGTAGCGGTGGTGGTGGTACTATGTCTGTCTGGTGTATGACCACTGGGTGCAATGGTGATGGAAGCCCTTTTGATTCAAAGTTGTTGCTGTTTAATAACCCCCGCGTCCTTTAAAAATGAAAATTTCATATATATTTTGGGCTGAAAGCTGGTATTGGAAATCTTTCCTGGTGTTACTCCTTTGATTGCCACCAGTGTGTTGCGTGCCAGAGGGGAATGAGGGGTATAAGGTCTTGCCAGGGTTAAACCTTTACAAGACTCGCCCAGAATTTTGCTCTTTTTTTTCCTATTCGAGATGACAGTGGAGATTGATTGCCTTTCTCTACCTGACCTCATTTTTTTTCTAGCTGCTCTTCTTTGTTGCTCTTCTTTGTGAGTTTGAATGTATATGTATATTGAGCAAAGCTTTGCGGTATTAAAAAGATGTTATCAAGAAGAGGCTTCTTAAAACTACAGGAATCTCTCTGTGCCCTAGGGTGAATGTGGTTCTTATTTTGAGCTTTGTGCTTGGTGCCCTTGCTCCCTGCCCCAGACCGTTCCTTAGTTCGTAGTCCTTAGTCCTTGGCCCTTAATCCTTAATCCTTAGCCCTTGATCAAGGATTGATCCAAAGTCCTTGGTCTTTGTTGCTCCTTATTGCTGTTGCTGTTATTGCTTTTGCTTTTGCTTCAAGAAGCGTAGAAATTTTGAGAGTGTAGTGTAATGTTTTTAAGAAACCGCACAGGTAAGGAGCTTTTCGCCGATTTCCGCTGCTACCGTCAATGCAACAGAGACCATCAAGACCATCAAGACCATCTAACCATTAGGCGGAAGATTGTATTGGTCCAGCAAGGCAAGGGAGGGCAAGGCAGGCGTTTAAAGGGCTCTAATTAGCCCCCCTCCTCTGTGTTTCCTCTATATTTGCTGTCGATACCCCGATACCTCAATTCTTCGAGGCTCTGTGCTTCTATACTCTGTGCTTCAATGCCCCAGTGCTCGGTGCCTCTGAGCATTTTCGCTGTGTTTGGCTATGTTTTGGCAGCTGTTGGCAGTGACTCAGCACAGCACAGCTCTCACAGAAGACACGTGCGGGGACAGAGCACAGCACAGGACAAGCGTGCACAGATCTCCCCCCCTCGGGCTTGCTTCTTTAACTCAGGCGCAATCAGACCAGTCGATCAATCCAGCCCTAGCCAGGGAGAAACAAGGCAAAGCAGTAGGAGCAATGAGGAATGATGTAAAGAAGCCCGGTCAATTCATGGGTAAGAAAAGTAAACTAAACAATGTGAAAAATGCTAAGTCCCGTGCGCCAGGCAATGTACTTGCTGGAGGATTGGAAAGAAAACAGCCGGTGATCACGAGTCTGTTCTCTGATATGAGTATGGAGGAGGGAGGACAGAGGAATAAACAAACGAAAGATTGTGCCAATATTGAGAAAACTGGTGAAACTCAGACACAGATTCAAGAGAGCCTGATGGATATAAACAATATCCGAACCTCATGGGGGTCGAGTAGTGAGATTACGGTACTAAATATGGCTGATTCGCCCACAATTATCCAGCAAGAGAGTGAGGGTAGCAAAGAAAGGAACTTATCGTAGCCTACCCCTCCCATTAATGAGAAAAAGGAGAAAGATGCCAGTATGATCCAGAAAGCAAGGCAGGGGCCACACATGTTGACAGATGGTTTACAAGTAAGCCTCTCAGAAAATATAGAATTGGGCTACCTATTCCCCGATCCTATGGAAAACCTTTTTTCACTGAATGAAGAGTCCGGAGACTCGGCTATCATTAAATCGAAAAGTGGTAGTAGTGATGACGGGTACGTAGACACCTCAACAAGTTACTGTAGCCAACAGGGGGGTAGAGAGGTGCCCAGGAAATCAAAGAGGCATTCGTAAAGGAAAAGGAGTACCCGTAAGCAGGAAGGAACGGAGGAAGAGGGTGGGCTCAGGTGGGACTATTCAGATACACAACCACATTCCCTGGTAGGTTTGTATGAAACAATGAGCTTAAACAGGAGATCTCAAGGTGGCATGGTGGTTCATAGGGACCCTGAGCAGACTCCCGAATCTACACTAGCTATGATCCTGCAATCATTAAGTACATTTCAAAATGAGATTAAAATGGAAAATCGGCACGCCCGTGTTGCTGCAAAAAACTACAGGGTTCAGTGCGCAAAATTGGGAAGACCTGCACTGAAATAGCGGAAAGGATGAGTATGGTGGAAAATCGGACGGAAGTGCTGGAAATCACAGTTGACGCCTTAAAAACATAGGTAACCTCACAAGAGAGTGTGGTGAAAGACTGGAGGAGGCAGAAAACCGCCAACGTCGGAATAACCTAAGGATCCTAGGAATCCTGGAGAACAGTGAAGGAAGTGATATTCACTCATTTACTATCAATTTGTTCAAGAATGCGTTTCCAGAATTAACGCAATGGGATTGGGATAAAGAGATTCAACGTGTGCACAGATTCCCGATGACAATGTCTAAACGTCCGCAAAATATTCAATCATATCCTAGAGTTATTTTGATTTATTTTTTAAATGTTTTGCTCCGACAGGTGGTGTACGACCTGGTCAGACCTAATAAAAAACGGAACTGGGAAAGCTTTTCATTTTTCGCTAAACCAGATTTTGCACATGCCACAGTGGAGAGACGCTGGCGGCGTCGACAGCCGATTACACCGTTTCAAAAAGCAGGCATCGTAGCTTTTCTCCAGAACCCTGCCAAATTGAAAGTATTCTCGCAAGGACGAACCTTGTTTTTTACATCAGAGATACAAGCCGAGCAAACAAAGGAAATCATTGCAGGGAAATCTGGACACTCTGAGAGCAACCAATAGCTTCCTTCGTTCTCCTTTTTTTTGGTCCTTTTGGATATTGTTTTTTTTGTATGAAGTAATTGCGTTACTCTTTTGTTGTAGCTGGGTGGAGGGATAAGTCGGGCGAATATCTAAGAAGAGGATGTATATACAGGAGGGGCGGGGGTGTGGAGAGTGGGTCAGACGCTACCACACAGGTTCAGGATTGAGCCTGGTGGCTTAGATAATGGTGGGGGGTGGGAATGTGGGAGGACAAGACTAGGGGGATTTTTAGACACAAGGTGTATTTGACGGGTGCAGGGTGGGGGGTCAATGCGAAAACAGAAATTCTAGAGCAGGGCAAGTATGGCTTAAAATGAGGGATATTACTACAGTTAAGTATGGATGGGGTGAACAAACATTATCATGGCCAGGTTGAAAATTGTGACTGTTAACATTTGTGGCCTTAACGACATTAAGAAAAGACAGAAAGTAGCTGTGGGATTACAGATAACCGGGGCTAATATTATATGTTTACAAGAGACACATATTGAGGGATCTCTACAATATCTGCTGAAAACGCTAGGGTATCGGCTGATTACTGCTTCAACACAGGGGGTGCGAGCTAGGGGGGTGGAAATTTTGGCAAAAGGGGAAGATCTCTAATTTACACGTACGTTAGCTGACAAATTTGGACAGTGGGCGATTACAAAATGCCAATATGACAATGGGGAAAGTAAATTGACTCTTTGTACTATCTATGGTAATATTAGCGATGACCCAGATGTGCTGTCTAGCGTGGTTAATTAATTGGCTCACTGGCCTCTCCTGCTGATTGTGTGTAGGGATCTCAATTTACATTTACCTGGTGACTGGCTTTCGGATCCAGGTTTTAAATATCAAGGGCGGAAACCGAAAGTCTTCCAGGCACTGAAAGATATGTGTGTGCTACATGGGCTGATTGATGGATGGCAACTAGAGCACTCTGGGGTTCCGGGATTCACATATTATTCATATCCACATTCCCGGCATGCGCGGCAAGATTACATGCTTATGTCTAGCTTATTGAGTTCTCCAGTATAATAGAAAAAATGCCAAGAGTTTTATCGGACCATAATCCTTTAGTACTAAATCTGGTATGTGGGGTAAATAAATCCAAGATGAGGACATGGACGTTCGAAAGAGCATTACTGGGTAATGAGAAATTTTGTCAACATATGAGCAGATGGATTCCTGAATTTTTGGAGGATAATCTCGGTAGTGTAGCAATAGATGTGGTTTGGGATGCCCTAAAGGCCGGTATTAGAGGAGAGACGCTGCAATTCTCTCTGAGCTCTAACAAAGAGGCCAATCTAAAGATGGCGACGTTACAACACAATTTGAGTAGGGTCGAGGGATTAAGGCCGTTCAGGAGGGGCAAGTATCTGATAGCGAATTAAGTCGGCTGGCGATTGCTAAAAATCATATAATTGATGTTTTAACGGAGAAAGTGGTAGACAAGGCAACAACTAATAAAGAGAAAATATATGAATGGAATGAACAGGTGGGCCACCAACTGGCAGTTCGCACCCGAGAAGAGTACTCAGCTAATTTAGTAAAAGAGATTAAGGATCCAGAGTCTGGCCTCAAGACTGAATCCTCTGAAATTAGAGCCGTATTTCAAAGATTATATCAGAATTTGTATGAAACAGCAGAGAATCAACAGGGCAGACCTGAGGTATATTTAAATCTAAATGCTTCGGTAAGATTCGAGTAAGAGGATCAAGAAAGCTTAGACAAGCCCCCATTTTGGGAGGAGATCCTACTCTCTATGAATAGTCTTGCTGCAGGGAAAACTGCTGGTATGTTTGGAATTCCAACGGAGTTCAATGTTAACCCCTTCAGCGCGGCACGGATTACCGCGCTGTGCTGAAGGGTTCGTGCGTGGGCGGGGCCATGACGGAGCGGTTCCGTCATCCACACATCGCAACCGATGCGCATGATGGAACCGCTCCGTCATGCGCATCGAAGGGGTTAAATTCTCATCCCAAATAAAAGAAATAATACAGGAACTATTTATCCATATTTTTCAGGGAGGGAGGCCACCAGCCTCATGGTCATCCGCTAAAATTGTAGTCTTTTAAAAAAAATATAAAGATCCTTTAGAACCTGGGTCTTATCGTCCCATCACGTTGATAAACGGAGATTCCAAAATTTATTCCAAAGTATTAGTGAGCCGATTGGCACCGATTATACATAAAATCGTATCTGGACGTTAGCACGGGTTTATCCCAGGGAGATCTACAATTGATCACGTCCAAAGGGTAATTTCTCTCTTTGATTTTACAGAGGTGACAGGAGACCCTATGGCGCTTATATTACTTGACACTGAAAAAGCTTTCGATAGGGTCTCCTGGAAATACCTGTGGGCTACAATGTTACATAATGGGATTAGTGAGGGATTTATAAAAGCAATACAAATGCTATATGTGGAACCAGTAGCCAGGGTGTCAATAAATGGGGTATTATCGGACAAAATAACTATTACCAGGGGGACGAGGCATGGGTGTCCTTGTTCTCCTCTCCTATTCGCTATTTATATCGACCCGTTCATCCGTAGGTTAGATAATAATATACTAATACCATCAATTTGGTCACGAGAATATGAGACAAAAATACTGGCTTACGCAGAGGATATCGCTCTAGTTACCAGCGATCCTATTACTGCAATAGACGCAATAGAAGAGGAGGCTCTGAGCTTTGGAGCAGTCTCCGGTTATAAATTAAATCAAAGTAAAACGCTGATTATTCTTAATGACAAAATTAAGATGAGGGATGTTAGAGTCACAGATAAAGCTGTATATCTAGGGGTTAGCATAACTGCAAAGGTGGATAATATAGTTAGTAATAATGTGGAACCACTGATCCAACAAACAAAAAAAAGAACTGGTCCGGCTGAATAACTTACATTTAACAATAGATGGGAGATGTAACGTGATTAAAATGCTCTTTCTACCTAGATTTTTATATTTCTTGAGGTCCATCTGTTTGGAATTTCCTCCTCAACTGTTTAAATCCATAGAGTCCGTGTTCTCCAGGTTTATTGGGGGGATATAAGAGGCCACGCAGGACCTTTAGATTTATTACACTTCCAAAAGATAGAGGGGGACTGGCAATGCCCAATTTTAAACTGTACTACTGGGCCACCGTATTAAGATATTGCACATCACTCATCTCTACAGGGCCTAATAGCGATAATATACCTACTCCACAAGAACTTATATTGGGAAGGGGCTGTGAAGGTTGTCTTTGGCAACATAATAACGACAGCTACTTCAAGAAGGTTAAATTCAAGACCATCTCTGGCATATACAAAGTTTGGGGTAATGCTCGAAAACTACTAGGACTTGGACGATATTCGCATTATACTCCTGTATTTAAAAATGATGACCTTCCAGAGATATTCAGAGACAGTTGTATGGATCGGTGGATACAGGCAGGGATTGTACAGTTTGGCTGTTTCTACGCGTCGAACGGGTTGAAGACCTTTGAGGAATTACCTAACGAGTTTGACCTTAGCCATAGAGATTTCTTCAAATTCCTACAGGTGAGAGATTTCTTGACAAAGAAAGGGGGGGGGGCAGGATAAAATTCCAAGCAATTCAAATTAGAGAGAATATTTGTGAAAGATCTGTTTTAACTATTGGGGAGATTTATGAATCTTTGAATTCTCTGTGTACAGATGATATGGAGAAACAGATGGCTAACTGGCAGGCTAAACTAGTAGTATTGCCCCAAACCCCCCTACGCTCTTATGAACTGTCACAGACCTGCTTTATGTTGATAAAACTACAAGCTGAATATTATAAAACTTTTTATTCACAGTATTACACCCCGAATCAGATAGCAAAATGGGGGACCGGAAAGGGTACAAAATGTCCACGATGCACACTGTTTGAGGCCGATAGTGTGCATATATTTGCCTCTAGTAATGTAGTGTCAAGTTTGATAGCAGAAATCTCCGACTTTTTATCAGAAATATTTAAAACAGGAATTGGTATCACAGAGGAAATATTGTTGGGCACAGCGAATGTTACCTGGCCGAAATATATGCAACGACTGATTTTTGTGGCTATGGCCGTTTTAAGGTTATGTATAGCTTCAGCTTGGCTAGACCCGAATCCACCGGCATTTCAGCAATGGAGAGCCCGTTTGTTAGCAACATACAGCCTAGAGGTGGCCATATATAAAAGAAAAGGGTGTAACAAACGTAAAAGAGGCTTGATGATTTGGGATCCACTGTTGCAATGGATACACACTCATACTTAGGATGGATAGATGGTAATAAGGAGAAAAAGTTAGTTAAGTAAGAACTATTGATTTTTGATTTATCTATACTGTATTGTATATAAGCTCAACTGCTCTGCACCTTTGAATCTAATGGGGTGTATTGACGAATTATACAAGTTAAAAATTGTGTCTTTGTTCGGGTATGGGTAAAATTTGTAGGGGCGGGGGGTGGGGGCTGGGGTGGGGAGTTGTGTATGTGACAAAAAAAGTAACTAAAAAAAAAACCAAAAAAAAAAGAGCAATGAGGAAATGACGCCAAGCATCCGGGCCCCAGCTCTTGTTGGCAGTTTATTTCCCCCCTTGCGCCTCTTCTGATGTCCTTCCCGCCTTTTTTTGTTGGGGATGCCTGGGCCTACCTGAGCCCACCCCTTGCTGGCCGCCAGATCCTCTGCGGCCCACACATACGAGTGCGGCCGCGGGAGCTGGCAGTTTCCTTCACCCTGCTTGCTCCTGCGGGTAGGGTGCAGCCTTCTATGGTGGCTGCCCTGCTTCCCCCACACATGAGCACAGGGAATGGGTGCAAGGCAACTGCCATTAGGGAGGTGCGACAGTGCTCACCCACCCTCCTTGGTTTCAGGGGACAGACATGGGGTCCCAGCCCCCCTTTAAGTAAAAACAGCCCTGGGAATAAGGTCACAGGGTCAATAGAGAGTCTGGGGCGGAGGCACCACACATGCCCCCTCCCTGAGGATATAAATGTTGTGCTGATGCCTGGGCCCTAGCCCGCCCTGGGGGTAAGTCAAGAAATGGCAGTGAAGCCCCACGCGTGTTGAAGTGAACAAAAGGTCAAAGGTCACCATTCTTTAGAATGCCATAACTCGTGCCCCATTGGGCCAATTGTGACGATCTGGAGCTCATTTTACTCTTGTTTACAAGCTGTAGCCACCAGGAGCAGTTGTTGCAGATCCTCACCTCCACAGTGTGGGAGTCTATAAAGATCTGGCTCTCTGGGCTCCCTATGCCAGCTGTCCTTGTGGTGTCTGTCTCTGGGTGCAAAAGACCAGAGCTTTCCTCCAACTGGTTCTCAGAGGGCATAAGGGAGCAGTCTCACTGGCCATTGGGGAGACCCACTGGTACTGTGGCCAACTGGGCAGAGCCCTTAGTCCTTTGTGGGCCTCTTTTTCCCAGTTGTCCATGGCAGCCCATGTCCAGCAATGAAGCACAGAGAAATCACCAAGCAAGACAGTCTCCCTCTTGTGCAAGAGTTTCTAAAGGGGAGTGGATGGTTCCAGAAGCCAGGTTTCCCTGGCCAATCCTAGGGTGCCATGTCAACTCTCCACCCCTCCTGCACAGCATGCTGGCACAGTTCATAATTACATCATCCAGAAGTCACTAGTCACATCTCCTCTGGGCACCTCGTTTCCGCCCCTCAATGACATTATTGCCAGGGCTTTTCTCATCAAATCTTCCAAGGTGACCCCCCCCCCCCCTCTGAAATCCCTCCTTTGTTTATAGTGGGCTTGAGTAGGCCAATCCCTGGTACAATGTGACAGCTCATTGATGATGCTGATCCTTCTACCCCACGTCTTTCTTCCTCAGAAGCTGAGTGAAGCACTATTAATTGCTCCTTTTGTGTGGGGAGTCATTTGTTCTTGCTGCTGGAGAGGAAATGTAATTGACTGGGCATAGCAGGGTGACAAGAGCCCTGGGCTTTGATCCTGAGATGAGCAAAAGTAAGATGACAATTCTGGATGACTCATAAGTTGTAGAGACTTTTTTGGGAACTTGCAGATTTGATTTTCTTGCACAGGTAACACCCCATTTTGATATGTCACAGGTCCCTGTAGGCCAAAGGAAGGCAAAACTGCACGCTATGGCTGTTTTCTCCCTATGTGTATAATAAAGTGTCCTTACAGACAAAACAGTAAACTACACTGACTTTCCATATTAGTGCACACTATCATTATAAGGCCTACCACAGTTCAAAATCTAATCCTACAGAATACCTTTGTGCCTGGCTACGTGTGTGCAGTTACTGGGCTGCGCACTACAGTAGTCTCACATGTGCAACCCACACATGTGTGCACACATGTTCACATGTAACCAGCCAAGTGCCCATACCCTGGCAGCGTCACAGTGGCCTTATCTTAAAAGGCGGACACTGGTGGTATAAACACGATTAGTGTGGGTGAGACACTTGTAGTGAGACTCACCCACAGTAAAAAGTCCCAAACTGAGTGATCCAAAAAGCAGAAAATCTGAGCATACTGAATGGGCTGAACCCAATTGCAGCAACATAGGTTCCTGAACCTCTGAAAGAACTAATTCAAAACATTTAGATAAACGATATACAAAAACTATGTTTAAAAAAATGTTACTATTTTGAAATTAAGGAAAACTAAGCAACAAAGAGAATGGAGAGTCTGAGGAAGAAGATGTGGGACGGGGATTCTGGAGTTTGGTACGGGTCTTTCACATTAACTATTAAAAAAATGTAATGCTATAAACTACCAAAACCTACGCAAACAGTGGATTTGTATATTAAGGTCTATAGAGGGGTTTTTTGGTTGTGCCCAGAAACTAGGGAATGAGTCTGAGAAGGCTATGATTCAGAAATACTAGGCCAAGTGTGTGTCTGTTTTGGCTAACAAAAGTGATATCTGGGGGTATAAGGATCCTCCAGCCAGATGTACAAACATTAGGAATACCGATTTCCTAATTGTGATTATCTCTGAATAGCAATTAGAGCATTGGTATTCTTAATGTATGAAACTCATTGAGTTTCATTTAGGGATTCCTTGTGGGTCACAAATCGACCTCCCTCATGAATAATAATGAGGTAGGTTGCAGTTTGATCCCGTTAGGAATCACAGCCATCACAGGGATGGTGGACTGCTGATGTCTGCAGACCACCATGTCTGTGATTGTTTTTTCAATAAAGCAATCATTTCTTTGTAAATGCAGCACATTTTCCTTAAAGGAAAATGGGAAGTGTTTAAATAAGAAAAAAAGGAAACCATTAAGTTTCCATTTTTAAGAGCAGACAGTGGTCCTTGGGACGACCACTGCCTGCTCCTAAAACATATAATTATTTATATTCTCCCCTTCCCCTTTGAGAAGGAGTTACCAGCAGTTTTGAACTGGTGGTAAAGTATTACTGTTTTACAATTGGAATTCGGTCACAAAACTACACCAAACTTTGCATCTGGACTGCTGGATGACACATCTTCAATGCAGGACTTTGCATCACCTCCCGTAACCCCCTAGGAACTCTTGCTGTGCGATGCATATTCAACGCAGTCACTCTTTGATGCCATCGTTTACGACAATGCAGGACTGCACATTGCAGGTACTTCAACATCTTCTGAACCAGTCAGTGCACAAAGCATCTTCTACAGAGAATTTCACATTGCAAGCTCCTCACGATGGCATCCTTGACTACAGTGCAAGACCCCCATCACAGAATTGCCTCAATGAGGGACTTCACAATGCTCCACAATGAGGATTTAAGGTGCTCTTGCTCAGTGGGCCTAGCTTGGTCCCTGTAGTGGGTCCATGCTGCATCGCAGTCGGCCTGAGCTTGCGACTTTGTCCTAGCCCGGTGCCACCAGAAACCACAGTGGGAGCTGTGTGCTTTTTTGCGCTATTTTCACTTGAATCTTCAAAATTGCATATCTCCAGTTACATTTATGGAATTTTTGTTGCTTTGGTCTTAAAAGATTGATTAAATCAATTTTTTCTAAATTGGTGATGGAGTTTTCTTGTTTTATGTTTCGCTTTATTACTGTTTGAAGTCGTGCTTAAATAGTTTACAGAGTGCATCTAAGTTAAGCCTGATTGCTTTATTGCCCAGGTACCAGAGGGTTTAGTACAGGTTAATTTGGGGTTGTTTGTGACTTCACCCTGAAAAGGATTGTGGTTGCTGATCAAGCAGGCTTTCACCCCCCTCAACCAGTAACCAATTTTTTTACAATCACAAATCTGCAGCTATGATTACCATACCTCCTGATGTTTTGACTATGCATTCTTTGACCAGGTGGATCTCAATATGGACTAAAATAGAGCCCAACCTTAATATGATAATTTTTCGGGTTGTTAGCATCTAGACAGGGCTATAAATATGTCCTGGTTTATATATTTAAATATATTTTTTGTTGTCCTATAGTGCCTGGCAATTTTCAGTTGTCCTGGCTCCCTAAAAACAGAAAGAAATTGAATGGACAAGAAAGGCCTTTTTCTCCCATAGGGACATAGAAAGTGATGCTAGTGAAATGCTAAAAATGTCTGTTCGGCATTTGAGCTTGATGAAAACGGTACCCTCTTCAGAATCTTATCTTACTTTTGTAACAAATAGTGATCATCGTTATTATTCGCTAATATGGTTTCCTTTGAGTTTGCTACATTGTTTCTTGGTGATATCTGAAGACTGGAACTCCATTAGGAACCCTGGCCCCGGTGGTTGCAGCTCTGTCTTTTCAGGACACTCTCCACTTTTTAATGTTCTGTAGATTTCATAGGCTCATTTAATAATTTTTAAACCTCTCCTGAAAAATTTAGACTTTTGGCAGGTATACCCGCATTAATATTTTTCCCAAATGTTAGACAGTGAGGATATATGTTTCTTAATTGTTCGTTTTTTTAAAAGAGGCAATGAACATAAGGCAAACGATGGTGGTCTTCTTAACATTTTTAAGATGTATTGGATGTTGTTTAAATGTATATTTTAATATGATATGCATTGACTTTGTTAGTTTTTATCTGATGAGAGTGATAAATTGTGAAGCTAA
This sequence comes from Triturus cristatus, assembly GCF_964204655.1. NCBI lineage: Eukaryota > Metazoa > Chordata > Amphibia > Caudata > Salamandridae > Triturus > Triturus cristatus. The sequence goes on from NC_140591.1 coordinate 528,425,632, forward strand.
GTTTAGCTATTTTTTGGGATGAAATAGTTGATTGTTGTAATCGTTACGATGAGCTGCTTTTTATGTACTTTTATTAATTCAAAACAAAAGATTATGATAGAACAGCTGGTTTTATATCTGAATTAACCACTCAATGTTCATTCAATTTGGCACACTCAACACAAAAGACGTTGAGTTCAACAGTTTCTTTTCCAGCAACATGCTGCCCAGGAGTACCTTACGTTTGTCATGAACTGAAGTATTGATGTTCCAGTAATACATTAGAACACTGTGGTGAATCGATCTAAACTACAACACTGGTGACTCAAATGACAGTCTGCTGTAGCTGTTGGACAAAAATGTTTCACATAACATAGCTATTTTTTTTTCTTACAGCGATGATGAATATACTTGAGAATTTATAGAAAATGTGTCCCATTTTAACTTCAGGGTGCACACATTTCCATGACAAAACCTTTTTTATGTTACTTTTTTCTGCATTCTCTTCCATGAAACCAACCTGCTACCTTAATCAGTGAATCTCTGAGGTTTGAGGTTGACTTAGAATACGTTTATCTATTTTATGTAGTATTCTAATGGATCAACATTTCAATCAAAGGTGATAGCATCATAAACAAATACATTATTTTTTTATAACAAATATAAAGGAAGACACCATGGCTGGCAATTCTTAATAAGCTTCCTGCATGTACAAGTACTGTACTGTGGAACAAATGCTTGATATCTTTTCCATTGTTCTCATTGACAGTCAGCTTTCTATGAACGTGTTCAGTCTGTGCTTGTTTTTTCCCTCATTCTGTCAATTGTCCAGAGACAAAAGCAAACATATGCTTAACAATTAGAAAACATTCTTTAAAAAGTTACTGGAGTCCTCTGCTTTCAGAGACTCATCAGCATCACAACCAATCCATAGATTCATAGGTAGAAATGTTTTTAAAAATGTTCTTCCTAGATCTCAGCATTGCTGTAAGCTAAATATTTCCCAAATATTCGGTGCCACCACAAACCCATGAATAGATGGGAAAATAACAAATCCAAGACGGTGTTGAAAAACACTAGAATCTAGATGTACTATTGGGATAGTAACCTGAACTGACACTGCTTCCCTAGACTGTAAGAAGAGCAAGCAGTAACATTTTCCTTCTGCTTCTGGACTGATCCTGAGGAGTGCCAAAGAATGGCATGGAATGCTGGGTAGTCCAGCTGTGGTTTCATGGTTGTCATTGGTCCGACCTTGACATGAGACTATCTGATATTGAACAGAAGGTCCCCGATGCACAGGATGTTATTGTTAAAGTTGAGGCTCTCACCAAGGAAGTTAACCAGCTTAAAAAATCCACTGAGGATTTAGAAAATCGAAATCGGCGTAATAACCTATGCAATTATGGAATCCCTGAAGGGTCCGAAGGCTCCGACATGATCGCCTTCTTGAAATCTCAGGTTCTGCAGATTGTGGGCCTCCCAAAATCAGTTGACTTTAATATTCAACGAGCGCATAGATTAGGGCCTCGAAATGCATCCTCTACCACCAAGCCAAGAGGCATCATCGCCTATTTTCTGCTATACTCTGACCTTATGGCAATCCTCACCTCAGCCAAACAACACAAACAGTTATTTTGGTCAGGCCACAAGATCTTTTTCAGTCAGGATGTATCTAAACCAACTGCTAATAGACGCAAAGAATTCCTAGATCTCAGACCGGCCTTAAAATCCATGAACGCTCGTTATGGCCTTATACACCCTTGTTTCTTCAAAGTGACTTACAAAGACAGAACATTTTCATTTGATGATCCAGCTGATCTCCGGAAGTTTATCCATGCTCATCGAGAGGAACACATGGAACTCGGCAAACATTGATTGTCTTGTTGTTGTCCTCTGATTAGGTTTTTATCTTATTTTTCTTATTCTTTATTTGTTTATTTTTCCTTTTACTTTTTCATTTTATATTTTTAGGTCATACATTTGTTGTAAGTCACTGTTAACTTTTCTTTTGTCTGTTTTAGATTCCTCCTTTGCCGTGGTTGAAGATCACTGCTTCCAACACTTGTTTGTCGATTTCGTCTGACGTACCCAGTTGATTTGTTCCCTTATGTCTGGTAAGTTCCCTTTTTCTTTGTCTCATTTGTTTAACAATGTCATTTTTGGAATATCTCATCCCTTCCTTTTCATCTGATGCTATTTTGTTGATTTTTGTTCTCGGTGCCCCACCCGATGGTGTGGTTGTTTTGGTTACTTGCTGTCCCCCCTCCCTCAACAATGCTATTTGCTCTCTCTTCTTTGACCGCTATGACTAAAGCTTCTTGGCTTTTTGTCATCCTTTCTTTCCTAATCTTCTCGGGAGATTATGCTCCCCACTCCTACTGTTCTCTCCGTTTTTGTCTCTTCCCTTCATTTTCCTTCTCTCTTGCCTCTTACTTTAATTCCTCCTTTTTGTTTAACCCTTTCGATGCGCATGACGGAGCGGTTCCGTCATGCGCATCGGTTGCGCTGTGCGGATGACGGAACCGCTCCATCATGTCCCCGCCCGCGCACGAACCCTTCAGCACAGTGCGGTAATCCGCGCCACGCTGAAGGGGTTAAATCTTTTTTTTGTATCTTTGTATATGGTACTTTACTGTCTTTCTTTTCTTCTCCCTATGTGGCCAGTTTACACAAGTTCTTCCTTCCTCTAAGCTCTATGCATTTTCCTAATCTTCATTTTACTCCTTTTCTCTAGGATTTTTCCGTTCTCTTTCACTGGCTTGTTTTTATTTTCAAGCCTAACAACAGTTAAACTTTATAGATGAAAGGTTTTCGTGTGGTGTCCTGGAATGTCAAAGGTATTCGCAACCCTGTTAAGAAGCAACGTGTTTTATCTCACTTAGCAAGACTCAAATGCCAGGTTGCATTGTTACAGGAGACACACCTTAAGTCACAAGAATTGTCTACATTACGCAAACAATGAGTAGGAGAAGTTTTCTGTTCTCCTGCAGTGAACAACAAAAATGGTGTTATAATATTATTTCATAAATCTTTTTGTGTTCAATTGCAAAATGAGTTTCATGATGATAATGGTAGATGGTTGTTCTTAAATGCTACTGTTAATATAGTTCAACCTTCGTTTTGTAATATTTATGGTCCGAATGGTATAGACTTACAATTCTGGAAAGACTTTTCCTCCTTTCTTTCCTCACATGCTGTGGATAATTTGATCTTGGGTGGTGATTGTAATCAACTGATGGATCCTTTCCTGGATCGCAAATCACAAACCAAATATGTCCCCAACAAAATGCAAAAGCTTTTTCACAAAGCAATCTCATCTAGAGGCCTCATTGACTCATGGAGAATCTCTCACCCTAATGCATTGGAATTCTCCTTTTTTTCACCCGTTCACAAGTCACACTCCTGTATTGACTACATCTTTCTCACTCAACACGCCCTACAGTTTATGACCAACTCAGAAATGGGCTCCATCCTAATCTCAGATCATGCCCCTGTCATCCTAGACATGAACTTTCCTTCACCCCCTCCTACTTCCCGTCGCTGGCGGTTTAATAACTCTCTTCTCTTAGATGCCCAATTTGTTGAACAATTCACATTTTTTATTGATGACTTCTTTCTCCACAATCTATCTTCTACTTCTCAATTTCATTCAGTTTGGGACGCCGTTAGGCCACTGCCAGAGGTTTCATTATGGACTTTGTATTTCGTAAGAAGAAGAAAGCCCTTGCTGATTCTTCTCTTATCCTTAAACAAATCAAAGCTCTTGAACATCAATATTTCACTACTAATTCTAATGATACTCTTTCCTCTCTCATCAAGGTTAAAATGCAATTTAACAAACATTCTTGGGATTCCGCTTGCAACAACCTTCTCAAATTTAATGCTAAAATGTACGGTGGACGGACTAAAGCTGGTAAATCTTTGGCCAATTATCTTAAAATTAAGAAGCAGAAATCTAAAATTATTGCTATTACCGACAACTCTGGTGTTCGTCAAACCGCTGATGATAGAATACTTGACTGCTTTGTCCAGTATTACTCTTCTCTTTATACTCCTGAATCCATCCCCTCTCCCATTCTAATTGATTCTTTTTTTCAATCTCTTCCTCATGCTCCTGATGTCTCTGTAGATTTTAAGTCATTGGATACCCCTATTTTGGAAAAGGAATTTCTCAATGCTCTTCATCTTTTACCCAAAGATAAAACGCCCGGCCCGGATGGCTTTCCTGTTCGGTTTTATCTCCAATTTAAAAAATCTTTAATACCTCATTTACTTTTATTGATGAATTATTTTCTTGTTGAAGGGAAATCAATGGGAACCTTCACCCAAGCCATGCTTTGTTTAATCCCTAAAAAGGATAAAGAGCCCTCCTTATGTAAAAATTATAGGCCCATCTCTTTAATCAACACTGACTGCAAAATCTTCGCTAAAATATTGGCCATCCGTCTCAACAAAGTGATTCCCGATCTTATTAATATTTATCAATCTGGGTTTGTCAAAGGAAGGTCTATAACTGACAACTCGAGAACCCTGCTTAACATTATTCACCTTGCCTCTAAAATGGATTCTCCTATTGCTGCCATCACACTTGACGCTGAAAAAGCATTTGATAGGGTTAGCTGGGACTTCATGTTTGGAGCATTGAGATGGCATGGTTTTAGCCCCCAATTCATTTGTTACATTCAATTGCTTTATTCTGATCCCTCTACCTCTATATGGGTTAATGGACGTCAATCCAATTATTTTTCTCTTCATAGAGGAATAAGACAAGGGTGCCCCCTTTCCCCACTTCTTTTTATTCTTGCTTTAGAGTCTTTTCTCGAAAAAATCAAACGCTCACCTTTATACACAGGTTTTCAATATCAAAATATTGGCATCAAGTTAACTGCGTATGCAGATGATATTCTGCTTTATATTCCCAACCCCCCCACTTCCTTACCAGCTCTTTTTTCCTTATTACAAGAGTATTCATCAGTCTCCGGCTATAAACTGAATATAGATAAATCTGAAGTTCTGCCCTTAAACAAACTTTGTCTATCTTATATGTTTCATGGCTTCGGCTCTGAATGGAATCCCAAAAACATAAAATGTTTAGGCATTCTTTGAGCTAACAATATTAGGGAAACCGTTAGGATTAACCATCTAGATATACTTAAAAAACTTTCTGCCCTTATTGAGAGATGGACCGCTCTTTTTTTATCTTGGTGGGGTAGATTAGCCACCATTAAAATGATGCATCTCCCTATTATTAATTTTTATCTCTCTATGCTTCCTGTTTCTCTCCCGATTTCCTTCTTTAGCACCATTAATCGTTCTTTAACAAAAAAATGTATGGAATAATCCTAAAGCTAGGATTTCTCTCTCTCGTCTCCAGAAACCCAAAGACGTTGGTGGAATTAATTTCCCGAACATCATTCGATATAACTCAGCCTTCACCTTCAAGCAAATTTTGCCTTTTTTATCTGATTCTCCTTGTCTTCCTGTAACGGCCTGGAGTACACTTGAACTCGCTCAGCTCCTACCATTTACATTTTTTTCAGCTACCCGTTTATCGCAACCTCCAAAACGTCTTTCCACTCCCATTTTTAACAATTTCAAAGCCCTTGCTCTTTCTCTGCTTCGATCTCATCTTTCTCCGAGGGACTTCCTCTCCCAAACCCCAATATGGTTTAATAAATTTTTAAAGATTAATAATAGAGCGCTCTTCTGGAAGGAATGGATTGATAAAGGTATCATTACTCTTGATCAATTAATGAAGGACAATTTGCCGAGGGAATTCTCAGACATTCAGGAATATTTCGGCATCTCCAATGGTCACTCTTCTCATTACTCCCACTTGACAGTCTCTCTTATTCATATTTTTTCCCAATTATGTCCTCCACCTACTCCTGTTCAGGCTGCTTTCTCTCTAATTGATTTTTCTATCCCTCTTAGTGCTACTGCCATCTTTAAATTGCTCTCCAAACGTTTAGCTGATAGATCGAAGTGGCTAATAGAACTATTATGGGAGCAAGACTTAACACATGAATTTTTACCGCAGCTCTGGAAATCTGTTTGGTCCAAAATACATACCTCCTCCCGCTCTGCTAGTACTATACAAACTCTATTTTTTTCAACAATCGACTTTTTTTCACTCCTTCTGACTTATACAAATTTAAATTACTTTAATCTAAAAAATGCTGGTAATGCTCTTGTGAAGACAGCGATCTTCTCCATATGTTTTTTCACTGTCCACTGATTAAATCCCTATGGCTTCGCATTTGGTCCAAATTAAATGACATTTTTTCCACAAATTTTACTTTCGACATTATACACATATTTTTAGGAGGCTCCTCACCAATATGGGATGCTCATTGTAATGCACGAAAATTCATAGACTTATTTATTGCTAGCTCCCTCCAAATTATCACAACCAATTGGAAAGATACCTCCAAAACTTCATATCAAGCTTGGTGGAACTTGTTATGTCACCACCACCGGCTGGATCGTGCATTTGCCACTTCTATGCCTTTATTAATTAAAAGGGATTTATTATGGTCTCCTTTTACTGCATACCTTTCTAAGCATGTACCCTGATTGTTTCTGATTTCCTATAAAGTACCTTCTTCTTTCCCTGCCATTTGTCTACTTCTTATTCCTGCAGATGTTATAATATTGTTTTGATATTCTTCCTTTTTGTTACTCCCCGTCTCTCTTACCCGCTTTCTTCTTTTTTCTTTTTATTTCTCTCTTCTTTCTTCTTCTATTTCCTATTAAAATTTAAAAAGCTCTTTTCTCTTAGTACAGTTTTATCTCCCAGTTATGGGACTCATTTTGATATTATTACAAGGTAATACTGCTCTTTTTGTTTTCTCATTGTAAATTATTTATACTGTATTGATGTTTTACTTTGTATGCAATCTGCAATAAAGCTCTTTAAACTTTAAAAGGACATTGAAAACTTTCTATGCTGAGGATATGGACATTTTGATCTTTACGCCTTGGAGCTATGGGAAGAAACCCATATAGGCGGGACTCGTTAGTTAGCAATGTGCTCTTATAGTTGTGCAGACGTGGCGAGGGAAAAAGTGAGCTAATCAGAGTCATATGTCAGAGAAGGAAATAAAGGGATAGTCCATTTTGGGAAAACAAGTATGATTAAGCAAAAAAATACACCATTACTTAGGTACCAAACATACATTTTTGTGCAGTTTGCTGCTTCCCTATGAGTGTTATGAAGTCTGATAACTGTCCAATCAAACATCAGAAGTTAAGAGACTGCAGGTGGCTTATTTTGCAAAGTTTACGTTTGACATCTATTATTGTACACTTTGATATCAATAGATACATGGGGGGGTCAGAAATATCAGAAATTCTGACCAGTGAGAGTTCACACCATCTTTAGATGAGGGCTTCTACTTCACTTAATGATGCGCAGTGATGCGTCCTGGAAATCTGTGATTGCAGCAGATCATGTGGCCTCGGACTGGAGCTGCCAGTCACTGCGCAGAGCTGAAACGGAAGCCTGAGCCCTGGAGTGTCACGCCCCTGGTTAGGCAGATCACATGACATGATGAGTCATCCTCACCTCAAAGGCTATAATGCCGGCCGTGAGTTCGGGTACGGACGATCCACCGGCCTGCTCTCTCTACTTCTGGGGGTACGGCTGCTTGGCCGGGCTCTCCTACCTGACTGGGAAGAGAGCGGAGCTGAGGCTTGTAGAATGGGGGTCCCTGGCACCAGCACTAGCCGTGCTGCAAGATACCTCATGCAGACAGGAGAGAGTGGAGAGTAGGACTCTCCCACAGAGCAGCAACCCTACATGGAGCTGAGCTGTACAACATACCTCTTACTCTCCTTGCAGCAGGACACGGGGAGTCACAGATGTCGGTAAGTGCCGCATTCCTGCCTCCGACTGCATTCTGTTGTAGCAAGCCTGTCTGATTTGTGAACGTGCAGAGGAAATGAAAGGGGGACAAGAGGGGCGATGTCCCTTACACGTGATGTAACACATACGGATGTGTTACACATCTTACTCCACCATACGCTAAACTCCGCGGTATTTGTGGAGTTTTTAGAGAACTCCGTGTAATTCTGCGGAGTAGCACTCCGCGAGCTCCACCCACCCTTAGTGAGAATTCACACCGTGTACAGCACAGAACCTGGCTTCCTACCGGTCAGAGCAAGGGTAAAACTGGGTAAGAAAATAAGCCTAGGCACCAAAATAAATGTGGCCCCCATTAGTGAATCAGATAGCTAAACAAAATGGCCCACATTAGCAAATTGGGGCAGTTTTCAAAATGTAAAGACATACTTTATAGGTGTTTCGCTGGGTATGGGAGACTGCATGAATTTGTGTTTGCTGCATGAAATGTTTGTGGTAAAATCAGGCAAATCAACAATAAAAATAGGCCCACCAACCCTTAAAGAGGCCCACAAAAAGACAAAAAAACAGACCCACAAAAACACAAAGACACTTCAGGCACTGCCTGATTGCCCTATAGGCCAGTTCAACCCTGGTGAGAACTTACCCTTTTACTATCTGGTACTTTCCGATCTGAGGTGTTTCAGGGACAGTGGTTCAACGCTTGAAAAGAAACGCCCATCTGTTACCACATAGGATAGGATATAAAAGTTCCACCAATTTGTGCTCAGTCTGAAATCTCTGGTGTTAAATGTGTGTAATGCATAATATAATAGAAACTTAAGGCAGCGGTGTAGCTAGGGTTCCATGGGCATCGGGGCAAGTAAGGAAAATGACCACCTAGATGGTAATTAGGTAGTAAAATACAGCATTATTCATGAGTAAGTGGGCCCCTAAGGCGTCTGGGCCTGGCTCCACTGCACCTGCCGCAGCCCTGACTTAAAGGCATAATCCTATTTGTTTTTAAATGAAGTCCAGTCATTGATCAGATAGATAATGAGGTGATGATTTTTGCTGTAGTCATCAAGTCCAAAGGTACAGCAATGTTCATGTGGAGTTTATTGAAAGCACAGAAACTCAAGCTTGGCCTTTCTTTCACCAGGACAGTGAGCAAACGTCAGTGAATGGAATGCCACTACTCTCTTCTTGATGCAATAGAACTTAAGAGAAATGAGCAGTCCATTAGACTAACTAATAAGATAACATCACAACATATCCTCTTCCCTTACAATAAAAAAGCTACAGACACTTACACAAAACAAATAGGAAAACAATAATAATATAAACAGGAGTAAATTCGAGTTAATACAAACAAGAAAAAGAATGTTAAGAATGACTGTCAAGGAACAAGGATATGAATTAAAGCAAAAGTGAAGAAAGCATATAAGACAGTTCCAGAAAGAAACCAAGATTATATTCTCATCTCACAAAAATACCTATGGGTTCTCCTTGATATCTTTTTACAAACTCTTGCAAATATCTAGGAGTTCTTACTCTCTGCACTCTTTCAAATCAGCTGCCACTCTCACGTAACACTGTTTTGTCATCCACATTCAAATTATTATCGCCAGAGCCAGAATTGCCTGAGAGGGACTCACCTGAAGTGATATTGGCTCTCAAACCACCTACTGCCTCTTCATCTTCCTATGAGAATAAATCCACTGCACCCATCATCTCTCTCATCTTCCCTATTCCCCCTACCCTCGGATGTATGCTATGCACCTATTCTTAAAATTCCATTGCTCACCATTGACCAAAACCACATGACAACGATGTACCTTTCTCACCTCAAAAAGACCACAAATCTTATTCAAATCCTTCATCACACATCTTGACTTTATTTAAACCCTATCACCAGGCAGAATCTTTCTTTCCAACTTGCAACCCATTAAATTGACCATTATCTCCAGGCATACAGAAGTTAGCACTTTGCATTCCCAATGTGTGCAGGGACAAGGAGGGAGGAGGGCAAGGGCAGAAAATGTGAGATGAATGGGCACAGAGAGAGACGGTTTTGGTGTTCTCTGTGGCTTGGTACATTTTTAAAAAGATAACTTCAGAGAGCATGCCAAAACATAGTTTACCTATTCCTACTATTCCCACATCGTCAAACCCAATTCTAAATGTGTTGGGAGGGCTGCCAAGTGCTCCTGAAATGAATAATATTTCCAGGTCTCATGTTGAGAAAGGAGCTTGTCCTGAGCACGAGGTCCCCATCTCCTCGTTTCATTGAGAGAACTGTTAAATGCTGAACTACTGAGACGAGGTGACAGTTAGGGGTACACCAAGCAGCCACTGTTGTCTACATGTGTAACTACACTCAGCGCTGTCTGCCTCCTGCAGCTCTAGCCTGCTTCCTGTGCCCTGAGTCTGCCCCTTCAGAGGCTAGCCTGCTGCATGTAGGTGCTAGGCCTCGTCAAGCCTGAGGAGGTAAAGATCTGCTGGCTACTGCTTTCCATCTCCCAATCCAAAGTGAGGCCTAGCACCATGTGACTTGGAGTTACAGGCCTACAGCGCCTTACTCCTCTCACGACCTGCTGGTGCCTTCACTAAGGTGTTAGAAAGTGCTGGTAAGGAACAATTACAATTCCACCAAGCACTCAAACTTGGAACCAGGTTCACTGTTGCCAACCATTAAGAAGTTGAGACGACAGGTAAGTGAAAGGTACCGAGAGACATGAATGTCTATGTACATGTGTATATGTCCTGTTTCTGCAATTGAAAACGTGTGAGTACTTCTTTACGTGTCCTTATCTGCTTGGAGTGCCTACAGCTTAATGGTATATTTATAGATGGGAAGCCGATACCAACAAGTACGCAGTTACCATGGAATCCTTGGAGGTGGCACATACTAGAATCTCAAGGTGGTGTGCAGAGGGGTCATTACGGCCTCCAGCTAACCTTGGGCTATTGTTTAGATCTTTCTTTTTAGGCAAATTGTGGACATCTGATGCAGGGAACAAGCAGGTAGCTAATGCGTATTTAGACATTTGAAAGAGAGACTGAGAGGGAGAAAGAGGAGGGGTGAGAGAAATTCTTTTGAGGATTAGTATATTTAAAAACAAACAAATAAACATATTGCCAAAAACAAAGTGCATTTACGCATCTCCTACAATGCAACCATTACCAAACACAATTCACTTATTTTATTGAAGCTTGAAACGCTTTACAAAAAAATAGACAACTCAAGGAGACACATGACAATAGCAGCGACATGAGTCAACCCTGAAGCTTAGTGCAATAAGAAAATAATTCACATGTTTCATTGAACCTTAAAACGCTTTGTAATGAATCAGACATTAAAGCAAACATATGAACATAAAGACAGCAGGACTCTAACCCTTAAGCTTCAGACTCAGAGCCTAACACATTAGCCATTAGGCCACAAGTGACTCCATACTGAGAAGGATGAAAAGATAACCATGATATTCAACGCGGTTCCAAAGGCGCGTGTACATTTATAGCTATAACATTTACAGAACAAGAAGGGAGGAGGGCGAGGGCAGAGGATGCAAGGTGAATGCCACCGACAGAAAAGGCTTTGGTGCTCTCTGTGGCTTGGTATATTTAAAAAAAGATAATTTCAGAGAGCATGCCAAAACATAGTTTACCTATTCCTTCTAGTCCCACATTGTCAAACACAATTCTAAATGCATTGGTGCCATAAGAAAAAAACAATTAATTTATCCCATTGACTCTCTAGGCAAGAAACTGATATTTAATTTAAGCAGATACATAAACATAGAGACTCAAAGACTTGAACATTTAAGCTTCAAACTGAGGGGCATATTTACAATAGAATTGGCGGAGTGTGGCATTAGCCTCCTTGGCTTAGCGCTGCGCTCCACTACTTCTGAAATGGAGGGCTGCACCATATTTACTACAATATGGTGCAGCCCTGTGTTACCCTCTGTGCTGGCGCTAAATTTAAATGCCTAGCACCAACGCAGGCACCCTTGCACCATAGTGCAAGGGTGTCTGCGTAACGCTACCTTGTAAATAAGGTGAAGCCCCTATCACCACCACAACATCATGAAAAGTGATGTTGTGGTGGCGATAGGGGCTTGTAAATATGCCTCTGTGAGTCCTGAACTTTAATCATTAGGCACAAGCAACTTTCTATAGGCTTGGATGTAAACCTGATTATGACATTTGATTAGAAAAATGCAAGCCATTGAGGTTCCATAGGTGAGTGAATCCTTACTGCTTTCATATACACAGAATAGAATGGGAGGTGGGAGAGAACAGAGTGTATGGAGTGAGGGGGAAATGGGCAGAGAGAGAGAGAGAGAGGAGTCTTTTTAAAAATTATTTGTGGCTTTGTATATTTTAAAACAGATTTCCAGACAGAGTACAGGGAAATTAATATTTGACCTTTTTTTACTTTTCCCACAGTATAAAATTCTTTTTATTGACAGTACAATGAACAAAACCAAATAAAAACCACAAAAAATAATTGAACACTGACATTGATATGACTAGGTATACATTGCAATCATCAGCTTTCCAAACAACTCTTCCTCCCCACTACTTGAATCAATCGGCATTAATGAAGGATGAGGGATACAGTGGGATCCAGTTGATATTCCACCGGGCCAGTGAAAGCAAAGTCATTGTAAATGTTTCCTCTGCATACATTCCATTTCCCCCAGATTTCCCCCCATTTCTGAGGGAAACCCTGGCCTTTGTACATCACCCACTCAGCCAACTCACACCAATCCATATCTTGTTTCTAGTCTCACAACCGTGGTGTCTGTTCTGCCCCACCCATAGTCTTGCTATATTAGGTTTCACAACTAATAGTCCCAAGGTCCACCACATCTGTTCTGTGTGGTTCAGGTTTGTTGTACTCCAGATTTTGAGGAGAAACCATTTGGCTGAAGTGGTCATAGCACACTTCTGCACCTCATTGATAGAAGCCACTACTGCTGCCCAGAAGAACTGGACTGCCAAGCAGTCCCAGATAATGTGGTGAAATGTCCCAACCCACCTAAAGCCTCGCCAACAACTCTCGATTGTTGCTGTACTCATTTTTCTAAGGTTGTCTGGGTGTAATAGGACCAATGCAGGACTTTTAGTTGAATTAAATGCAAACCCACCTGTATGGTCACTTCCCCAGGGACGCCAAAGCATCTGCCCATTCATCGTCTTCCAGCTCTATAAGATCGTGATCTCATTGCTCCCTCTGATGTTGCAAGGTATCAGGTAAGTTATTCATTAATCTTTAGTATGTCAGGGATGTGGCTTTTTGTGGCATGTATTCATCCAACAGCCAGTCTTCTAGGGGGAAGACTCAAGCAGCTCAGTTTCCTTTGACAACAATGCATTGTTTGCATGTTGCACTTGAAGATAGTGATATGTCTCAGTGGGGGCTAGTTGATAATCACACTGTAAATCAACCCATGGATGGACAACCCCTGAGCCCAGAGGTCCCCCAATAGGGAAAGGGAAATTAAGTTCCATTTGTCAAACCCTGGCTGCTCTCGTAGGGTACCCAACTGAGCCGTGTCCCACAAGGGTGTAACCAGGGTGAGGTCATCTTTCCAACCTAGGGACTTCGTGGCTGTGTGCCAGACAGCAACCACAATTGCCATTGGGCCATATAGGGCTGTGTTCCTAGCTGTGAAATAGCACACCCGTAGGTAGCCCCTCTGCTGCATTATCAAACGATCAATTTGATTTGAGGGTTTTAAGGGGTAAAAAGACCCAGATATTGATGGTGGTGAGTTATACAGTCCAGTAGTATTTCTATATATTAGGAAGGGCTATCCCCCCATCGTACCACCCCCTTGTGAGTTTTTCTAGCGCAATCTTCAATCAATCAGTCAATCAGGCATTTGTTAAGCGCGACTACTCACCCATAAGGGTCTCAAGGTGCTGGGGCGGTGGTGGGGGGTTTAGCAGACTCCAGTCCATCAAGAGGGGTCTGTCGAAGAGCCAGGCTTTGAGGTTTCTTGTAAAGATGGGGAGCGATGTTATCTGTCTGAGATGGAGCGGAAGGGCATTCCAGGCTGGGGCCGGCAGGAAGGAGAAGGAGCGGCCTCCTGATCTGGTCTTTCTGGTGTGGGGGACCACAGCGTAGGAGAGCTGGGCTGATCATAGGGTCCTCTGGGGTGCATGGAATTTGAGTCGGCTGTTCAGGTATGCTGGTCCGGTGTCATCGAGGGCCTTGTGGGCGTGGGTGAGTATCTTGAGGTGACTCTAGCTTCGATGGGGAGCCAGTGGAGTGTGTGCAGGTGCTGGGAGATGTGGCAGTGTCTTGGCAGGTCGAGGACCAGTCTTGCAGCGGCTTTCTGGATGTTCTGTAGCTTGTGGGTGAGGGTTTTGTTTATTCTGGTGTAGAGTGCGTTGCCGTAGTCGAGTCTGCTGGTGACCAGGGCGTGAGTGGCGGTCTTTCTGTGTTCAAGGGGGATCCATTTGAAGGTCTTACGTAGGAGGCGGAGGGTGTGGAAGCAGGAGGAAGAGACAGAGTTGATGTGGCGATCCATTTTGAGCTCTGAGTCCAGGATGATTCCCAGGTTGCGTGCTTGGTCCGTGGGGGTGGGTGGGCTTCCGAGGGCGGGGTGCCACCAGGTGTCGTTCCATGCGACGGGGCTTGGGTCCATGATCAGTACTTCTGTTTTGCTGGTGTTTTTTGTTGAAGGCAGCTGTTTTTCATCCATTTGGCGATGGCTTCCATGCCTTCTCGAAAATTGTGTCTGGCGGTATTGGGTTCGTTGGATAGGGAGAGGATGAGTTGGGTGTCATCTGTATATGACACAATGTTGAGTCCGTAGGTTCTGACGATGGGGGCGAGCGGAGCCATGTAGACGTTAAAGAGTGTAGGGCTGATGGAGGACCCCTGGTGGACACCGCAGGTGGTAGGTGTAGGGTCAGAGAGGAAAGGGGGGAGTCTGACCCACTGCGTTCTGCCAGAGAGGAAGGAGTGGATCCATTTGAGAGCCTTGTCTTGGATCCCTGCGTTGTGGAGTCTGCATATTAGGGTGCGGTGAGAGACTGTGTCGAACGCTGCTGAGAAGTCGAGGAAGATAAGGGGTGCTGTTTCTCCTTTGTCCAGTAGGGTGCGGATGTCGTCTGTTGCAGAGAGGAGGGCGGTTTCTTCGCTGGCCCCCTTTCCAAAGTAGTGTTCTAATTTCCCCACCAATGACTTTGAAGTATGGGTTTTGTACCGGGTAGGGCGTGTTTTGTAGGGTGAAAAGGAAACAGGGCAGGGATATCAACTTAAACAGTCATCCCACCAAAGTCCACGTATCAAAGAGTCCTGTCGGACCCAGGGTGCCAGGGGCTCAAGTACTAGGGCAAAAATTAGCAGTGATAGGGGACAGCCCTGGCGGGTGTCTCTCCAAAGTTCAAACATGCCCCATTGACTTTCACCTGTGTCAATGGGTCTGTGTATAGTAGCCTCAACCATTTGATGATGTGTGGGCCGAAGCCTAGCCTGGCTAGGACCTTGAGCGTATAGGCCCATTCTACTGTGTCAAAAGCCATTCTGGAATCTAATGAGCGCACTAAGGCATTGTAAGAAACTGACTCTATATATACTGCAAAATACACAAACCTATATTAGGAAAGATCCCTAGTTAGGCAAGGGGCTGAGAGGAACTCTGTAAGGGAGTACACCCTCCCGTGGGTAAACACTAAATCACTATGAGTACTCCCACGATGGATCAGTCAGCAATGAAGACTCTGCTGCTAACTCAGATGATGGTATGCCCTATTTGAAGTAAAGAACACCACCTAGGCGTGGGGAAGGAAGCAAGTCCTTTTGTTATTATATTCCCTCACACATCCTAGTGGTGTCATGCTTCATCATCGGGACACCCCGACGCCTAAAGGTCAGGGTGGGCTCGACCAATATTTCAGGGAGCACTTAATGAGATGATTTTTGGCCAGGGGGTTTAAAGATTAAAAATCGGCGTCAAACCACAGTTTCCGTTTATTCTTGGGTTTGGCACTGATGTTAAAAAATAGAAAAGAGTGTTTCTAGGGATATTATGGTCCTAGGACCCTATTGCCAACATGTTTCTGTCCCTAATGCCCCATAAAGGGTGCACGGACATTCATCAGGGCTTGTACCCCCTGTAAGATAGGGAAAAAGGGGGTAGAAGTTCCCTATACTAACATGCAGTAAGGGCAGATAGCTGCTCCTTATTAAAATGTGTTGTTCCATAAATGAATTCACTCCATCTGTGAAAAACAAAAAAGATGACAAACAACATATATAGCGCGTCAATATCTTTTGGCAAAGAGACACTACAACATTAACAATGTGACTGTCTCTATCCATTCCACATCATCATACGTGAAACCAAAAAATAGAATGTGCGCGTGATCAAGGCATAACCACTCGTTTAAGTGACACACAACAATTTGGCGTGTATCTAATTAGGTGGCGGACATTTTCTGCATCCTATTTTCACTCACAATTGTGGCGTGCAATTATTAAAGTGGCGGTACTATACCGCATCCTATTCACACACATCCATTTGTGTGTGTTTGTAAGACAACAGTCTTACCAGTCGAACTTCCAGTGCACCAACACGAGTTTAAAACGAATCCAATGCTTAGTCATTCAGATGTATGAATACACTCAACCATTCTCACAAAGGTCATATGGTTTTGCTTACCCCAATTTAGGAGAGGATAAACATCTTGTGGGACCGCTACATGTGGGGTAGCCCTGTAGTCACACTCTGGGTATTCGTACCATAAAAATTACATTCAGACCGGTGTGTCCCCGATCAAACGACCGAGGTTTTGGACATTAACCGTTCATCGTGAGAGAATCCCATCCCACACATAGTGGACAAAATATGAAAGAAAACAGAAAAAGGAAACGAACATGAGGCACAATGGTCGCGCATTCACTCGTAATCACACTGTATCTCAACTCGCTGTCCCATCTTCGTCCAAAGCACACTCTCATGTTACTCACGCCACCAAGGGTCCTGCCCCGTGTAGACACCTATTTGGTACTGGTTCCCACAGCTTGGAATCACTCCCGTTCTCGTAGCCATGGTTTTTAAGCTCATATGCGGCCCGTGATTGATGATCCCATCTCTTTCCGGAGCCTCGAAATCACGCCCCTGCGCGGAAGTGGATATTGCGCATCTTTGGTGGTCTGTGATTGAGAAAGTCAAAGGGGATGGTAACATGTCAAAAGTCCTCTTGGAACGAGAACAAAGATGGGTCCATAGATTGAAAACTCACATAACCGGTCTTAACGACCACAATCTTTGGAATCAATTAAACAAGAGAAATTAGTCCAAAATCTACCCTGTGAATTATCTGTGAAAAATCCCCGATACAAGTTTTACGTATAGGTCTCACGCCATTGATAAGAAACCCTGACTCTTTGAGGAATTTAATTTGGGGTTATTATTAATCTGCGCAAAAAAAGTTGTTTAGCAATCTCTGTTTTTGGAGCATTCAAAATCTTCTATAGAATAAGCCCCAACATACCATATATTGCGAGCCTGGGAGAGAGAGATATATATGTATATACACTCTTATATATATATATGTACCCCAGTTGGGATGGTCACTACATCGTTTATGGATAAGCAACCATTGCGTTTTATTTATGGAATCCATTCTCTAAATAAAATGATTCCCACCACACAAATTCCTATGATGTTGGAATTAAATAAAGTATCCCCACTACACATTTTCCAGTGATGTTGGTAGATGTACATTCCCTACTCCGGAAAGACCTTAACATCAAGTTGGAGAGAATATGCATTTTTAGGTCTCGCCTGAGACAGCGCTTTAGTGCTGCTCTGGCGAGACTTATAGTAAGCGCTTTTGGAAGTGGAAACGAGTGCATTTCAGGCCGCCAACTACAGTGCATGTGCTCCGGGCGCGCGCACCATTTGGCAGCCTGAAAGCACTCGTTTTCTTTCACTTTCGCGGCCGCACAGCCGCCCGCGAAAAGTGCTCACCATTTGCCAGCCTGCATTGCCTCTCTCCCCTACCCTCTCCCTTATCCCACTTCCTGCGAGAGATTTTTATCTTGTTATTTGCACTTTAATGAACTGGTCTGGTGAACCCGAACAAACATGTTTACTTTGTCATGAGACCTGTCTGTAATGGTCTGACCGAGGATTTTTCCAAGAGAAGCTATGTTACAACGCGCTTTAATTCACATACAGGGCCGTCTGTTTATTTGTAAAACAAACAAAAACACGCATTTTGTTTGAAATTCCAGTAAGCCTCCGAATTTAAACATTGTCTGAAGGTCGCGTGCCCAAGATCTCGTTAAAGCTGATTAACTGCAAGGCTTTTTAATTGGATCTGATCTTTGTATGGCAGTGAGACGTGAAGAATAAACTTCGGAAACCTGAACTCTGCTGAAAGTGATAGACTTGGGCTGTAGCGCTTACAAGCAGCAATCGTGCCTGTCAGTCAGGGAGCTAGCGTCCATGTAGGACGTGTAATGTGGGATGTAAAGTAGGGTGGGTCTCCAAACATAAGATAACACATGTATTTGTAAAGCGCACATTCACCCAGATGGGCTTCTTGGCACTGAAAAACAGATGATTATTGTTTGCCCAACTCAGTGGTACTCACTCATTTTATAGACCTCAGAAGGATGAAAGGCTGAGTCCGCCTACCAGGATTTGGACCTGAACCATGAGGTCAAACATAGGCCCCTGCAGTGGACACATTAGTCCACTAAGCTACCAGACCCAGGTGACGTGGTTTTGTAATTAATGACAAGGCTTGAACATGTAAACTACATTTCTGTAATTCCCACAGTATGCCACCCAAACTTTGATTCCTCTCTAAGCTTTCTGTTATTGGATCCATATATATATAACGCTACAACTGACATACACCTTAAACTAGCCAGGTCTATTGGCTTTGCTTACGGTTGTTAGCTATTTAAGATAAATGAGGAACAATGATTTTGTTGCAAATAACATTTAAAATGTTTTAATCTTGAAATTCTGAGATGGTGAATTAAACATTACTGACGCCTAGGGTTGCCACCTTTCCAAGACAAAAATACCGGGCATTTGTTGATGTTTTAAGAGTTTTTAAAGGTCAGAACATGATACAAAATAGGGCATTAAACAAAATGGTATGTATTAATTTTGAACATGACTTTTTCTGCCTTTTTTTTCTTTATTAGTCAGGGATTGTTAATGCAGTTCCAGAACTAATTTAAAAGTGCTTGCTGTTTATATTTGTTGTTTGACGTATGTACACATAAGGGCTAAAAAATACCTTCTTTAGGGGATTTTGCTTATTTTTGTACCGGCCGGGTAATTGAAATACGGTGATGCCGGTAGAAAAACGGACAGGTGGCAAACTTTCTGATGCATGTGAAAGGAGAAGTAGTCTCCAGGGTGTCGCAATCACTCCCTTTATTTTTAGTCTATGTTAGACATGCATGCCCTTTTATCTCCACATCTCGTTTATCTGCCTATGTTATATTTGATTTCTTTCCTTTCCTCTTCAACACCCTCTTTTCACTCTCTGCTCAATCAACTTCCTAGGAACACTTGGCGTGATTGATTTTTACGTATATGCTATACCATAGTAATATGCTACACGAAAACACAGCATTCTTGAAACAGCCAATTCTTTTAGGAAATGCAAGATTAAGTAAAACGTGAATTATAACCAGGAACTAAATTGCTGACAAGGAGTGACTTAACGCCTGTTCAGAAATCAATCAGAGTTTTAGCAACAAGCATTTGCAATGCAATAGGTCTCGCATTATTAAAGTTTGAGCTATTGGTGTTGCATTATTTAGCAATACCAATAGCTCAAACTTTAATAATGCGAGACCTATTGCATTGCAAATGCTTGTTGACATAGTCAATAGTAACGTATACACGAGCCCCTAATAATAAGATAGAGCGGGTGACACTTTGTTCCTTCCCCCACTCTTTAACGTTGACAGAAATACAAAGAACTTAAAATAATAAGTCCGCGCCTTTAAAACTACCCAAGTCTTTAATAAAACTTCAAGTCCCACATTCCCCGAGACGGCGCATGCGCAATATCCACTACCGTGCAGGGCCGTGATTTCGAGACTCCGGATTGGCAGAGGTTAAAGTTAGATAGAACCTTACTCTCTAAAGTGGTAGCTTGGTCGAGCAGTAAGGCAGTATCAGAGGACAGTGTAAAGCATTTGATGTACACACTCAGTCAGCAAATTGTCTCACACACTCAAGAACTGAACTCTAGGCCAATTGTTTTGTATAAAAAAATATACTGTTGTTTTATTTCTAGAACCAAGCAAGCCTGGTACAGGTAAGCATATAAATACTTTGCAGTACTAAATTACTTGTATGAACACAGTTCAAAATTACAGTATGACTTGTACTGGTTTTGGTTACAGTTTTAAGTAAGCAGTTTGCAACACATTGCAGGTATAGTCCTGAATGGGCTTTTTAAGAAAAATGCAGTTAATTACTTTTCAGATTACTTTTGCTAACACAGGACTGGATCCTAGATTCAGCCCTGGGACATTTCCTGAAAACAGGTGAGTAAATGCGTTTTGGTTAAAGGTACGATTTTTAAAGAATATTATTGCATTTCAAAAGTTGACTCTTAGAAACCTTTTCACATAGAATCACCAATGTTACCTATGGGAGGAAATTCACTTAGCAGGTAAGTTACTTTTGCGTTACTTTTGTAATACAGTGCTGGACTCCTAGATTCAGCACTGGGATATCTACTTAAAACAGGTAAGTAATTACGTTTTTGCAGTTTGTACGATTTTTAAAGAATATTCTTTTATTTCAAAAGTTGACAAACTTTTTCACATAGAATCACCAATGTTATCATATGGGAGGAAATTCACTTAGCAGGTAAGTTACTTTTGCGTTACTTTTCTTACTCAGTGCTGGACACCTGGGTTCAGCACTTGGACCTTTCCTGCAAACTGTTGAGAAAATTCGGTTAGGTTATTTGTGCGACTTTTTAAGGAATATTCTTAGTTTTCAAAAGTCGACGCAAACATCTTGGGAGGAAAAGTGTCAATGTTATCCTATGAGGAAAAGTGAGTTATTAGTCTGGAGGTAAGTAATCGGTCTTTTGAGTTAAGGTTCTGGGGTTAGAATCAGGGGTCTCCCGGGATCAGTGATGCACTGTTGTTGCACACCCAGTGGCACTAGGGCGGCCGGGTGCAGAGTGTTGAGGCCCAATGTTATCCTATGGAGGATTGGGGGGCTCCGGTTGGTGGCGGCTGGCAAGCAGGCCACGGGGTTGTGGGAGCAAAGCTCCTAGGGTTAAGCTCAGGGCAAGTTGTGGACCAAGTTAGCACCAAAGGGGCACCTTCAGTGGCGCTAGGGCAGCCGGGTGCAGGGTGCTGTTTTGAGGTCGGGTGCCCCGTTGATTTCAATGGAGATTTTCGGTTTTGGTTCTCAGCTGCAGGCTCGGTTCAGGAAGACTTCCATGAGGAACCAACAGCTGGGCAGGTAAATTGGAGGGCTCGGGGACGTAGGTGCACCTCGGGTTCTTTTCTCCAGGGCGCAAGGCAGCTGGATGCAGGGGTGTCTTTTGATGTCGGATTTCACCTTACCGAGCCACTCGCGGTTGGGGGAGTATCTGTGCAGAGGCTGCAGGCGACGTCGGGGAGTCCTGGAGGGGTCAACCCACGGTGGACTTGGACTCTGGAGCGCTGGGGGACCTCGCTGGGACCAGTGGGCCACTCAAACTCGGTCAGTTGGCGACTGGTGCAGTGATAGTTCCAGGCGTCCGGTTTCTTTGTTCTCAGCAGGCTCAGAGTCTGTTTTCAGAGTTTCTTTTGAACAGGGCTGCTGTTCACATGAGATCCAGTCTTTGTTGAAGGCAGTCAGTCCTACCAGAGGTTCTGGGGGTCGCTAGCTGCAGGACAAGAAGATTTTTGGCGCAGGATCTCTGGGAAATGCAGATGGGCCGGTAGGGCTGGGGCCAAGTCAGTTGTTCTCTGCAGTCTCCTCTGCTGGGCATCTTCTTTCATCTTTTTTCTTCTTAGGTTGTGGGAATCTGAGGAAGGAAGGTTCAGGTTGCCCCTAAATACTACATTTAGGGGCATTACAGGTAGGTAAAGGGCAGGGACTAATGGGTCTCTTCCCTGGGGTGGGTACACCTCCTTTTCTGCCACTCTCCAGTGGGAGGGGGGCAGGAGCCTGTCCCTGTATGGCTGGGTCCCCCATCCTCAAGATGGCGGGGACTTGAGGTTGTGCTTCAGCTCGCCTCCCCCACCTTAGGGGTGGAATTGCCAGAGGTGGGCACACCTCTCTTCCTCACTTGTTTTTCCCGTCAGTTCTCCCACCAAAAGTGGGGGGTAGAACCAGTGGGGACCAGTTGTTGAAAGCAGCAAATGGTCTGGAGAGGCTCCCAAAGGCAGCATGCCTTTGAAGCTTCTCCTTCGTAAACCCTGCCCATCCTGGGGGAGGAGGCTTGGCACCTCGTCCCAGGATGTGCATTGTTTCAGGCCCCAGAGAGCAGCAGGCTCTCGACCCAGAGGTCCAGAAAAAGGTCTGGTGGTGGTAGCCTGCGCAGCCACTCAGTCAGGTCACTGGTAGTTGGTCGTTTTTCAGGGGGCATCTCTAAGATGCCCTCTGTGGTGCATTTTACATTAAATTCCACACTGGCATCAGTGTGGGTTTAATGTGCTGAGAAGTTTGATACCAAACTTCCCAGTCTTCAGTGTAGCCATTCTGGTGCTGTGGAGTTCGTACTGACAACCTCCCAGCACCATATACTCTTAATGGCAGCACTGCACTTACAGGGCCCAGGAATAGACCTGGGTACTGTAGGGGTACAGGGCTCATGCACCTGTACCCTCACCACTGGCATAGGGCACCCAGCTAGAGGGGTGACTGATGTATGCCAGGGCAGTGGTTTGTGGGCATGGCACACAGGGATGTGTGCCATGTCGACTCTTTGTTTGGTTCTGCACCTAGACACTCAGCCTGCAAAGGCTGTGCATGTGTGTCAGGGTAGAGGGCCTCTAAGGGTGACACAATAATTGCTGCAGTCCTTAGGGGCCTTCTCTGGTCACAGTGCCCTGGTTACCTATGGTACCATTTACCAGGGGCTGACATTTGGCCAGAGATGCCAATTGGGTTTTGTTTTGGGGAAAGAACACAGGCCCTGGGGTCCTGATTGGCAGGGCCCCAGAGCACATCAAGTTAAAGAGCATCAGTTGTCTGGCAACAAAACAAAAGGGGGGCGTTTACTGCAACAGAAACCCACTTTCTCACAGGCATCTTCTTGAAGATTATTCCCCTGACATAGCACACAGTGAAGGCATCTAAGATTCTGAATGGTGCTGCAGACAGGCATAAATTTAGACTGGTCACGGTGAATTAAGGTTGTGATGACCTTAAGGAGGTGAGAGGCCAACACATTGGCCAGGATTTTGACTTTAGAATTAAGGAGTGAATTTGGCCAGGATGAGGCACAATCATCTGGTGGTTTCCCTTCCTCATAAATAACTACAATGGTGGGCAAGTCCTCGTCTCTCTGTTTCATCCCTTTTTTCAAACTCTCCTTAAACATACGCTGTAAGTATGGAGCTAGCTTTAAGTTCATACATTTGTACAATTCAATTGGCACTCCATTTGGGCAGATGGTTTTACTTGTGTTGAGATTTTGTATTGCTTGTATTAAGTCAGCTTCTGTGAGCTCTTCCTTTAGAGGGCATGTTTGGATTGCTCGAGTGTTTATTTATTTATAGCACTTATAGAGCGCACTGTCACCTTGCAGGCATCCTGGCGCTGACAAACACGAGTGCACATAATGTGGGTAAACCACCGAGGAGCAGATAACAGCTTAGATAATGGGAAATAGACAGGTTTTTAATCTCTTCCTGAAAAGGAAAAGATCCCTGACTTGTCTCAATTCCAGCGGAAGCACGTTCCATGGTCTGGCAGCTGATACACCGAAGGCTCTACCGCCTGATCTAACTTTCTTAACTCTAGGTATTTTCACCAGTCTGGCTGATGCAGAGTGCAGGCATCTCCCTCGAGTTTACCATTCAAACTTTCTCTGCATGGAGACGAGCCCGATCTCATGCAGGGCCTTGAAAACCAAGCAGAGAGATTTAGACTGGATTCTCTGTCTAATTGGGAGCCAATGCAGCTCCGCCATAGCCAGTGAAGAGGATGCATCTCTAGGCCAGCCTAGTACTAGCTTGACCGCTGTTGACTGAATCCGCTGAAGTCTGTCTAAAAGATAATTCGGGGACCCAAGTAGCAGTGCATTACAATAATCTAATCTGCTTAGTATAGTACTTTGTACTACTAGCGCTCGTGCCTGGGAAGGCATTAACGGAAAGATCTTTCGCAAAGTTCGTATAATAGCGAAACAGCTCCCCACTATTTGGTTAACCTGAGTTTCCAACGTTAGCTTGTTATTAAACATAACGCCCAGGTTCCAAGCCTTCTCCACTGGTCGTAGAACGGTGGGTAACTCTAAAGGCCAAAAGTTTACAGGCAGCACCGAGGGAACCTTCCCGACTGAAAAATAAAGGACCTCAGTCTTTCCAGCATTAAATTGCAAAGAGTTTCCTCTCAACCAGTGAGCCATGGCCCGCAGACAGCTATGAAACGCTTCCAGAGAGGTCGACTCATCTCCCTCTAAGGAGAGAATCAGTTGCGTGTCATCGGCATCATTTACTGCATTAATAGTATGCGCCCTAATGACAGCAATCAGAGGTAACATATAAATATTGAAAAGAATAGGGCTAATTGCAGAGCCCTGAGGAACCCCATGCGTGATTTTAGTAAAGGGAGATTGATAAGGAGGCAGGGCCACTGCTTGACTCCTCTCCGAAAGAAAGGATTGAAACCAACTCAGAGCAAGACCAGTCACCCCAACCGCCCTCAGCCTCCTCAACAAGATGGCATGGTTGACCGTATCGAATGTGGCAGACAGGTCAAGCAGAATAAGAGCTGCTGCCTGCCCTTTGTCTGCCCTCATCAGAAGCTCGTCCATCACGGTCACCAAAGCCGTCTCAGTGCCATGCGCTGCACGGAAGCCAAATTGTACATCCTCTAGGATTTTATTTTTTTCAAGGTGTTTTGAGAGATAGTTTCCAACCACTCTTTCTACAATTTTGGCTGGAAAAGGCAAGAGGGAGATAGGTCTGTAGTTGTTGGGGCAGGCAGGGTCCAGGGTGGACTTCTTCAACAGAGGAGTCACCAGTGCCTGTTTCCACTGAGACGGAACCACACCCCTAAAAAGAGACTGATTGCAGATCAGCCGAAGTGTGAGAAACAGCTCTGCTTCAAATTCCTTTCAGAATCTGTCTGGCAGGGGGTCCAAAGGTGAACCCGACAAGATCCCTAGAGCCACCTTGTCAAAATCTTCTGCTGAGAGGGTCGCCAACTCAGTTAGCTTAACAAAGGGCTGGCTCTCCGAGCCTGTAGGTATGATTCCATTACCACCCAAAGAGCAGCCACCAAAACAGTTACGCTCTAGACTTACTACCTCAGAATGCAGAGAATCCTCACCCAGATCCGCAATAATAGTTTTCATTTTGTCAAGAAAGAATCTTGCCAGACTATCGCATAGCTCTTTTGAGGGGGGTATCTGATTCTTAGTACAGTCGGGACTAGTTAAGTTGTTCAATATTTTAAAAATGCACCTTGGCCTATGAGCCTTCAGTATAGTACTGGAATAATAGTCTGCTTTGGCCAAATTTCTTTCTTTCTTATAACATACCATCAGACTTTTCCAACTAATTTTCTCCTTATCATCATATCCCCTTCTCCACTTTCTCTCCGCCTGTTTACAATCAAGTTTCAATTTTTTTAGTTTGTCATTAAACCAGGGGGCCGAGGGTCTGCCCACTCTCTTATGATCTTTTAGTGGGGCAGTAGAGTCTAATAGAGAGGAAATCCTTGAGCAGAGGGAGGCGTAATTCTCCTCCACTTGCTTAGCTGGCGAAAAACAATCTTCCAGGTCAAACACAGGAACTAGTCCTCTATATCTTAGGAGGGCTTTCCAGTCCCTGCCAACATAATTACTCATTGGAACTAACTACCTGGATATTATGGCTAGGACTAGGCACAAGAAATTTAATCAAAAAATGATCAGACCAATCCATCGGCAAAATGTCCACGATATTAAGGACTTGATCCCCTGAGAAGATTAAATCAAGTATGTGACCGCCCTTATGCGTTGCCTTGGCCACCCGCTGGTAAAGGCCAAGGCCTTCGCACGACTGAAGGACATTATTATAGCCAGAGTCAAGAGACACATTCATCCACAGATTAAAATCCCCCAGAAGCACTAGTCTATCGTGAGTGGCAGCCAAATTGGTGATGGTCTCCAACAGTGACTGCTGCTGCAGCACATTCAACGCCCCCGGGGGTCTATAACAGACGACCCCGGTTAAGATATGTCCATGAACGTCTTTAATAGCAAACCCAAGTAGTTCAAGTCCTTCAATTATATCAGTATCTATTATCACACGAGACGAATGTCAAGCAAGAGCTCCCTGGTGTCCTTTTCAATGGCTGTTACAGCTGGGGAGTATATGTGTGTGTAGCAGACTGCAATTGTGTCAGTTATGCTTTTTTTATCCCTCACCAATGTTCCTTGATCTGTTTGTACCTCCAGTACCCAACGACTAGCCTTTTCCCTCCTATCTAGCCACGCCAATAGTTTACCCGCCTTATTGCCCACTTCGTAACAGGGGTTTTGCGTGGCCTTATGACTGGCCCTGGCCAAATCGGTGGCCTAATCTCTCTGTATTCCTGCTGCTTTCGTTTTAGAATATAGTGGGTGTCAGTGGTATCTCTTGTGACATGATGCTTACCTAGTTCCAATTTTTCACATTCAAGAGTTTGTAGTTTGTCCCTTTTAACCCTTCTGTGGCCAACCATCAGGGAGAGGGCCTGTCATTTGATAACTGATTTGTATGCTTCCCGTAGGGTCTAGGGTGAGGCAACCGAGTCCTTGTCAGAGAAGTAATGATTTGTGGCCTCTGTGATGCCGTCTCTAATACATGGCACTTTGAAATACCGGAGAATGATCAATATCTCACAGTGCTCAGGGCCCTCGCGGAGACTAAAGGTTGCGCAGAGTGGGGAATGAACTGAAATCCTGCTGGACAGGTGTGGGACATCTGAGTAATAGTGAAGCTGGTGTGTGAGAGTGAAAAGGTAATCAATGCAGGAGAGACTGTCATGTACCCCGTAGTTGAAAGAATACTGTTGGAGCCTGGAAATGTGAGTGCGCCAGAGATCAGTTAGACCAAGGGCTGAAAGGAAGTTGTGTAAGGGGTGGCGGGATGATCCCGCTGGTCTAAGAGGCCAGTGATCAAGTTCCTCACAGAGCAGCAAATTGATGTCCCCAGATAGTGATTGTGACTCCCTCCCCGCTACCGCAAGAGCTGCATACTTCCAAAGTGCATCTGACCAAGTCTGTTGAAGGGTGAGTGGGACCAATTTCTTTACAAGAATGCCAACTCCTCTGGATCCTGTGGTGTAACCTGTGTGTACTGCCATAGTGTACCTCTATCTATTCTCTACTCAATATGCAGTGCCTTTCATGTGCATCTCTAGGAGGTAGACAGCATCAGGGGCTTGACATTTAATATATTGCATCACATCCCCATGTTTGATTTTTCCCCTAGGCCACTGACATTTCAGGATAGAATTTTGATCTTTGATCTATTTGTGGAGTCACACATTTGAGGGTTTAAACCAGAGGCCTTTTAGAACCATCAATTCATCCCCCTGTTGTAGGATTCGTGGAAAGGTATAGCAATGGGAGCTTACTTGTAATTTCAGTGTTGGTATAGTGTATACTAAAGTAGCTATCCAAAACATACAATGAAAGTTAACAAAACTGCATCTCCCCACCCCCTCTCCCTGCATTGTGGACTCAAAACTGCCCACCCCCCAACAGGGCCTGTCTCCCCATCCAAGACTAAAACGGGAGGTGACAGAGATGAAGAATAACGGCAGCAAGAACAATCCCTCCACCCATTCTCTTCCCATCATTTTTCGCATGTTACAAAGAGTCATCTGTTATGACAAATAAACGAAACATCCATTGCAGCAATTATCATCTGGCTCTTACCTTTTGGAGGCTGCATCAGGACTAGGCCCAAACGGTCACTGGACTCGTCCCTCTCTCAAACCAGTCTTTGCACAAGTGCTGCTGCGTCATTGCTCTCTCATTTTGTTGTTGTGGCATGTCGGCCAACACTCTTCTCCCCAGCGTCATCCTTGCATTCTGTAATACCAGCGTCCTGTCGGTGCTTGTGGGGCTGGTTTTGTGACCTCGAACCTCCGACCGAGCTCCATCCCTCAAGCCATTCCCATGCCACCTCTGGGGTCATTACATGCCAGGTTTTCCCCTCTGCTTCCACCCGCAGCTGTGCCTGGAACATCATGGAGCATTTCAGGCCTCGATCCCACAGGGCTCGTTTTACTTCCATGAAGCTGTGGCATAGTTGCTGTACCCGCAGCGTGAGGTCCGAGAAAAAGCTGTTAGCTGCATTTTCATATTTGACTGGAGGGGCACTACGAGTCATTTGAAGAATGGCAGCATGGTCTCTAAAATTAAAGAGCCGGGCGTTTATCATGGAGGTTGGTGCATCTGGTTTGGGCATGGCACCCAGGATCTTGTGTGCCCTCAACTGAAAAGAACTTAGAGAGTCCTCCAGTCTGCAGGTGTTTAAGGACAAGGTCTTCCACAAATAGGTCGATAGCCGGGCCATTGGCCTTCTCTGGGACCCCTACCACTCAAATTGTTCCTTCTTGAGTTGCATTCGTAGGCTTCAAGTTTTGCCCCTAAGGTCTCCGTACTTAAACACAGTTCCTTGATTGTTTCTGCAAGGCTGCTGTTCAGCTCAGAGACTCGTAAGGGAGTCTTCTGCTTCCTTCAGCCTGATGCTGCTGTTACGGAGGTCTGCTCGGACAAGTGTGACCTCCGTCGGAACAGTGTCAATTTCTATCTCTAGAGATCCCCTGACTCCCTGGATTGCCGCCATAATCTCACTGAATGTAAGGGTGCCGCTATCAGATGAGGCTTGTGTAATAGGGTTCAGCATAGGTGTCGCCCCAATCTCCCTGTGTCGGGCATGGGCAAGTTTGGTTTGGTGAGCCGCTTGTGCACCTTGCCTCCGGTAACATTTACTTGCAGAGCAGGGTTTACTTTGCTATGGAGGGACAAGCAGATGTTCTCACCGCCGCTAGCCAAGGAGAGTTCTACGAAGAGATTCCTTCATGCAGTCTGTCTGGTTTTCCTACCACATATCCCTTGATGACTACAACTCCCCTCTCTTCGATCTGGATGTAGGATACTCCACGGCTCATGTGAAGGAGGAGGTGATGCGAAAGCTTGTATGCACCAGGTGATGCAATATTATTCATCTACAGTGCGTCAATAGGGAGGGCCAGTGCGCCATAACTGTTCCAGTCAGTCAACAAAGCGAGTCCCCTTCTGCCAGTGGATTTCCAATGTGGCTAG
Source organism: Triturus cristatus (assembly GCF_964204655.1). Lineage (NCBI taxonomy): Eukaryota > Metazoa > Chordata > Amphibia > Caudata > Salamandridae > Triturus > Triturus cristatus. The sequence goes on from NC_140591.1 coordinate 528,454,949, forward strand.
TGAATGACTTCCCATGCAGGGTAGTGGTGCAGTCCCGTTCCATAGGCAGTGGTGGACAAGTGTTCCTGCTGATAATTTTCAGTCTGGTGACCAAACCTGTAGTTTTGTCTTGTGGCCCCCTTACCTCACCCGGGCCCCCACAAACCTCTTAGGCCCCACATTTTCCAGCTGCACCCCAACCCCACCTAATGCATTGAAATAGGGCTTCGGGGGGTGGCAGTCTGTCAGGAGGGTGCAAAAACAAAAGAAGGGGGGGAAATCCTGTTACCTTGCAGCTGGGCCTCTTATGGCTCACCTGGGGCCCTGAGGGGCTAATGTGGGCAATTGCTGCATTACTCTCGGGCTTCTATGGTTTTGTACAGGATGCCGGTTATGTGTAGGGGGCAGATTAGGCCTTCACTGAGAGTCACAGCCCCCTCGGCTTCGGAAATGGGGAGAGGCCGCTGTCCTTTGCTCTTTTATCACATGCCCCATTGCCCCAAAGTCTATGTGGGGCACCCGTGTCAGGACTGATAGCCGTGGACAAAAGCACCCCCTAGTGAGTCTCCATTGTGGGCAGCAGTTAAGGGTGTCCCCTTGCCAAACTTGGGTCTCGCTGGGGACTCCACGTCTAGTAAATCCACTCTCCGTTTTTCCAGCGGCTGCCTCGCTGCTCCCAAGTCAGTGCGGCACACCTGTATGTATAGCTGCAGGTGGATCAGGCCCTCACCTGGGCCCCTCAGCAATCTTCTGCAGTGGAAAGCGGTGTTGAGGGTACCCCTTTGTGGAACATGGCTCTTGTTGGGGTGCCGCGGCATGCAAATCTGCGGTTTTGTCTGCTGCTGCAGGCCTCTGTCTCTTGCAGCAGCAGGATTGCACCATCGGTCTGGAAAGATGACTCTATGGCATCCCCCCGGCCGCTGGACTTTTGAATCATAGTGCAGGCTGTGGTAGATGGATTAGGGTATAGGTTGCTGTATGGGTGGAAAGTTCTGGACTTGCGACGCTGCAGTTGTTAGGGCCCAATTTTATATGTGGCACAGTCCTTGTAAATGGCTACACCCAAGAGCCATTGAAAAGTTTAGGTTAAGAAAACAATGGAGGGTAGTGCCTTCTTAATTGGTCCACGTCAGTGGATAATCAATATCAGAGACATTGCTCGAATGAAGATCATTTGTGTTGTTTTTATTTATTTTTTTATCAAAGGAGCGCAAAAATTTCAAATTGTGAAGAGAAAAACAAAAGCCGACATGTGTTTCGCCCTAGTGGCCCATTGGCCGTGGGCTTTTTCAAGGCGGTGAATATTAATCAACACAGTCTTCCTGTGAGAGTAGAAAAGACGTCTCTGCGGTCCTCGGGAAAGTCGACTAGTGAAAGGAGCTGTCAGATGTGGTAGATGGATTAGGGGATGAATGTTTAGGGGATATTAATCAATCAATCAATCAATCAACCAATCAATCAGGGGTTTATAAAGCGCACTACTCACCCGTGAGGGTCTCAAGGCGCTAGGGAAGGGGCAGCTCCGGATTAGTCGAAAGGATATGACCGGTGGGGTACGGCTGCTGCTCTAAGCAGTGGCCATCCCGATTGCCGGTTAGCCACACCTCCTTGTATCAAAACTATTTTAATATAATAGTGTAATATGAAAAAAAACATTTATTTCATTAAACATTGAATGTTTACGTAATGAAACTGAATTTTAAGTGAACATGTGACCACAGAAACGCTACTTCTATTATTAGTATTTGCAGAACGTGCAATTATCTGTAGGTGTCCTGCAACTGAGTTAACAGTAAAACAGATTACAACTAGATTAATTAAACAAATATGTTTTTAAAGTCCTGCGAAATTTTCGCAAATTGGGCTCGAACCGTAACTCAATTGAAAGTTTGTTCCATGCTTGTGCTGTAATTACTGAGAAACCACACCCACCAAGTCTTGCATTGTGAAACCTAGACATGACCACTAGATTAAGGGAGGCTGAGCGTAACATCTTTGAAGGGGTTTGTTCTTTGAAATATATATTCATAGGCTGAGCTGGGAAGAAGGCTTTGTGACAGGGTAAAGGACCTTAAACCAGCATCTTTTCTGCCTATGGAGTCAACGGAGTTTACTGAGGTGCATTGAAATATTCTCATATGTATGCAGACCCAGTAAAAGTCTGGCAGCAGCATTCTGGATTAACTGCAATCTCTGTATAAAATGACCTGAAAAACTAACATATAGGGGTCGATTCCGATCCTGTTTTTTTTTTTTTCTGTACGACTCGTATCCGTATTTTCTTACGTACGAATCGTACAAGTCCCGTACAAACGGCGAAGTACGATTCGTACGTGGAAAATACATACGAATCGCCTCGGGAAAAGTCTTGAGACGCCCCCGGACAGTTTTACTTACAAATCGTAAAACTGAAGTCCGAGCGCGCAAGTACGCCTGGGGTACAGTGCGGACATACGCGGGTGGGGGGTACGCCTGGGGTACGGTGCGGACATACGCGGGTGGGTGGTATGCCTGGGGTATGGTGCGGACATACGCGGGTGGGGGGTACGTGCCATACATACGGGGTGGGGGGTATGGGCCGTACATATGCCATGTTGGGATACGCACCGCACATGATGACACGTACGATGTGGGTGATGGCGTGTACATCGCGTAGCGGGCCCCCTTTTCCTCGTGCATCGCTGCGTACTTCGCTTTTCCGGCACTTTTTGGCTCCCGTAAAAATATAGCCGTGCGGAGTGCTGTAGGTACGAATCGTACTTGCTGGTCCGTAAAACGCTGCCTGACTCTGTGCGTATGTCGCGGACGCGCTGTCCAGGATCGTAATTGTATGTATTTTTTAGCCGTACAGTGTTTTTTACGATTCGTACGGAAATGGTATTTCTGTACGAATCGTACTTGCTGGTTTGTATGGTGGAATTCCCGGGTACGAGTCGTATGGAGAAAACGCTCCATACGACCATTTGTACCCGGATTTTACAGGATCGGAATCGGCACCATAATGTGTTGCTGTAGTTCTGCCTACTAATAATTGTTGCTTGAATCAGCAGCTGCCTACACGATTGTGGGATGAATGGAAAAATATTTTTTAGTTCCTTTATGATCAGGAGGCAGGTGGATGGATTTACTTGAGGCTCAAATGAAAATGTTGCCTCAAATATAACTCCTGGGTTGTGGTAGTCGAATTGAGGCACGATGTTAATGATTGGGCCCAACAACAGAAGGACCAGAGGAAAGGATTGCCAAACACCAGTACCTCTGTTTTATTTGAGTCCAGATGAAGTGAATTGGCATTTATCCAGTTGGCCACTTGCATGAGACATGTTTTAAACTGATCTTACAAGTCATTCAGATTTCCTTCCATCTTAACTATTATTTGAGCATCGTCCTCATAACCAGAGAACTGAAAACCAAAAGAGATACTCAGATAGTCAAAGGAGTCACATCAACATTAGAGAGTGTGAGACCAAAGCAGATCCCTGTGGGACTCCACAAAGAAGATTTATAAAATTAGAGTGAAAGAGGCCAACTGAACAGCTTGTGTCCTATTCTGAAAAATGACTCTAAACATTTAAGGACAGTGCCCTGAATACCAATTGATCAGAATTTTATTAGCAAAATATAATGCAAGACTGAGTCAAATGCAGTCAACAATTCTAAAAGGATGAGGGCTACTGTGTTCCCTTCATCCACGGCCATACAAATGTCATTAGGAGCAGCTGTGAGCACTGTCTCCTTGCTAAGCGTAGGCCCAAAATCGGATTGAAAATCATTGAGCACATTGTTTTCTTCAATTAAATGGGATACAATGGGACTTACCCAGCGTTCCTTAGTCTTGGTAAAAAAACAGTAAAAGAGAAATTAGAAGATAACTTGATACAATGTTAGGGTGAAGTGTTCTTCTTTAGCAATGTAGTTACAAGTGCAGTTTTACAGAGTGTAGGAACATAACCTTTCCTTAATGACTTCTCATGGTTATGGCTGGTGCAAAGGTAATGGCCAATATTTTAAAACTCTTAGAGTGACAAGGATCTAGAAGTGAGCCAGACTTAATAGTCATGATTTTAGTAAATGCGACATCCTCTCTTTTAGGTGTAAAAACAGTTTAGAGTTTGAGAAGAGGGGCCTGCACTGCCAAGTGTCTATCATAGAAGCCGCTGGTATGAAAGATAATAGAAGTATAGTGGTTTTTTCCTGAAAAAACGCTGCTAATTGTGAGCAGAGCTTTCTGTTAGGCATTGTTTTAGGCAGATGTACTTTATCCTTCACTAAAGATTTATAAACATGAAAGAGTTCTTTAGTAGGATTATAAAATCGGATGTTTGTATTTTGGTAGTAATTACATCTGGTAGTATGAATCAGTGTCTGGTAGACTTTGAGTTCTTGTTTATACGCTGTCTTCTCTGCCTAGGCATAGGTCAGCCTCCAAATTTGTTTTAATTTTTTACATATTCTTTGGCCATTATTAATTTGTGAGAATACCAAGGAGCAGTAGGTATTTTCGAATATGACTTTCCTGTTTTAAGGGGTAATATTTAATCTATGGCACTTGATACCCAATCATTGCAATTATTTAATACGTCATCATCATCAGCATTGTCTTACTGAGCCACAGATTGAGTGGATGCCAGACAGCGTTCCAGTTTCTCTGTGTTAAGTCTAGACCAAGCATGGTAAGGTATTTTACTGTCCCTACCATTGTATGACTTGACCTTCTCTGAAGAATGTTGAACAATATGACCTTGCGGTCATACCAAAGTAGTTCCATAATGAAGTGAATGGCTATATGGTTAATTTTAGAAAAAATATGGTACAACAAATGTCCCAATTAATGGCTGGAAGTATTGCCATGCTGAAACAGTTTAAAAAATGAGCAGATGTTTGCCAACTTTAAGGTATTAATACCTTCAACTTTTTCAAAGTGTATATTAAAGTCAACGAGGCCAACCAGAATGTTTGAATCTAGGTAGACTGAAGCTATTACTTCCTGAAAAGAACTAGAAAACATGTCGCTAGGCCCAGGGGTCGGTATATCAACATGTTTTTCACTGTGCACTTGAGGTTGATGGATAATGAAGCAGTTAACATTTCTGCATCCGAAAGTGAGAATGTGGCCCACGGAGAACAGTTGATTGTTTCCCTACGCATCAAAGCAACTCCTCCCCACACCCTTGTGCACCTGTTGGCTGATCGTACAACATATCCCTGTGGTATGGCTCACGAAAGCCTTCCTTTATCCAGGTTTCCACAACAAACAAGCTATTGCTCTTCTAGCAAGGTGCCCACTTCCACTGCATGAGCGAACAGCTAACAGGCATTTACTAAAGCACAGTGAATACCTGAAATCAGCTCAAAAGACATGACTTTTATGCCCTTGTAGTTAACAATGTAACAATCAGGAGAAAATTATGTGTTGTTACCAAGAGTCGACTGTGTTGTGCCAGAACTAACAGAGTCGTAGCGAAGAAAATCTGAGGTTTTTAGATTCAAAACACAGGGGGGCAAACAGTGCGTGCAGGAGAAAACCTTACAGTTAATAAAAACTCATGGCCCCATGTGATGCGGCCCTGCTGGGAGGTAAAACCGGCATGGAGTGGGTGTAGAAGTGCTTGACTTTGGCGGGTCCCCTGCGTGAACATGAAACAGTGTGTTGTGTTGTGTGCCCTGGGCCCACATGCTACTAGATTCAAGACACAGACACTAGGTATGTGGTTAATTAGCTGGCCTTAAGCATATGCACCCGGGCCCTTTTACTAGCCGGGTCACGTCACTCATGATGCCTGTGATGGGTGGGTGTGGGGTGTAAGTATGTCTAGCCCTCGAGGGAGTAGCTGGCAAACTAAGTGCCTGCTGAGACACTAGATCGTGTCTAGCACAACACTACATTCCTCCCAAATGTTATTAAACCAAACAAAGTCCAACCTATGGAACTAAACTATGCACATAAGACACCACTCAGTCTCCTGATCTTGAGAGGCAGCCTGCAGGGCAATGGTGAATAGGTGAAGCTGTAAGCACCCAGAGGGGCATCTCGCCACATGTCCATAATTTAACCAGCTATTACTAGGCACGAACAATGCGGCGATGGAGTCCGGATTCTTTGGCAGCCTGTCCGCCAGAGCAAAGTCCACTCACACACTGTTGGATGGACATTGTGTGCTTTGGCAGTGATTCTGTTGGTGTCAGACAACTTAAAACATGGTGCATCAGGAGCATCAGTGGAGTCCTTACTGCAGATTCTTCTCTTGAGGTGTCTGGGCACTCCGAGGACCAACCTGCCAGGACTGGAATAGTGTTGAGGATGTTCAGGAGGCTTTCCTTCAAAGCTGGGGGGCCTCCCAGTACCTTGTCGGTGGAGCCGCTTCCAGACCATCACTAGTATTAGAATCGCTGGATGCAGAAATGTCCTTGAGGCCCTTTTATGGGGCTGCCACAATACTGCATGGACTGCATAGGGCTGCTTGTGGGACACCTGGGGGCCGCTGCAGGATCACTGACAGGATCTGGCGACGTTCTCCGTGCACCCACCAGGGTAGGTGACTTCATGGCCGGTGGGCTGTCCACAGGACACGGGGCACATGGGCTGTCAGATAGCCCTTAGTCTCTCATTTCAATGGGGTGCCTCGGTCTCTTGGTGCTTTGCAGGTGCAAGGCTCCACCCTGGTGACGCTGTAGCTCCTTGGTTGGATAGGGTGATGCACCTGACAATGATGTTGTGATTGCTATTTTGGCCTGGACTACAGATGGTGGCAATTCACAGGGAGAGAGGATGTCTGGAGGGACTTTGCAGCCATGTCACTCTGTCTTGCTGAGGGTGTACTTCAACCGTGGCATCTGCTGTCGCGAGCTGGGATGCTGTCCGATTTAGACTACTGAAGCTCTGTAACTAACGGTTGCACTGGGAAGCGGTGGGGAGAGACGCGGTTCATGCTTGCTGCAGTTTACATTTGGTGCTCCCAATGGGGAGTCTCCAGGGACATTGGTCTGTCATGGTGGCTGTCATTTGTCTGCAGGTGCATCCTTGTCTTGTGGTGGTACTGAAGGACTGGGCAATTTCTAAGACCCAGCGGTGCCAGGGGACAACACCCGAAACCTTCGGGGTTCACCTGTTTTGGCGTACTTAACAAACAGAGACACGGGACTCTTCCTCTGGCGTCAAAAGATCGTCTTTAATGACTGCAGTCAGGAACAGAAGTCACAGAAGTATCATACGAGATAGATTCTAAGGAGACTGCTCGATTTGTACAAAGCAGGTCGCTCCTTAAATACTGAATATTCTGCTTCGGGCAAACATTCCTGCAGATTTACAATAATTCCCGTTTCTGTATTCCATACAATAAGATCTCACAATATCACATTCCCATCTCCAGGTGTCCGACCTTCAATCACATGTTTCTCACATCCCTCTACTGAAAGGCCGGACTGCCCCATAATAAAATTGGTCACCTCCTCATCATAAAAGGCTAAAGGGAAATGCAGGAACAGATGCAGAAAATAGAAGAGTCAGATAAGACATATTCGTAGGCAAATAAAAGAAGTGTGGTCTATTGTATCAGGGTCAGTAATCTTGCTCAGGCAGGACAGGACAGAAAACCAGTACGGCAGGGTCCGCCTCAGGCGACAGGGTCATCTTTCGCCAAGTCATGCAGGATTTGGCAGAACGCACACTAGGGACTACGTGCCCTCGAGGTTACCTAATCAGGGTCATTGTTCGGACATCGCCCATTCACTGACTATGTGAGCGCAATGATACAAAATGGACGTCGTGCACGAAATGGAACCCGTAGGTTCGAACACAAGAATCAGCAATACATGACGAATCCTTCGGTGCAGCGTTGCGAAAACGCTCGCTTATATTAGACTCATCATTTGCGATTCGCTAATACCAGAATCGTCACGGTACCATTAGTTCAGAAACATGGGTTCAGTTTTCACGGAACCTCAGACCCTCCTTTTGCCCTTACATAGGCAAGCACTAATCGATATCTGAGTCGATACCAATTTTCATCAAATCACTGAGATGTTGCTGAAGCATCATCCTTTCCATCAATACCTCTCTAGTAACAGGTGGCCTTCTTATACACGTTGTAGCACAAAGGCCACATAAGGCAGGACCACACTGGACACAGAGACAGCACGAAAACAGGAGAACTAAAGCAGCCCCAATGACCATCAGAATCTTCCATCCCCACGCAGATAATAGGTTCCAAAACCATCCAGTTAGCGACCACTCCCCTTCATCCATATGTATAGAATCAGAGATCTTATGCAACTTGGAAATGGCCTCATAAACTGTCGGAGCATTATCCGGAATGAAAACACAGCAACTCGATCGGATTACTTTACACACTCCACCTCGATCTGCAAGTACCACATCTAGAACCATACGGTTCTGCAACGTCATAAGGCGATCCGCTTGAAGCTCAGCTGTCAAGTTACCAAGGGCACCAGCTGTTACATTAACAGTGGATTCAACTACACAAGTCAGTTGTCTCAGGTTCCTACTATTAACCATAGGTCGCCAAAATGGCAGGAAACCCTTGAGGAAGTCTCCCACTTCCTGACCAGCAGTGTCCACCTGACTAACAACACCCCTCACAATTCTGGCCTTGTGATAATCAGAGGCAGCCGTAAATGTCGGCGGCAGTAAGTTAGCAACATAACATGTTCCTGAAAAATCAGGGCGCAACCATGTGTATGCTCGGTCATAACAGACAAACTATGTACCCTTGGCAGCCAAAAACGCAGGAGAAGACTGTGATGGAAAAACGTACGTTTCAGTACAGTCACTCTTCCCTAGTTGAGCTCTCGTATTCTGACCATTGCCTTGCAAACAAAAAACGACCTAAGTGTGGTACGACCCAAATCGGAGACGAGCTCTTGCGCTGTTTCTCACCCAGACTAATGCTATACCCAGTCGCATTCCAACCCACATAAGCTCGCAACTCATCCTTAGGAATGGATGAATATGCATCGATATCTCTACTCATATCGGCAACTCCTCTTACCAAGGCTTTATTGCTAGAGCTATATCTTGTGGAGCGCGGTGGTCGTGGGGGATAGGTCTCAAGCGCAAAGAGGAACATAGTCTGGAATGCCCACGATGACCCATTATAGCTAAAAGGCAGAACTAGATACGGGATACCTTTAGCGACGGTATGCGGCATCAAACCACACACCCAGCAATTAGTCATATTCATCACTAGTTGGTGTTGGTGCAGGAGTTGAATAAATGAATTGTTCACGAACTCAGAACGTCTAGCTTGTTCGTGTTCAGGTAAAGGGTGGAAAGAGTGCGAAGAAGCGGTGGTAACAGGAAGGGAAATGTGAGGAGGCACCGTAGACATAGCAGGTACAAAAATTAACTGGGCACCAAAAACAATTCCACCCATCAGAGTTACCAAGACAATCAAAAACATTAGGGCACACTGGATCAGGAAACATTTGTTGTGCAATATTTCATGCAATTTCACTTTACGCTCAATCACAGTATTAACACCTCGCAGCGCAGGAAGCTCCATCCTCTACTCGAGCCGTCCGTGGCGGTTGGTTTGTACCTGTTCGGAAATGTGTCAGTTAGCCTTGGGAGTTCCCAAAGACCAACCGGGGAAACCGACCTAGTGTCTGGTAACCTGCAAATCAAAACTAGGCACACGTCACGGCCCTACGGCGAACCCGGATGGCCAGTTCAAAAACATGCACACAGCAAACTTCCTGGCTGAGGAGAAAACAATTGTCCAAAGACGAGTTGTCAGGGCAGAGGGGGCAAAGGAAAACAAGAAAGGGTATTCACTTTATTAGTCCTTGGAATGGGAGCGTAAACAGTAACGATGTCTTCCAGGTTGTGTCTGCTCTTCGAACAAGGGACCAGATGGCGAAACAGTGTTCAATTGTTCAGGTGAATGTTTGAACGGAGTAATGTTTGAATCCAGGGGCAAAGGCACAGTTCCAGGTGAAGCAGCAGTGTTCTTCAGTTTAGCAGACTCAAGAACTTTAAATTGTGCATCGCTGAACGGGACAAGCCTAGGAACACACTCTGTCTCAGAATTGCCAATTCCCTGTCTAATCCATTTGTCATACGGTAAAGGAAGCGGTACACGTTTCGTATGGGCAGCGTGTACCCAATGCTTTCTTCCAGCCAATCGAACAGCAGTTCGTGTTGACAACAGGACCTGGAACGGTCCGATATATCTTGGCTCCAAGTTTCTTGATTTCCAAAGTTCTTTACGACCACGAAATTGTCAGGCTGTAACTTGTGTCCTGGTCCCTCTGTTGGTTTTGGCAGAGCCTCAAAAACCTGTTGATGAATGGCACTTAGTTTAGCAGTCAAGTCATAAAGGTAATCGATCAACATGGGATATTCGAGCTGGGTGAATTCCTTAGGTCTAGGGACTCCCCAAACGTTTGCAGGATGACCAAACACAATTTCATACGGGCTAAGCCCTATTCGAGAGTGAACAGTCGCCCTAGTGGATAGAAGAGCCAAAGGCAATGCATCTGGTCATGACAATCCAGTAGTCGTTTGGATCTTGGCTAACTTCAATTTCAGAGTCCTGTTATAACCCTCAACAAGACCTGCGGATTGTGGGTGATTTGCACTATGGAACTTCTGTCGAATCCCCAAACCCACACACACACTCTTCATAACCTTTCCCACAAACTCACTTCAATTATCCGACCATATAATCCGTGGCATGCCAAACCTAGGGAAAAACTCTTTGAGAAGGACTTTGGCTGTGGACAGGGCTGTATTATCCTTCAAGGGGTAGGCTTCAATCCATCGTGAAAATGCACAAACTACAACAAGGACATACTTAAGGTTGTTACACCTTTCCATATGAATGAAGTCTAATTGGATAATCTCAAAGGGACAAGTCGGGGGAGCAAAATGACCAGCTGGAGTTGGAGTTCCCTTGCCAGGATTATGCATCAGTCACACCATGCAATTCTTAACCACCCTCTCCGCACACTTAGAAATTCCATCATTCTTCCATACTGGGGCCAACAACTTGGAAATTCCTTTCGCACTAATGTGTGCCATTCCATGTGCCATTGTAACTACTGCAAGCACATACGCATCAGGTAACATCCATCTTTGATGTTCAGACTGATCGGTCCAACAACCAGTCGAATCCAATTTACCCGTACTGTCTTTCCACACATTCTTCTCACTCTCAGTAGCCTCATTCTGAATTGACTTCACACTCTCAATCGTGTCTTCACACATTCCAGCATCCGTAACCCATCTTGCAGAACTTGCAACATACATTCGAGTCGTCATGTTTTTTGCCGTCTTTTTCGCAATCTCATCTGCAAATGCATTACCACGACCAACATCATCCGTGACCTTCCGATGAGCACTACACTTCACAATCGCAACTTGCTTTGGCAAAGTAAGTGATTCCAGAAGCTCATTCACCAATTGTCCATGCTGTATTTTTGTCCCGTGGGACGTCAAAAATCCTCTCTCTCTCCATAATCGTCCAAAACTGTGTGCAACACCAAACGCATACTGACTATCGGTAAACACATTCACTCTCTTTCCCTCAGCCAAAACACACGCTCTCGTCAACGCAATTAACTCTGCAGCTTGTGCAGAATTCTGACTTACTCTCGCAGTCTCAACAATCGTACTCAATGTCGTCACAGCATACGCGGCAGTCACATCACCATTCGGCAACTTAAAGCACGAACCATCCACATACAAAGTACCATCCGAATCTGACAAAGGGGTATCTTTCAAATCGATCCGACCCTTCGTTTCTTCTTCAGTTCGCAAACAACAATCATGTGGTTCTGAATCACTCGACTCTACAGTAGTCGGCAACAATGTGGCTGGATTCAACACACTACATCCCTTAATCTGAATATGACTTGCCAAGAGTGTCAGCTCATAGCCTGACAACCTAGCACTCGTGAGATGTTGAGTTTTCGTTCTGTTCAATAAAGTATCTACTGCATGTGGAACCATTACCACTAACATATTATTCATGACCAGACCAGCAGGCTGTCGAATAGACACAGCAGCTGCCGCTGTCGCTCTAAGACAACTCGGCAATGCTCTTGCTACTGGATCTAAGGTTGAAGAAAAATACGCACACGGACGCTGTTTATCACCAAATTGTTGCGTCAACACGCTCAACGTGTAACCCTCTCGTTCATGAATGTATAGTGTAAATGGTTTACTGTAGTCGGGGGTACCCAACACAGGAGCTAAACACAACGCATCGCGTAGCTTAGAAAAACTCTTCTGGCAGTCATCAGACCATGGCAGAAGATTCGAAACATCTTTGCACGTGAGAGCTAACAAAGGCTTTGCTAACAACGAAAAATTTGGGATCCATTGTCTGCAGTATGATGTGATACCCAAAAAGGCATGTACTTCTCTTTGAGCGTTTGGCACAGTCATTTGAGCAATTGCTCTAATTCGTTCTGGGGTCAACCTTCTTCCCTCCTTTGACAAGAGATGACCTAAGTAGGTTACCTCTTGGCAACAATATTGCAGCTTAGAAGGTGACACCTTGTGATGTAAATCGGACAAATGCTGTAGCAAAGAAATCGTAGCCGCTTTGCAAGTTGTTTTGTCATCAGCAGCCACTAAAAGATCATCTACGTACTGGATCAAAGCAGCCCCGACAGGCAATACAAAGGTATCAAGCTGGCTTTTCAGAGCCTGACTATATATCGAAGGACTTTCACAATAACCTTGAGGTGCGCGCTTGAATCTGAAGCTACGACCACCCAAGGAGAAACCAAAAATGTCCCTACTTTCTTCTGCTATCGGGATGCTAAAGAAGGCATTCTTCAAGTCAATCACCGAGAACCAGGTAGCTGAAGCAGGAATCAATGTCAATAAAGCTGTGATATCGGGAACCATAGGAAACTGCGGAACCACAATCTTGTTCACTTCTCTAAGATCAATTACGAAACGATACACAGGAGGTTGGGAAGAATCGGTATGTTTCAAAATTGGTAAAACAGGACTATTACACGCGTTACCTCGTGTTTCTTCGATCACACCCTTCTGGATCAAATCGTGGATGATCGCTAAGAGTGCTCGTTCACCATCGCTTGAAATTCGATATTGCGGAATTCGCGGTAACCTAACATTCGGTCTGAGCTGAACAACATATGGAGGAATTTCCAGAAGACCCACATCATTAGGACCCGTAGCCCAAAGAGATTCGGGGAGCGAATGCAATTCTTGTGGAAGCCTATCTGTCGACACATACATAGGAGAGATCACTTTCCTGCCCAATGTAAGTTGTACTCCCGATGGGGAACAGTGCAATGTCGCATACAATCGTTTCAACAGGTCTAAACCCAGCAAGTTCTCACCACAACCAGTAGTCAAAATCAACGGTGCTTCTAACTTACATGGTCCAATTGAAAGGGACAAAGGACTAGAGACTGGATTACGAACAGGGGCGCCAGAGAATCCTACTGAGACATTAGTTAAGCCAGACAAGGGTGCGCCATGGAGTTTAGAATGTATGATTGAACTTTTTGCCGCACCAGTATCCAACAGAAAAGGCTCAACCACACTTGATAAAGCTACTGAAACGTAAGGCCCACTCTGATCAACTGGAACTGACACTACTCCCTCTCTTTGTCCATGGCTATCCTAGCAATCATTATACGCAGTACTCTCGCCCTCGACATAGTAATCATCTACATGGTACTGCGGAGATCTATCAGATGGCACCTTCGATTGGTCAAAACAATTAAGAGGACTTTGTGACGGAAGAGAACGCTCATTCTGAGAACACGTGACACCACGTCCTCTACCTCTAGAGACTTGTTGAAAACCACGACCTCTCTGAACTGGCACACCATTCATACGCTGTCGCAAAGCAGGGCACTCGTTCTTATAATGACCCTCTTCCTTGCAGTATGCACATTGATTCAATCCTAACAAGGGCCTGGAAGCGAAATACTCCGGTCTCAGTTGTACTTTCGGAAACGGTGTCTGTTGCTGAAATTGCGTACGTTGCTGCGAATCGTTCTGATTCGAGCGAGGCAGATACGCCTGCTGCAACAACACCTTAGTCTTCAGGTCCTTCGTTTTCCTCTCTATACGTTATTTTTCTTCCTTATCTCTGTTCTCGTAATATTGGGCTGTGGCTAGAATCTGAGCCGTCGAAGAGACAGCCCAAGCACTTTCTGAGTCTTTCAATTTGTCGCACAAGTCAGGCAGCAAGTTAAACACGAACTTATCAACAAATAGTCTCTGGCCTCCCTCTGAACTCATATCTTGACCGCTGTGGTCCACAAAAGTCTCCTCAAATCGCGTGAAAAAGTCGGACACACTTTCATCCTTCTTCTGCTTACAAGCAGACAATTTATCCCAGTTTACTTTCAACGCTGGCATCAGCGTCTTCATTAAATTAACTATCCTATTTGGTAACTCCGCTACTAGGGGTTCAGGCTTTGCACCTCCTACTTGGAGAGCATCCGCAGCTAAAATAGCAGTCCAGGTACCACCTAACTCGTTCGGATGATCCTCATGGCGGATTTTTGCCCATATCGGTTGTGGCACTACATTGCCAAACAACATCTCAATATCTGCAATGTTCATAATACAGGCGTCCACTGTCTGGGACAATTCCTTATAGTAACCAGCGGGATTCTTACGTGGGTCTGGCAAAGTCTGTTTTAATGCTAATACTTCAGACCTTTTCCATGGGACATGTATCCAAACTCTCAGAAAATGTGCCGGAGCGGCCGCTCTACCTCTCCCTGCATCAGCCTGTACTGCATCACGCCATACTGGCGGAACCTCTCTCATAGGATACTGTCCTAACGTCTTCGTTGCCGAGGAATCATTCGCAAACAAAACTCTAGACGGTAATACAGACCTATAGGCAAGAAGCCGTTCTAACGCATGTCTAGCATCAGAGCCCACAATCATACCTTTCGCAAATTGACTCTGGAGTTCGAGCATTTCAGCAGGGGCTGAGTCTAATTCGTCGTTGTCCCATTCGTCTCGCAACAACTTACACATCTCCTCAAACACATATCTCTGAGTCGGTTCATTCCACTGAGAAAATGTATCGTAAACTATACGACAACTATACCTATCGGGTTTCAAAATCCACCTACGAGCCATCGAATCTAATAATGCTCGTTCCCCAGACTCAGGGAGCTGGCTACGTCTCTGCATAGAATCAGAAACGACGGGCGCAATTAGCGACCCAAAAAGAGGAGTCAGAAAACTAGGGACGGTGTCGGTTACTCGCCGACGAGCGGAAGGTGAAGTAGACATAAGAGCAGGAGAGACAGCATTCAGCGAAAGCAAAGGAGCAAAAGGGGTAACAGAAACAGGAGTGACAGACGTAGTAAGGTGAGGTGTAGCAGTTAAAGACGAAAAAGGCAACCCAGGAAGAGGGGGTGCCGGAGGAACATAACCCTGCTGAGGAACAGGTGGTGGGGGAGGAACTACCACGGGCTGACCAGCAGCCGGTTGTACAGCAGGGGAAACCAAAAGGGCTGTAACGCTTTGTACATAAGGAGGTGGCGACTTCAATAAATAAGACATCAGAGGATCCTTTTCGGGGTCCTCTTTAGGCTTATCGGGACATGATGGCAAAACAGGGTAGCACTTATCAATTGCCATGCTATGTTGTCTAGTGAAAATCTCGGTCGCTTTCTCTTCTTCATCTTCCTTAAACTGCCTAGCAGCTTGCATAATCGAGACACCTTTGTCTCGTTTATCCTTTTTAGCCTGTTTGATTTCTTTCTGCTTGGCTTCAGAGAATAGGAGTCAAACATCGCTGGCCGGGCTTTCTTCTTAAATTACTTCGCCTCCAAATTATCCAAAATTGCAGTTTCAAAACTACCATGTAGTGGCCATCTGAGAACACCATCTTTCCTCGTATAGCGGACCCATACCTCGTTATTCGTGATAGGGCCCACACCATGCTTCGAATAGAGCTCATAAGTCGGAGTTCCAACCGGAGGTATCGGACAAGAGTCCTCCAATCGGGAATCCTTGTTGCAACATCCATGACAAGACAAGAAACCAAGACTACGGTTAGGCATTTTCGCTCACTAACCGAGTTTCAAACTTCAAGGGGCTATCTCTACTGATACACTCGTAAATGAACGAGACCCTCGGTTTTTGGGAACTGCAGCTACCAAATAATCCTAAGGACCAAACTAAGCCAAATGCAATGGAACCATGCAAACCAAAACTAAGGACCAAAGAACTCGAGTTAAACCTAAGGACTGGGAGCGACCCACTTATACTTAACTGAAAGATCAATGACGTCACCAGGAAGACCCGTCTATCGTCTCGCCGTACTAAGGACTACGCCAGGCTCCAAAACAGGTCGACAGTCAGGGCGCCAGTCCTCTGCAGCCGTCTGGAAGCGGGAACCTTCGCGGGGAAAGACCTTCGGACCACTTATGCAACATACATGGATCGATGAAGTGGGGTGCACCTCCCTCGGAAATTTCACACGAAGCTCCTCACAATCTTCAGGCTAGGACCGGAACCGCTCGATGTCGCCCCACGTTGGGCGCCAACTGAAGGACTGGGCAATTTCTAAGACCCAGCGGTGCCAGGGGACAACACCCGAAACCTTCGGGGTTCACCTGTTTTGGCGTACTTAACAAACAGAGACACAGGACTCTTCCTCTGGCATCAAAAGATCGTCTTTAATTACTGCAGTCAGGAACAGAAGTCACAGAAGTATCATACGAGATAGATTCTAAGGAGACTGCTCGATTTGTACAAAGCAGGTCGCTCCTTAAATACTGAATATTCTGCTTCGGGCAAACATTCCTGCAGATTTACAATAATTCCCGTTTCTGTATTCCAGACAATAAGATCTCACAATATCACTTTCCCATCTCCAGGTGTCCGGCCTTCAATCACATGTTTCTGACATCCTTCTATTGAAAGGCCGGACCGCCCAATAATAAAATTGGTCACCTCCTCATCATAAAAGGCTAAAGGGAAATGCAGGAACAGATGCAGAAAATAGAAGAGTCAGATAAGACATATTCGTAGGCAAATAAAAGAAGCGTGGTCTATTGTATCAGGGTCAGTAATCTTGCTCAGGCAGGAGAGGACAGAAAACCAGTACGGCAGGGTCCGCCTCAGGCGACAGGGTCAGCTTTCGCCAAGTCATGCAGAATTTGGCAGAACGCGCACCAGGGACTACGTGCCCTCGAGGTTACCTAATCAGGGTCATTGTTCGGACATCGCCCATTCACTGACTATGTGAGGGCAATGATACAAAATGGACGTCGTGCACGAAATGGAACCCGTAGGTTCGAACACAAGAATCAGCAATACATGACGAATCCTTCGGTGCAGCGTTGCGAAAACGCTCGCTTATATTAGACTCATCATTTGCGATTCGCTAATACCAGAATCGTCACGGTACCATTAGTTCAGAAACATGGGTTCAGTTTTCACGGAACCTCAGAACAAGCCCTCATTTTTCTCCTGTCGATCTTTCCAGCACACTTGTGGTTGTCTGGTTCTTCAGTGTGACAGGATCATCACTCTTCCTTTCAGTTCTTCCTTCGGGTGCAGTGGTATGCACCATTTTCCAAATAGGCCAACAGGGCCTATCAACTACAATGGTCTCTGGACCTTGCGGGCGAGACTCCCGTCGTCTTTCTCTTTGTCTTCCTGGGGGCTGGGTGGCGTCCAGCCACTTGCTTCATGTGTTCCCTCTTCAGGGAAAAGCTTCCATGGGCTATAGGGAGCGGGGGTGGTGGCTTTCCACTTGCAGTGTGCGACTCTCCTCTTGCCTGTAATGGGCTGATATATGAAATAGTATTCCAGCAGTGTTGGAGCACTCCCTAGATTGTCTTTGGCCCACTGCGGTGCTTCGCTGATCCAGTGGAGATGTAGAGGCTATTCCTTCTGAATTCAGGCCACGATAGGCCTCTCCTCCTCTTGGCAGGCAGCTCCTTCTGTAACTTGTGGTGGGGAGCAGTGCCAGTCTTCCTCCTCATGGCACCAGTAGCAGCGTCCCCTTTTTGTTGTTGAGCCATGTCACTTTCTGTTCTTCTTCTGAAGGTGCAGTGCTTAAGCCTCTAGATGGCATCTTCGCTGCACTTGGTCCAGCTTAGGTTCATGCTTGCTTTGCATGATTTTATTTGTCAGTCTGCGTGACCTTCTCCTTGATTGGCCATTGGTTGCTATGTGGGGCTGGCTGGCCATGTGGTGGGAGCTAGTCTTAATAGGTGTCATTTGCTGACTCCTGGCGTTCTTGCTCTTCTGTCTTGCAGTGGATTCCGTTCATCACCTGGTACATGCAGTGCTATCTTCCTGAGTGTTGAGGCGGCAGACAGCGCTAGGGGTGTGTGCACAGAGCAGTGCTCCTCGTAGCTTGCTAGCTGTCTAGCAGGGCTTGCTGTCTGTAGCTTTGCTGCTTGGAGTTTGGCTGCCGTGGGGTCTCAGTTCAGTGGCTGGGCTTTTCAATGGCTGGGACAATTTTGGGCTTCCGGGGGCTCCTCATGAGGTTGACGGTCTCTCTTCTCGAAAGATGATGGGGAGCCAACAGCGGGCATGTGGAAAACTCTGGTTTAGTATTTTGCTGTTGCTGGCACTCAAACCCTCTTTCCTTTTGAATGTAATTGTCCCAGTCCGTGGCAGGGCTGAGGCAGTGATGAACTTAGTAGCAACTTCTGGCTAGCTACGGGTGCTGTACTTCTTCTCCCTTTATGGTGATCTCATAGGTGTAGGGCTCCTTTTACCAGCATTGTTGCTCCTGCTTGCCACTGTCTCTGCCGTATGGGAGATGAGAAAACAGTGTACTTCAATTTGTGCTAGGGCAAAGTTGGCTGCAACAAATGGTCGTCTTTGAGCCTGGATCATCCTGCCAGGATCTTCTTTCCTTTCTGCTGATTCTGCCACTGCCGGCAGTTTAACAGTGCAGCAGGGCCTCTCATCCTGCCTGCATTTGTTGTCTGGGGAAAAGGTCATGGGCCACTGCTGGATATTTGCTCAGGCCGGGCAGCATGTCCCTTTTCCAACAAGTTACCTCTTGATGTCCACCAGGTGATGCCGTGGGTGTTTTCAGAGAGGCCTGGCAGTGTTCCTCACTCTGAGGTTCACTTGGCATTATAGGAGGCCATGACAACTCTCCTCGTGTTGTGGGCTATCTCGCCCATGTTGCCAGATTTCCTGAGGCACCACGCGGTGCACAGTCTGCAGGCACAGTTGTGGGTCATTCTGCCCATGCAGGTGCTGCCGGTCGGGTACAGGTCCTAGTGCGGAACTGCATTTGGCCACTAGATGGAGCAAATGCTCTTCTTACGGCAGCCGTCCTCATGCTGCATGCCGAGCTGCCCTGCAGCCATTGTGGAGCCAGATGTGGCAGCAGTTCGTGTAGAATGACTTGCTAGTGGCAAGGTAGGTGCTCCCTTTTCTCTTCTTGATGTTGTAGGCAGGCGTGGGCAGCCTGATGGAGGGTTGCTGACAGGAAGGCAGGTATGGCGGGAGACAACCGTCCGGTGGTCTTGCACTGTGTATTGCTGGTGGCTCACTATTGCGCTGCCGGTGGGTCTAGCTGAACGCGGCGGGGGCATGCATTGACAGAGCGACCTGTAGCTCCTTGCCTTAGCCCTGGGCACTTCTTTGTGGTGCACTTCACTGCCCTACCTCTCTCCAATACTTCAATGGCCTTGCATGGAAAAGTGGATGGGGGCTTTGCGAGTGCTCCTAAGCGGTGCAGCCGTGTTCCTCTTCCTCGCTGGGTACCGACTCTCAGCCTCAAGTGCATGCGGTGAGATACCCCACATGGAGCCACAGTAATTTCAGTGTAAGCACAGTGCTCCGCAGGCAGGCATCGGCTGGGCCAGGTTGCACAGCGGGGGGATATAAAGTAGTTTCCCACCTACCACAGGGCCGGTCAGGTCTACGGCGACAGCAGGTGCAAAGTGCCTTGGGCTATGCTCCCCCCATGAGGAGCTGTGATGCGGCTGCTCCCTCTTGTGCTGCTGCGGGCTGGTGCTATTTATTCCCTCTCAACTTAGGATGCCAAAGGGTAGGAACAGTGTCCTTACCCCTGTGGGCAATGCCGGCGCAGCAAGGATGTCTCTCTCAGCATGTAGGAGGCAGTTTTCTCTCGAGGGGCTACACCAGGTGGACGTCAGCAGGATTGGCCTGCTGAGGTAGTTGCCTTCTCTTCCCTGCAGCGGGGAGATGCAGTTGTGGCCCACGCGGGCCATGGAAGTTTGAGTAGGGTCACTCCACGGAGGTGCGGCCTCACCTATACCTCTGCTGTCGTGATGTCAGAATGTGGTCTTGCTGTGGAACACTGTAGGGAAGTATCCTGTAATCCACTCACTTGCATGAATAACACGGGACAACTTGATCGTAGGAGCAGCGAGGTTTATTTACAGTCATCACTATCCAAGCTCATAACATTAATGACCACCCAACGATTCCAACGTTCACACCTCCAACACCCCATACTTGAAACAACACAAACTGCGTGATCTCCACGAGCGTGAAGGAACGCTCGTGAAGGTCACGCTACACTTACAATATGATTCATATATATACAACACATCTTCCCCCTTTTATTTTTCTTTTTTTTTTCCAACTAACAGATGGCATAATCCTTGAATCTTCCTGGGTAACGATGTTCACGTTTTCCCCTTGATTCACCACCCCAATTTGAACAATGAGGTTGTTGTTCATTGTGATCTTCAATTAAATGTCGACTCATCCCAACATTTCTAGCTGAATGGGACACACCTTTAAACAACGAGATCCTATTCAAATTCCAGACACTTCCGCCCTCTATACGTACAGCACTGTTAAACACTTCTATTACCCTCTTAGGATCTGACCAACACTGTGAACCTTTAGGAACACTTTCATTCCTCTTCACCCGAACAAAATCACCAACTACAACCTCTGCTTTACTACAGGTACCTCTTTTCTTATCCATAAATGATTTCATTTTTCCTTTTTGCTCATTAACCCTTTGTTTAACAACTTCATAATCAATGGCATTGAATTTCTTATCATTCCAATCCTTTTTTAACCACCATGGTACCAAACTAGTGCTTGGTTTACGTCCCCTCAACAATTCGAATGGACTAGCCAGCGTTACCGAATTTGGAGACGTCCTGTAAGACAATAACATAGATTGCAATGCATTGCTCCAATTCAAGCCCCCTTTCAAAGACAACTGTATCGCTTCCTTCACAACACGATTAAACCGTTCCACCTGACCATTTGCTTCTGGATGGAAAACAGCTATTCTTCTATGTTTTACATTACATTTTTCCAAAAATGCCTCCATCTCCTTACTGATAAATTGAGGCCCATTGTCCGTGACTATTTCTTGCGGAATGCCTTCCCTACAGAATGTCTCATCTAAAAATTCAATAACACTCTGTGAGGTGACTTCTTTAACCATCTTAACTTCTGGCCTCTTCGAAAAATAATCAATAAGTACAATACCAAAACATTTATCCTTTGGCAAAACTTGAAAAGGACCAATGATATCAAGACCTAATTTCCTCCATGGACCACCGGGATAAGAAACAGGATGAGATTCTACCCGAAAGGGGTCAGCAGATTTATCGCTACTGGAACAATTACTGCATTTGCTTACAAATTGTTCAATGGATGAATCTATGCCGGGCCACCAAAATGCTTCCCTAACTCGTCTTCTAGTGAATGAAATTCCAAGATGGCCCTCATGACCAATCTCCATGATTGTATTCCTGAGTCAAACGGTGGAACCATTTTGTCCCCCCTCACAACCAATCCATTTTCAAGTGCTAATTCTTAATGAGCAAGGAAGAGCAAAGCCAGCGGTATCCCTCTAGGACAGCACCGGATTATCGATTAGCCCATTAAATTAGTTGGTGATAATTCAAGTTCACCCCGTGTGTGCACTCTTGAGTAGTACCCGCTGACACAGTACTTCCCCAGGTTCTGGGGCAAAGTGAAAACAAACAGCAAAAGGTGCACCACTTCCACAAGTGTAAATGATATTAAATTAGTCCATGTACATGATGTATTTTCTTTTTCAAAAATTCTTCTTTATTGTTCATTTGTTAAAATGACATTAAGAACAGCCAAAGCAGCCGACGCGTTTCGTCCAACTTGGGACTTCTTCAGGGCTGCAAAAATGCATATATAAAAAGATATATAAATACCACGAATAACCACATATAATATTTAACAAAACCAAGCTACACACAACAAACATAATCTGTGACACAAGACAAGTTCATAAGAGTGTTACAGAAAGAAAAACATTGCTTTTAACAATACACAGAAGACATAAGGAAGCTAAAAGGACTGTCAAAGAGTCAACAGTTGTTGTAAATTCATGATCGTCATTTTTCATTTGGCTAGTCCAGATAAAAACAACCTATCAACATATAAACATAAGTCTAATTAAATAACAACTTAAGAGCGTATATTTATAGAATTCAATTGGTTTCTTAATTTCAACCGTAGTCTCATTCCTAAGCCAAATTTGCATTGACCGTGCTGTATTTGGTCAGAGACAGGAGAGTTACTAAAGAAACTGTGTATGCAAAAAACAAAAAAAAAATCTTTTAGGCAGAAGATAGCAAGATTTTGAATTATGAGCATCATCGTGTTGTAACCTAACTGGCTCAGTAAAGTTTAAAAAAGGAGGAAAGACCCGAGGATATACACACCGTGAGTAACAATATACCGATGTGTATTTATTTTCGGGAAATTTCTAGAACATCATTTAACGTCACTAGAAAAAAGCCAAAGTAAAAAGGCATAAGACAGAGGAATTTTATAACGACATTAAATAACCAGGTAACGTGAATACGTCATTTGTTATGATAACCTTAAACTAGACCGGAAGAAGTTAACAAGGAGAAAAGCGTCAAAAATGATTTAATAATTCGCGTTAGTAAGCGTTTATCATAAATAGATATTCCATATATATCTCCAAAAACGTTTTTGTAAAAAAGAAGAACTCCCCATGGGAGTGTATGTACTTACATTCATAAGATAGAAAGTATATCAATTAGAGTACGAGTACATATCAGAAAAGTGACAACCGCTGGTCCCGTTTTTTCAATATAGCACAAAGTCAAGAATTCATCCAATGATACTGTCAGATCAAGGATACGATCTCCCCAGGAGCAGATGAACAGGTCCTCAAATCCCTCTCACCAAAGCCAGTGACAGGTGAAGAACAACTGCCTCTGTATTTAGTCAAGGGGGAAAGGGGAAGTGGAAGACAAACAAAAGAGAGACTGCCTCTGGACCTTGGTTCTTCTTCAGCCTTTTTCTTTCTTGTGAAGGAACCTGTAAACACAAGCACACTTATTAAATCTTTCCTGCCTCTAGTACTGGCTGATATGGACTTCTTTATTTAACCTATCTATTACCTATGATACCAGAGATCTTTGCCTCCCTCTATATTTGTTTGACTATTGTTTTATTTGATCAGTCTTTGGATTGTTGCTCAGTCTTTTTTATTGCCTTGGCGCTGATTCACAGAACATAAGTAGCCAAAAACTCTGCTCACAGTCTCTTGATAAATCTCACAGTTCTGGTAATAACAGATGCCTTATCTCCTGAACTCAATATGCTCGATAATCCAGCTGAACAAGAGTGCCTCCGTTGCCTTGCTATTCTCTAACATTCTGCTTGCAGATCCATTAATGAAGAAATGAATACTCTTACTTGGAAATGGAGAAGTGTTCTCTTCACTGAACTGCTTCTCCGAAGTGACTGCATCCGCTGTCTCACCCACAGGATTTCCACAGAAGGACTCTAGTCAAGAAGGTTTTTTTACTGTCTGAGAAGCCACTGCAAAAATCAAAACACGTCAGAAAATCTCCTCACAAAATACTTGGAAGTATCAAGAATACTTCCCTAAGAATGTGGTACTGGGCCCCCACTAATAGACTTTCTCTAAAAAAGACTCCCAGAAGAAACGGGCGCTCTGTGGAAAAAGCGACCGTTTTCGTGACAAACCTTGCGCATGCGCATTAAGTCTTGAGACGAGTCTCGTGTCTATAACAACTAGACCGAGAACTCTTCCAGGAAGTGTACTACTGAGTCTTTTGGAGAGTGGAAGAAACTCTCAATCCACATAGAATGGATCTCAAAGACATCTTCCAAGTTGGGGTTAATCTTCGCCAACGCGGGTACTTCGAAAGGCACCGTCTTTTAACACCTTCTGCATTGTAATTTAGACTAATCGGTGGTGTTGTGACAGTACCCCCCACCAAAAAGCGTCCCTTCAATCTTGGCTTGGTTGGATGTTTTTGGTGAAAGTCTTGAATGAGCTTTGGAGCGTGGACGTTAGAGTGCGGCTCCCAGGATCTCTCTTCTGGACCAAAACCCTTCCAACTGATCAAATAATACAATTTACCTCTTCTATAGGTTGAATCTAGAATCTTATGTACCTCAAACTCTTCCACTGAATCTATCACTGTAGGTTTTGGGGAAGTACGGAATCTTAGATTTGGGGGACTTTTCTTTAGCAATGAAACATGGAACACTGGGTGTATTTTGAGGTAGGATGGCAACTGAATCTTAACCGCCACTGGATTTATCATCTTGTTAACCCTAAACGGGCCTATGAATCTTGGTTGGAACTTACGATTTTCTTTTAGTTTTAGATTTTTGGTGGACAACCAAATCTTGTCTCCTGGTTTAAAAACTGGATTCCCTCTTCTTTTCTTGTCTGCCTGCAATTTATATGAACCTTTGGCCTTTTCAATATTCTCTCCAGCCTGAATTAATGACCTTTGGACCTTATCTATAAAATCTTCCACTGCTGGTACTGATCCATCATCTTTTTCAAGAATTACACTTGGGTGCCTGCCATAATTTAAATAGAAGGGAGTGTAACCTGTCGAAGAATGTTTAGCATTGTTATAGGCAAACTCAGCTGACCACACTAAATCTGCCCACCCAACTTTCTGATCCATCAAATATAACCTGAGGTACTGTTCTAAATCTTGATTGACTCTTTCAGTTTGACCATCAGTTTCGGGATGGAAACTGGTGGAATAGCGAGCATCAATGCCTAGCTTCTTAGTAAAGGCCTTCCAAAAGTGGGAAACAAATTGTGAACCTCGGTCAGAAATTAGAACTTTTGGAATCCCATGCAATCTTACTATATGTTGAGTAAACAATTGTGCCAATTGGGGTGCCCTAGGAATCTCTTTCAAAGGTACAAAATGTGCCATCTTAGTAAATGTGTCCACCATAACCAAAATTGTGTTAAAACCCTGACTAGGAGGGAGATCTACAATCAGATCCATCGATACCGTATGCCAAGGATGAGGTGGGGTCGGCATCGGCATCAAAAGCCCATGAGGAGCTCTTCGATCAGGTTTTCCCTGCAAACATCTCTCGCAGGTGGAAACATACTGCCGTATTTGTGGTTTCATCCTTGGCCACCAAAAATTTCTTTCTGCCAATTCTAAAGTCTTTTGAACTCCTTTATGACCAGCAAGTGGATCATCATGACATTGTTTCAACGCTCTCTCTTGCAGCCTCTTAGTCGGAAGATAGAGACAATTTTTTACATATGGAAGTCCGTCCCTGATTTCTCTCTCCGATTCCTCCTTTGCCCAACGAGTCATTTCTTCATAAGGCATTGCCTTTCGAATTTCATTAGAAAAGTCTGTATTGAGTGTGGCTACGATGATTTTCTCTTCCGGAATTATATTCTGTTTCTTTTGATCAATTTCTGAATGATCAGAATGTATTCTAGAGAGAGCATCCGCTTTTACATTACTTGTACCTGGTCTGAAGGTGATTACAAAATTATAGTCTGCAAAAAATAGCGACCAACGTAGTTGTCTGGCTGTTAGTGTACGGGCTGACTTGAGGAATTGGAGATTGCGATGATCAGAGTACACGGTGACCTTATGCACAGCCCCTAACAAATAATGTCTCCATTCCAAAAAGGCACTCTTGACCGCCAACAATTCTTTGTCTGCAATCGAATAATTGCATTCCGGAGGAGTTAACTTTCGGGAGTAGTAGGCCACTGGATGCAATTGGCCAGTATCCTTGTGACGCTGTGACAGAATTCCTCCAATGGCTACATCCGAGGCGTCAGCTTCAACATAGAATGGTTCTTCAGTTCTTGGATGCAACAGGATGGGGGCTTGAGTAAAGGATTTCTTCAGAAATTGAAAGGCTTCTTCGGCTTCATCATCCCAGACGAATTTTACTCCTTTCCTTAACAGTCGCGTGATGGGGCTGACCTTGTGAGAAAAATTTGAAATGAATCTCCTGTAAAAATTTGAAAAACCAATGAAACTTTGGATCTCTTTCACACACTTGGGAGATGGCCAGTCTTGTACTGCCTTCACCTTGGTCTTATCCATGCTTACTCCATCTGGGGATAACACAAACCCAAGAAATTCCACTTTTTCCACATGAAAGGCACACTTCTCCAATTTCACATATAGATGATTTTCAAGCAATCTAGTTAAAATCAACCTAACATGTGAGACATGCTCTTCCATAGTGTCAGAGAAAATCAAAATGTCGTCAATATAAACGACGGCGATTCTATCTAAGAACTCTCTGAGGACGTCATTCACAAAGTGTTGAAACGCCGCTGGAGCGTTGCATAACCCATATGGCATCACCAAGTATTCAAATAGACCATGACGGGTTCGAAAGGCTGTTTTCCACTCGTCTCCAGAAGCAATGCGAATCAGATGGTAAGCCCCGCGTAAATCCAATTTAGTGTAGACCTTAGCGTTCTTCACTTGATCCAGCAAGACTGAAATTAGCGGGAGCGGGTATCGGTTCTTAATCGTCACTTGATTCAGGGCTCTATAGTCAATGCAAGTTCGAAGATCTCCATCCTTCTTCGGAATGAAAAATAAGGGAGATGAGACTGGCGATTTTGAAGGACGTATAAACCCCATTTCCAGATGTTTATCCAAATAATTTTTAAGATATTGATTTTCAGTTTCCGTTAATGCATATATTCTACTGCAAGGCAAAACTGCCCCTGGTTCGATGTCAATTTTGCAGTCGTAGGGACGATGGGGGGGAAGTCTCTCCGCCTCTCTTATATCAAACACAGATGACAAATCCTTGTATTCTTCTGGAATTTCTTTGGTTTCTAAAGAACAAATTAAAGCAGGATGACCCGCTAACTTCCGGGCTGGAGACTCTTCAAATAACTTGGGCTGTTCTCCAAAACAATTTTCCTTGCAAAAGGTGGAATTCATGGTGATTGTTCTCTTCTCCCAGTCAATGTGTGGATTGTGTTCAGTTAACCAGGGAAGACCCAGAATCAATTGAAATTGAGGGGCATCGATCAAGTTGAATGTCAACAATTCCGAATGACCATTCAATCCCGTTAATTGAATTTTTTCAGTTTCATGAGTGATCGGTCCAGATGATAAGTTTGTTCCATCTACCGCTCTGACAGCTTCCAAAACCTGCTTCTCAACAAATTTTATTCCCATTCGACGGGCATATTTGATGTCGCAAAAGTTGCCAGTTGCCCCTGAATCTATCATCACAGAAACTCCACTGATTTCCAGTTCTCGGAACCGTGCTGTAAAGGAGACCACCACATGAGGTGCAGAGGATTGCAAGGTATTTACAACTTGCTGCAAATTAGGAGTTGACTTTGAATTCGCTTCCACCTGTGCAACCCTCTCTACAGGTGAAGCCGCTCTTTTCCCGGCAGCGATAATTTTGGCTTTTTTGGGCAATCTTTTACGAAATGGCCGGAGAGACCACAATAAAGACACAGGTGACCAGATCTTCGTCTTTCCTTTTCTTCTTTGGACAGAGGCCCTCGTATAGATCCTATCTGCATGGGTTCTTCAGAAGAAGAATTTTCTAAAGGCTTGTGACCTTCTGTCTTCATTCGATCAAAACGAGGTGGGAGTGGGCGTACATCTCTCCTTTTTTCATTTCGACGCTCACTCAAGCGATGATCTATCTGCAAGACTAGATCGATTAATTCGGATATTTCAGTGGGTCTCCTTGGAATCTGTGCCAAAGCATCCTTTAAATCTTCTCTTAACCCTCTGTAAAAAATTGCTGCTCTCTTGGCTTCAGGCCACTTTGATTCGACAATCAACTTGTTATATTGGGCAAGATAAGCCACTAAATCCCGATTACCCTGTTTAAGCTCCAATAACTCGTTGTCTGTGGCTTGTGAGGCTGATCGTCGATCAAAAATTCGTAGAAATTCTATCTTGAAGTTGTCAAAGTTGTATAACATAGGATCATTCTGTGTGACCAGCGACATCGACCAGGCTGCGGCATCACCATTCAAATACGACAGTATGAAAGCCACCTTTGATTGATCCTCAGCAAAAATGACTGGGCGACACAGAAAATGCAAAGAACACTGTGTTAAAAATATTTGCGCTCTTTGCGGATCCCCACCAAATCTTTCAGGGGGTGCCAATGGAATAATTGGTGAAACGGCATGAATCACTTGAGTAGAAATATCAGAGGGAGATAAATTGCCAGGTAAACCTTGTGAACCCTTAAATCCAGAACCTGATGCCACTAACTCATCTAATTTTTGCCTTGTCTGAATTGACTCCTGACTCGATCTCCTAACTTCCTCTCTCAAAGACTTATTCTCTTCTAAGGCACAGTTTAGTTGCTTCTGCATACCATCTAAAATTGAAGTTAGGGTTTTTAAATCTATTCCTTCCGCCATTCTGCTCGGGGGGGGATCTAACTCCTCAATAAGAGGGGGGCACTTCAATCTGTCAGATCAAGGATACGATCTCCCCAGGAGCAGATGAACAGGTCCTCAAATCCCTCTCACCAAAGCCAGTGACAGGTGAAGAACAACTGCCTATGTATTTAGTCAAGGGGGAAAGGGGAAGTGGAAGACAAACAAAAGAGAGACTGCCTCTGGACCTTGGTTCTCCTTCAGCCTTTTTCTTTCTTGTGAAGGAACCTGTAAACACAAGCACACTTATTAAATCTTTCCTGCCTCTAGTACTGGCTGATATGGACTTCTTTATTTAACCTATCTATTACCTATGATACCAGAGATCTTTGCCTCCCTCTATATTTGTTTGACTATTGTTTTATTTGATCAGTCTTTGGATTGTTGCTCAGTCTTTTTTATTGCCTTGGCGCTGATTCACAGAACATAAGTAGCCAAAAACTCTGCTCACAGTCTCTTGATAAATCTCACAGTTCTGGTAATAACAGATGCCTTATCTCCTGAACTCAATATGCTCGATAATCCAGCTGAACAAGAGTGCCTCCGTTGCCTTGCTATTCTCTAAAATTCTGCTTGCAGATCCATTAATGAAGAAATGAATACTCTTACTTGGAAATGGAGAAGTGTTCTCTTCACTGAACTGCTTCTCCGAAGTGACTGCATCCGCTGTCTCACCCACAGGATTTCCACAGAAGGACTCTAGTCAAGAAGGTTTTTTTACTGTCTGAGAAGCCACTGCAAAAATCAAAACACGTCAGAAAATCTCCTCACAAAATACTTGGAAGTATCAAGAATACTTCCCTAAGAATGTGGTACTGGGCCCCCACTAATAGACTTTCTCTAAAAAAGACTCCCAGAAGAAACGGGCGCTCTGTGGAAAAAGCGACCGTTTTCGTGACAGAAAACAGTTGAAGTGCGCCGCGCAAACCTTGCGCATGCGCATTAAGTCTTGAGACGAGTCTCGTGTCTATAACAACTAGACCGAGAACTCTTCCAGGAAGTGTACTACTGAGTCTTTTGGAGAGTGGAAGAAACTCTCAATCCACATAGAATGGATCTCAAAGACATCTTCCAAGTTGGGGTTAATCTTCGCCAACGCGGGTACTTCGAAAGGCACCGTCTTTTAACACCTTCTGCATTGTAATTTAGACTAATCGGTGGTGTTGTGACAGATACGGACAAAAGTCAAAGTCTTCAAATTGCCTGGAAGTAGAAACTCGACAGTCCAATCACCCAAGATGAATCAAAATGTATTAAATGTTTTTTAGAAATGCGTAAACAGACTCACTCGTTCACTATGTGTGGGTGAACTCACATTACAAAATAGAAGAAATAGTCTAATAAGTCATATGGGGTATCAGGTCAACCTAGGTACAACCAAACTAGCAACATCAGATAGAATTTAATTGGAATGATCCCATTAGCACCATCCTTAATGTTGAGATTTAAAGTTATATTTGCAAGAAGGTCCTAGTAATAACAAAAAGGAACTAAGTAAAGGAACAAAATGTCACATTGACATCCAGACATATAGCTCAAGTCCCACAAACCCCTAAGTTTCAACCAAAAGAGGTTTAAATTTATTAAAGAAAGAAAAATTAAGTCAGCTCAATTCTAGGGGGTGAGACACAATCCGAAGTTCCTGCATGAAACCTACCCGATTCCGCATATTCAATATCCGAGATGGGACCCAATCCGTCAACGATCCGCAACAAACAGAGATTGTGCTCGTATGTTTAAATAGTGTTTTACCCAGGGATTACAAACCCAAAACACCTGAGTTCCATGCTTCGAAAGTGCGGAAATGACGTCACGGCACCGTCAGTAAGGAAATAGAAGGTAAACTAAGTTGCCATATTGGAAAGGTGATGCGTATGAGATAATATCAGGCAAAACCAACGACATGATTGAATATTTCATTGGTAACATATACCAGAGACCAGCAATCGAAGAGTAGTGTATACAATGTAAATCGGGACAAGTGACGGCCCATTAGTGGTGTTTTGAAAAAACGTGTCACATCTCTATTGTGAATCAAAGGGCAAGCAACGCCGCGGCCATGTTGGAAGAGGCAAAGTTCACGATATTGGCTTCAGAAAGAGCCAAATTTACAACTCGTTATCACAAGTCTGGTATATGTGAGGATCTAACAAGCCAAGGATAAAGTGCCCAACGAGTATAGACCGAAAACATTGTGATTTATGCTTTTCCGTGACACGGGCATCGTATGTCGACGCTATGAAGTCTAGCGGCCATGTTGGAAAGGTGATGCTCACCGCGTGAGCTCAAAAGAAACTGATCATGTATCTTATTATCAAATGGCCAGCATATGTTCAAGCCCAGAGATGAGAAAAAAGATGTACGTAGAGGAAAAAAGAAAAGAGAACCTATGTTGGTTTAACGATTGGTATCGCACGCATACAGAAACGTCAGCTCACCAGTAAGGTATCATAAGTGGTCGCATTGGAGTATGTGCATGTAATAAATCGTATTAAAGACAAATGTCATAATTATAGTTATGAGAATTGAGGAAGGTTGGAAAACAGTAACTGTAATAGGTGATAGGTTACTTTGTTACAGAATAACCCCCAGATTTCATAAAGTCCAGTGACATAGCAGTTCATAACTAGTCTTAGAGATATGTACAAAAAGAGATACCATGATTATTATTGTGAAAATTAGCGAAAGATTGGGAAACAGTAGCTGTAGTGAATAACAGATTACTTTGTTACAAATTCACACCCAGGAACCAAAGGATCCAACCAAATTGCAAATCATAACAAAACATTAACATTACAAAAAATAGCAATCAAGGATAATAAGGTTAACAAACAGTGATGATAATTGGATACAGGGGATTCACATGATAACATACAGTAAACCTGAATCAGTATTTCACAGAGTATATTTTAAAGAAAGTAATGCATTTCAGATTCAGTGTTATGCCCCATTTCCACACATCGAAGTCTGCATATCCAACCAGCCTCGTTTCGTCTTAATTCCAGCTCTCTGTTTCCACCCCTAGGGGATGGTGGTATGTGGTCTATCCCAAAGAACCACAATTCATTAGGCTTGTGCCCTTTGTCCTGTATATGTGTGGTAAGGGGATATTTGGAGTCACCCTTCACTGCCGCTCTCAGGTGTTCCTGTATCCTGACTTTAAGTTCCCTTTTGGTACTGCCTACATAGATGATGTCACACGGACAGCCCAGTATATATGTTACAAACTTGGTTTTGCACGTGATGGTGTGTTTGATCTTATGTGTTTTACCAGTGTTATATTGGAACGTACGTGTCCTATTTTTTCCCCTTTTACACACACTGCATTTCATGCATGTAAAGAAACCCCCTTGACCCCCTGTCAACCAATTGGGGGTTTTGGGGGATGTTACAAAACTAGGGCATAATAGATTCCTCAAATTTTGGCCTCGTCTGTAAGTGACCCTGGGTGTCCTAGATATTTCATCCTTTAGGCCCGGTATTTCACAGAGTAATCTCCAGTGTTTTCTAAGGATATTGAAAATCCTACCACTGTCCCTGTTATAAGTGGTCACAAGGGCAGTGGTGGGTCGCTCCTTATATCCTGTTCGTGGTATACTTTTCTCCAGGGTACTTTCTCTCTTCACCTTCAAGGCCCTTTTCTCAATCTTATTCATAAGGGGCACAGGGTAACCTCTATTAATGAATCTCTTTTTGGTTTCTGTCACATTTTGGATGAATCCCTCCTGGGTACTACAGATCCTCCTCATTCTTATCATTTCCCCAAAGGGGATGTTGTTAACAACATGTCGGGGATGGGCACTATCATAGCGTAATACACTATTGCAGGCGGTACTTTTCCGATGGATTGTACTCTGTACTGAGTTATTATGTACAAAGAACTGGATATCCAGGAAGTCAATCCTCTCCCTGCTCCAGTTTATCGTAAATCTTATATTGTACGGATTGTCATTAAGAAAGTGGAAGTAACTCATCAATTCAGGGACAGGTTCATTCCAGATGATAATGAAATCGTCAATGTACCTGCCCCAAAAGAGTATGTATTCCATCCATGTGGAGGCATGTCGGCCCCAGGCATGCACCCGCTCGAACCAGCCCATAAAAAGGCCGGCATAAGCGGGCGCAAACCTGGAACCCATGGCCGTACCCTGTGTTTGCTGGAACCATTCGTTATCGTGGAGAAAATAGTTTTTGGACAAGATGATGTCCGTCATCTCCATCAACATCTCATTATGGGACAAATGGACAGCCGACCTTTGTCCCAAGAAGAATTCCATGGCTCTAAAGCCAAATTCCTTTTTAATACTAGTGTAAAGGCTGGACACATCGAGGGTGGTGAACACCAATGTTTCTGACCATTCCAAGCCCTCAAGTTTAGATAAAATGTCCTTACTGTCCCTCACATACGCAGGTATGTTTTGTACCAATGGCTGTAGGAAACCATCCACATATTCCGATAGTCTCTCTGTGGGGGAATTGATGCCGGAAATGATTGGTCGACCAGGTGGAAAGGGGGCTCCCTTATGAACTTTGGGCAGAATGTAAATGCACGGGAAGGTGGGTTCCCCGACAGCAAGGTATCCATATTCCTTGCTGTCCAGTAGCCCAGTCTCCCGCCATTCAACTAGTTTGCCATTGATATATTTACATAATGGTTTGATGGGGTTATGAGTCAGCTTCATATAGCAAGTTGTATCAGCTAATTGCCTTTCTATCTCCCCCATGTAGTCCATTTTATCCATAACCACCACGTTACCTCCTTTATCTGCTTCGCGAATAACTAATGCGGAATTAGATCTTAACTCCCTCAATGCGCGATTTTCGGCTATGGTGAGATTGTGTGTCGTGTTATGGTTTCTAATG
This sequence comes from Triturus cristatus, assembly GCF_964204655.1. Taxonomy (NCBI): domain Eukaryota; kingdom Metazoa; phylum Chordata; class Amphibia; order Caudata; family Salamandridae; genus Triturus; species Triturus cristatus. The sequence goes on from NC_140591.1 coordinate 528,488,464, forward strand.
TGCGAAGCCTGTAGCCTATAAAGATCCTGGCTGACCTTTTCCCAAAAGATGTCAATATTTGGGTGCGTGCCTGTTGGTATAAACTTAGATTTTTCCTTTAAACCACTATTTACATTCAGATCCTCATTAATGTCCAGTTCCATACGTAGGGAGTTTGTTTCCATTTCAGTCTCAAACTGTATGGACAACATGGATTTTAGAGCGTTAAATTCTGCAACCGTTTGTTGTGAACACGCATGGTCATGTTGGTTGTTAATACACATAGGCCAGACTCTTGAGAAATGATCCTTCAATTTTATTTGCCGCACAAATTTAAACAAGTCAACAAAAATATCTACATCATTGCTTGACTGAGTTGGACAGAAACCTAAGCCCTTACTTAGAACAGATATTTCACAATCTGATAGATCTTTCTGGGATAAGTTAACAATTCTTAGTTCCTCCATCGTATTTTCCTCATTCAAGTCTAATTCCTGTTCCCTCCCTTCCTGGATCTTGTTGATCTGTCTGAGATCACATTTGTTATATTTTTGTTTTTCTCGCTGTTTCTGCCATCGCCTACCGCCCCTTCTTGTCCTTGGTTCTTTGGTGCCATCCTCCCACCTACTCTCACCTTCTTTTACTTTGGCTTTTTTCTAGTGACGTTAAATGATGTTCTAGAAATTTCCCGAAAATAAATACACATCGGTATATTGTTACTCACGGTGGGTATATCCTCGGGTCTTTCCTCCTTTTTTAAACTTTACTGAGCCAGTTAGGTTACAACACGATGATGCTCATAATTCAAAATCTTGCTATCTTCTGCCTAAAAGATTTTTTTGTTTTTGTTTTTTGCATACACAGTTTCTTTAGTAACTCTCCTGTCTCTGACCAAATACAGCACGGTCAATGCAAATTTTGCTTAGGAATGAGACTACGGTTGAAATTAGGAAACCAATTGAATTCTATAAATATACGCTCTTAAGTTGTTATTTAATTAGACTTGTGTTTATATGTTGATAGGTTGTTTTTATCTGGACTAGCCAAATGAAAAATGACGATCATGAATTTACAACAACTGTTGACTCTTTGACAGTCCTTTTAGCTTCCTTATGTCTTCTGTGTATTGTTAAAAGCAATGTTTTTCTTTCTGTAACACTCTTATGAGCTAATTCTTCATGAATTTTCGCAAAACTCATCATGTCACCCGACAATTTCCTTACTTCTGGCCAACCTTGCACAATGTATTTCTTTACAATTTTCAATTCATTGTCTTTCTCCATTTCCAACATCCAATCCTCCTCTATTAAATTCTTCCCCTTACTATGTATTAAATTTTGGTCATGCGTAGTGAATGCCACCTCACAATCATCATCTTGGTAATTTTTCTCACCATCAATGGGTAGCCTTGACATACAGTCTGCATGCATATTTGCTTTCCCTTGAACATACTCAATACTGAACCGGAATGATTGTAATCTTGAGGATAATCTTGCTAATCGTGCTGACATTGATCTACCACCTCCAGGAGACATTAAAAACACAAGGGGCTTATGGTCAGTTTTGATAATAAACTCAGTCCCCCACAGAAAACTTCTAAAATTTTCTGCACCCCATACACAAGCAAGAAGCTCTCTCTCTATCACAGAATAGTTTTTTTCTGCATCTCTTAATGCTCTAGATGCATAGGCTACAATCCATTCAGTACAATTGACTTTTTGTATCGAAACGCCTCCCAGACCCAAATTACTTGCATCTACCATGACTATGCACTTTTCCCCCGGGACAAAAGGTTTCAAACAGGGTGCATTTACTATGAACTTTTTCAGATTCTCAAATGCCTGAGTCATGTTTTCTGACCATATAAACTTTGCATTTTTTTTTAGTAGACATCTGAATGAGTCAACCTTAACTGAATAGTTTGGAATAAATTTTGCATAAAATTCGGTCAAACCAAGAAAGGCAACTAACTGTTCTTTTGATGATGGTACTGGAGCATTAATGATGCTTTGAATATGTTTCTGCTTTGGTTTAATACCCTTACCGCTAATCGTGTGTCCTAAATACTCTACTTCCCTTGCTTTCAACTTGCATTTGTCCAACCGCAGAGTAAGACCTTTCATAGCTAGTGCCGCTATTACATTATAGAGATTTCTATCATGCTCCTCATCATTCTTCCCATAAACTAGAATAGCATCCTGAAAAGCTATTGCTCCTGATAATCCCTCCAAGGTTTCCTTCATTAATCTCTGGAAAACTGAAGCTGCACTAGCTAATCCAAATGGCATGCAACGGTATCTAAATAACCCATCCGGGGTAATAAATGCTGTGAAATTCTTAGAATCCTCTGAAAGAACTACTTGATGGTATGCACTCGCTAAGTCAATGCACGAAAACACTTGTGCATTGCCTAAACTGGATACCATTTCATGTAAATTGGGGAGAGGATGAGCATCTACCCAGATCACGCGATTTAGGCTCCGTAAGTCAACACACAAACAGAGTTCCCCTGAAGATTTTAACGAAATAACTATGGGAGAAACCCATGGGGAAGACTCTATGGGTTCTATGATACCATCATTGCAGAGATTTTTTAACATGGCAATCAATTTATTCCTGTAAGAGAGTGGAACATTCCTTACTTTATGCCGGATGGGGACTGTATTCTCATGAAGTTTAATCACATGTTCAAATCCTACGTATTTCCCCAGTTTCCCGCTAAAAACACCCAGAAATTCACTAATCAATTTATCCACCAAATCTGACCCACACCGGGAACCAGAATCTATTGCAAAAACAGGAGGGTTTGCTCTCGGATCAAGTCTAATGCCCAAAAGATATTGATGTGGCCACCCTAATAGAGATTCTCCTGACTTTGCTACATACATTTTCCCAAAAGTACATTGGCCAGAAAACGCTATGTCTGCAACCTAATAACCTATTAGATCAACTTTATGACCAGTGTAACCCCCTGGAGATACATCAGGATGGGTTAGTAGCCTATTAGGCCAATTCTCATAGAAAACTCTCGCTGAAATAATTGAATACAAGGCACATGAATCAACAAGAAATCTCAAACTTTTCCCATCAACATTAATTATACACGATGGAAACTTTGATTTCCCATCCTCACTACAAATATTAATCACCGTAATGATCTCATTTTAATTTTCATCGTTACTGTGAGAATTATAATCATCATCTAACCACTGTATGTGGTTTACTTTCCTCATAACAGTTTTGCAATATTTACTGAAATGCCCTTTCTTATTGCATTTTGAACACACTTTATCAAAAGCTGGACAACCTTTAAAGTTCGCTCCCACATCTAAAACATTGTAAAGAAGAATTCCGTTTATCTGGACCGGTGCTTTGACTCTTATTTTTGTTCTCATATTTATTTGGATGGTCACTTCTCTGACTTGAATTCTTTTTCTGTTTGACGTGTTCTTTTGAGTCTTTATTGATACTGAATACATCTCCTTTTTCGTTACCTCTGATCTCTTTTACAAACTCTTCTGAGTGTTCTATAGATTTAGCAATATCGATGGCAGCATTTAACGAAAAGTCAGAAGTGGACCATAATTTCTCTTGAACCTTCTTAATATTAGTTCGCATAAGAATTTGGTCTCTCAAGACTTGTTCATATAAAATACGTTCAAAAGCACATGAGCTTGCCAATGACCTTAGGGCGGAAACATAATCCTCAATTGACTCATCGGGACGTTGTTTCCGTGAATAGAAGATGAATCTTTCCATTACCACTTTTTTTTTTTCCAAAACGAATGTTTAATTGAGATGAAGCGTACTGGTATACATTTATTCTGCCAGGATTGATTAAAGCAGGAAGTGTAGTAAATTCCTTTAGACCAAAACCCCCAAGACAATGTTTTAATAAGGATAATTTTCTTTCTGGTTCACAATCGGCCCCTTGAAGAACCTCAACATAAGCCAAAAATACAGGTTCGCAGACCTCCCATGGCATGGGAGGGTCACCTGATGACGAAAGGAAAGAAGGAGGCGGTACAATACCTGACATCTTTCTTACACAGAAAAAACTATGTCTTCAATGGGTTCTAAATGCACTTTTTTTTTTTGTTTCTTATATCTTCATTTTTTTTTTTTTTTTAATTGAAACAAACAAGTCAAATCTTCCTTCACACAACCAGTATAACAAGCCTCTTTAAACTGCTCCTTCCCACATGAAATGAGTGTATGTTGAAACAAACGAGTCAAATTCTCCTTCACACAACCAGTATAAGAAGCTTCTTCAAACTGCTCCTTCCCACATGAAATGAGTTTATTTTTACCTCGTACTATGAAATGCAAATAGTTGCTTCCACGTGTTTGCTTGTCTTCGCACGGAGTCGTTTCTCTCTCTCCTTCCGCGTATGTTTATTCCAAATGCAGAGGATCAAGGGTAATATTTGCAACGTGTTGTGATGGCAACGCGGGATGACGTTATCGCGTTACATCACGTGATCGCAACACGACCTTACGTGTCAGAGACTCATCGAAGGCTGCCGAGAACTCCGATCGCTGATTCTGAATCAATACAGGCTGCAGCCGTGTTCCCTCAATTCACGGTAGCTGTTAAACAAAACAACTTCTGCTGTTTCTTTCTTTTGAAATTTTTGGCTTTATATTTGTATCCTTCAAATTCCCCTTTACATGTCGCTCCAAATCTTGTTCTCCTCCTTTCTTACATGAAATCCAGTATTTTCTTTATTTGCAATCCGTCAAAATTCAGCAAAGCAGAATCTCCGTCTGTACTTATTCCATTTCCATTATTGTTACGCTGATCATATCACATCAAGATGAGTGGACATACAGAGTCCTCCCTTCATTTTTTTATTTTTTTTAATCGATGTAACTCTTAAAATCTCCGAATCCTGCCAAAATTGGCCCGGTTCGTGCCCGCTCGTCGCCAGTGGAGGGAAGTATCCTGTACTCCACTCCCTTGCATGAATAACATGGGACAACTTGATCATAGGAGCAGCGAGGTTTATTTCCAGTCATCACTCTCCAAGCTCATAACATTAATGACCACCCAACGATTCCAACGTTCACACCATACTTGATACAACACAAACCGTGTGATCTCCACGAGCGTGAAGGAACGCTCATGAAGGTCACGCTACACTTACAATATGTTTCATATATATACAACAGACACCTCTCACTGTGGCTATGTCTGCGAGAAGACAAAGGCGAAACTGTCTCTTTCCTCTCCTCCTTTCTCATCACAGAAAGGGTTCCCTTCATTTTGGGGCAATGTGCCTACTTCACCTGGGAAGGCTGCTGCAGCAGTGGGGACCCTAATCTCCTCCTTAAATATTAGGGTCTCCTCCTAGGGGGCACGGCATGGGGTCAGAACCTCTCTTTGCCATTGTTGTGTTGTGGGCCATGGGCCTACATGCTACTAGAATCAAGACACAGATACTAGGTATGTGGTTAATTAACTGGCCTCGAGCACATGCATCCGGGCCCTTTTATTAGCCAGGTCACATCACTCATGATGCCTGTGATGGGTGGGTGTGGGGTGTAAGTGTGTTCAGTGCTCGAGGGAGTTGCTGGCAAACTAAGGGCCTGCTGAGACACTAGAATGAGTCCAGCAGAAAACTACACAGCCATCCTCAAATTCTGAAAAGATGGTCTGCACATCACGTTGCTAAAAACACTAAAACTCACACTTACCAAAATCGCTGCTCTAGTGTGTAACCACTAAAACAGTAAAATAAAGATGAAGCACTTAAAAAGCACACTACATTCACAGTGGTTTCCAAAAATTCAAAACAGTGCTTTCAAAGTTTCAAATTAAAAAACCATAAGAACTCTGGTCAATCGAATTAGCAGCAAGGTCAATCAAGACAACCCCCATAAAAGCCCGTATGTTACTCCGCCCTCCAATCCCCCCACACAAAAGGAAATTCGGGAAATGTGCAAAAAAATGCAGGGACACAAACAAAGTGCAATATATCTATCTAACTATCTAAAATCCCTCAGCTCCATATTGACAATTCAAATCTTAATCATCAGGCCACAAGAAGCTTTGGATTGAGTGTGATGAAAACATAACCATGATACTCGAAAAGAATGGAAGGACGGAGAGAGAAGTGGCTGTAAGCCGAGGGTTGAGGGACAAATGTGCAAGGTGAGGCAGAAGATTTTTGATCTTCGTGGCTTTGTGTAATTAAAGATAAAAATCCTGATCGAGAGCCAAGAAAAAAGTATTGTATGTATTCCTACAACTCACCCATTACCAAACAAATTTTCAAACATATTAGTGCAATAAGAAGCCTGGGGGAGAGGAGAGGACTGCAAAGCCCAGACTCCCCAGTTCCGCTGACATTTCACCGCCGTGCCCAGAGGTGTGGAAAAACCACCTGCGCGGGTCCTGAGGTGCGGGAAGCCTGTTGCCTGTCATAGTGCCAGGGGAGAGGAGAGGACTGCAAAGCCCAGACTCCCCAGCTCTGCTGACATTTCACCTCCGCCCGAGGCGCATAAATTACCGGTAAGGCAGGGGCGTAACACAGGCCCCTGCAACCCCCACAGTGCGAGGGGCCCCAAGCTCCAGGGGGCCCCCTCATCACTACACTTCCGTCGGGGAACACCTGATAGAGTCCGGTGGCGGCCCCTCCACATACCTTGCAGGGGGGCCCCCTCAATTATTGTTACGCCACTGCTGCACGGCTCCTGCAGCATGGGAAGCATGTTGTCTGTCATAGCACCAGGGGGAGAGGAGAGGACTGCAAAGCCGAGACTCCCCAGCTCCACTGACATTTCACCGCCACTCCCGGAGGTGACAGGAAGAGGCAGGGCCCCACCCTTGGCTTTTGGATCAAACTCTGATTGTAAATACTGTATCCCTTATTTGCCTAGAACAGACCACTTTAGTACAATGTATTCTTAACAACACGACTTTTGTTATCAGTTCAATTTCAATAAACCATGGGGAAGAGGAAGGCATCAGATAAGAACAGGCAGCATGAGGAAAATTCCACGTCACGCTGCAGAAAATTGTACTCTTGGTGAAATTGATGAGCTCATCGAGGAGGTTGAAGGCCTGCTAGTCTCTAAAACAAAGGCTAAGGGAACAAACCAGCAAGGGAAGGAGAATGGTTTAATGGGGAATAATTCCAAACCATTGAAAAGTTTAGCTTCCTATTTTGAGCATCCGCCTGAGCCCACTTCAGTTACAATCCCCTATAGCCAGAGTTTATGTAATACAGCATTTTCTTCCTAGCAACCAGTTGACCCTGCGAGTACTAATGAAGAGCGCTTAACTATCAATGTGGAATGCTCTAATCAATATACAGTGTTGCAAAATTTGGAGAACATGGCAAACAACCCCTCTCATTCAAGCAGAGGGAAAGATAAAATAAGTACACACGCATTCGAGAAAACCACAGGTCTGGACGAACAATTGAATGTTTTAAGGGATAAAATTAAAACCTTAAGGCAGAATATGGAGAGGATGGCAAAGATTCTAAATGATAAGTTGGTTACTCTTACTGCTCTGGCTATGGGGCCAACAAAGCCAATGGAAGGTACTGACACTGGGTGATCTGCTCAGTATCCGACAAATATTGGTACATATAATTCACGTGTAGAGCAGTGTAAATATGTGACTGCCAACTCCTGAGGTCATAGCAGAGAGGACATTTTGTCCATTGATATTATCCCTAGATGTGATTGTGTCCCTTTACGTGAACCGACGCACGTAAAATTGAGCTCTAGATCCAATGAAATTTCTATGAATAAAAAAAAAAAAAAGATGGAAAGAACAAGGCAATCATCGCTAATAGTTACGGTAAACCTTTTGATCCCTAAATGATCAATGTCCCTATAACTCAGAGGCCCTACACTGAAACGTATGAGCGACTGATAAATAAGGTGATCTATTTGATACGCTATAAAAGGGGATGTAGATCCATATTAAGAGAGGACATACTTAATGTCAAAAGGTTCACAGATGGAAATCAACAGAGGGACCATATACGAGTGGCTTTTAGGGATATAGCCCCAGCAGAAGGTTTAATTGCACTTGAACTGCACTTTAGACCAAACAATGACATCCAAAGAAGACTAAAGCTTAATCCTCCACATCCTATATTGGATCTATCGGTTAAAAATAATCAAAAACCATCTCTATTTACAGGGCATTCCAATTTTAGGGAGCCTTGTAGCCCCTCGATCACCTCAGACATTCATTGACTTATTGAATCTCGATCTCTCCATGAATTCTAGCTGAAGGGATTCTCTCTAATATATCCACTACTATAAGTTTTACTGTAAAGCCTAAGGGAGATGATACCTGCAGTGACACAGAAGAACATATGACACAACAGAGAGAACTCACTCAGTCCATCATGGAATGTCGTGGGAATTAAGTCCAAACTTCATGATCCAGAGTGGGGTATGTTTGTTGAACTCACATCACATTATATTTCTCCAAGAAACGTGGGCTATTAATCCAATATTTCAACCAGGTTTCTTGACTTTTAGTGAAAATGCAGTTCCCTTCCCGGCAGGGTACCCATAAGGAGGTCTCATGATTTGGTTAAGTCTGGACTTGTTCCCAGTGGCAAGAATTGTCCCTACCAACTCTAGAAACTTACTTGCCCTGCAAATTAAAATTACAACTTGAACAGGTCCTAGATAAATAGCCCTTGTGAATATATATATCTATATATATGCTTCGAACTCCTCTTTAGTTTGTCAAATCCTTAGACAGATGGAGCGTAGACCATATTTATATATTAAGTCAGTTCCTTTAAACTATAGATAAAACAGATGGCCTGATGGGACAGTTCAATCGGAAAGCTCTAAACATTGTAGTGGAAGATGCCAGTACTAATATTCTGGCAATTGCCAGGTGTAATCATATAGAAACGTCATGCCCACATGAATACAAGAAAATAACAAAAATATCAAAAGTAGGTGCCCACATTGTAGGACTTATTACCGGACATGGTTTGAGAATTGCAAACAGTAATACGAAATCTGATTGTCCGCCTCACCCTACTTTATAAAGAGGCTTATGGACCTCAAGAATTGAATATGTTAGTGGACAATGACCTATGGCAGACTTACATGACATGCATGTTGTCCTTTGACTGGATAGTCATCAGCAAGCGCTAGGTGCAAATTTCTCTATGACCCCTTTTAGAGATATAAAAATGGAAATCGTTGTTAAATGGGCAGTTCTCATGAGCGATGTAAAAGAAAATGACATTCTTGTATAACCTCTTTGTACATAAAGTTTCCCAGGGAGACCGCACAAATGTTTGCAACATGAATTTTGTTACCATACATTGCGAACTCATGGACCCATTAAGGCAACGTTTTGTGAGGCAACAGAGAAGAGGTGGTTCTTCTAAAAAATGTCCTTCCTGTATAATAAAACTTGCCAACTAGGGAAACCTATTTACTGCGAGCTATTAAAAAGGGCTCTAGATCAGAAATCATGAAGGCTAGGAGTAGTTATAAAACTGTACTACTTAGAGCAAGAAGGGAATGGGAAGAGGACCAATGGTTGCTATTGCTGAAGCTTTAGAAAAGTGTAACCACAAACGTTTTGGGAAATTACTATCTGTTAATCCCTCTAATGCTAACCATCTAGACCCAGTAATAAAACCTGATACTTGGGTTACTCACTTTAGTGGGCTGTATAACGGTGTACCATGTCAAAACAACCAACAGAGTCCTCCCTCAGATGGAACTTGTGGCCATGTGGGAATACAAACCCACAACGAGAACACTGAATTTGCCACAACTGTATCCTACCTTAGCTTCACTCTAGCCGAAACTCATCAAGAAGTAAAACAAATGAAAAAAGAAAAGGCACCAGGAATGGATAGCATTCCAAGTGATCTTTTCCTCTCTCAACCCGACATCTGGTCCCCATACCTGAATGCCCTATTTAACAACATTTTAAAAGGTAATCCAATTCCCTCAACATGGCTTGGAGCTGTTATCATACCAATCTATAGTAAAGGAGAAAGAACAGACCCCTCTAACTATAGACGCATAAGATTGCTAGATAACATTCAAACAATCTTCTGCAAGGCCGGTCCTGTTTAAACTTAATGAATGGATGGATAGAACAGAACAACATTCTTGAAGAGGCGCAAGCAGGGTTTAGAACAAAGATCAGTACACTGGACCAGGTCCTCCACTTCAAGGTGATAACCTGGAAATATCTCACCTTGAAGCATGACCATTTATATGTTGCTTTCATTGACCTGAGAGCTGCATTCAACCTCGTCCCAAGAACAACATTATGGGAATTTTTGGATGGGTATGGTATTCCTTTAGATCTATTAAGAATACTGAAAGTTCTCCACGCTAACACATATGCTAAAGTGAGATGGAACAGTGTAGGGGACCTGACGGACAGGATAGAGATCAAGCAAGGTGTTAGACAAGGGTGCGTCCTTGCTCCAACACTCTTCAGTCTATATATTAACGGAGCAGTGAGGAAATTGTTAAAATGCAAACATGATGCCCCCACATTAGCAGGAGTGCCGACTCCAATCCTGATGTTTGTGGACTACACCCTGCTAATTTCGCGAATGCCTATGGGGTTACAAACAGAACTAAATGCCTTTGTTACCTTTTGGTTTTATATATATTTGTATGAACCTTCTCAGATTGCTATTTGTACTCGTCTTTATAACTATACAAATTTCTTGAGATTTCTGTTTGCACCAGAGGCCATACGCTCACCTAAAAACTAAATTTGTATATAGTAGTGACATGAACTATATTAATAACAAATAAACCTCCATTTTGTAATTTTTTTCCCTAACTGTTTGTATTTGTATATGGCACTACCCAACAAAATATGCAAAAAGAAGTCCTCATAAAGAGGACGGAGTCCCATCACCCACCGAAGTGGCATGCTTCATCATCTGGGGCCTCCTCTTAACCGCACCTAGCGCCGTTAAGGAGCTACGACTCCTTGCGAATGTCAGTAGGAACACACTGTAAAACGTGTCCTACTTTGTATGTGTGCTGCACAGTGCAGCACCCATGCAAAGATGGAAAAGAAATGAAAAATAAAAATATTTCTCCTTTTAACGCCTCCTTTCAAATGGTGTTAACTTTTGGCAATAAATCCTGTCTACTAATGTTTGTAGATGGGGCTTTGTGTCAAAAGGCATGGGTTGTTGCATGGAAAACCCATGTTCCACCCATATAACACTCTCTTGGTGCTAAGTAATGCAAAGCAGTGCTTCGCGCTGCTTTGAGTTACTTTTAGGGTACTTTCCAGCGCAAACCATGTTTTGCGCTGAAAGTAAATTAGGAAAAATACATTTTGTGCAGGTTAGCGTCACTTTTGTGGCGCTAACCCAACACAAAATATTTGTAAATCTACCCCTTAGTTATATAATGGCCTAGCCATTGGGGTGGTAATCACCCACATTACAGGAGTGCCACATGGGTGAACACCTCCTGCCCAACAGAGTCCAGACCTGTGTCAGAGAACATTATACAAACCTGTAGTGCACCTGATGATGTGTTGTCTCCTATTCAGAAAAATATATTGGGCGAACCATAATTGTGAAATGAAGAGTAGGTTCTTAAATGACTGCTGCGCCAGGATCTTTCAATAGAATTCTGGCCTAAATGTTTTCAATCATGTTTTGTTGTTTTCTTTTATGTCACTTCAGATGAGCTGCTCGCAGTCATGTATCACTTTCCAGTGTTTCCACAGTTCGTTCTCTATAGCTTCGGCATAATAGGAAGTGAAGGTACAAGTACACATTATTAAAGAATATTCGCCAAACTATGATAAATGAAGGAATTCATGTAAAAATGTTGACATTTTATATACTTTTTAAATCTGTAAACTTTGAGAACATGTGTTGCTTTTAAAGGTGCTCTCCGTCTTTCATAACGACTCAATCTTATTTTCTCCCGCTTAACCTTGGCTTTAATTGTACATCTTCAATCTTATAAAGCCATATTCTTTGAAAATCTCTTAGTAGAACATATTAATTAACCACAGTTCACCTGTGCTTTATTTGGTATAATTATACGGGTTTTAACAGAATTTTCAGCTTTAATGGTTGCAATTAAAATGCATTTTAATAGCACACATTTTAAAAAAAATATATTAAAGCATACTTTTAATTCGCCCTACTACGAGTTTTTAATTACATCTGCCAGTTAAAGCATCATTTGACTTTTTGGGACTGACATGGAAGACCTGTTCATTGCTTCAAAAGGTTAGTTTTGTAACAGTGTTGAAACAGCAACATTTGTATTTCAGCAGTCAGCAGAATGACTGGAAGCAACTTTGTGTAAAGATGCAAGCTCAACAAATTAAGTGATTTATGTTTTTGGAACTTGATTGAGGTAATACATATTATTTAAACTGTTGAACCTGGCATCCTTGGCGTGGTTTACCCTAACTTGTTGCCTTCAGACCTCCTGTTTTGCTGACTTCGTTCTTTCTGGCTTTAGGACTCTGCACACTTCACCACTGCTAAGCAGTCCTAAAGTGCTTGTGATCTTTCCATAAAACATGTTAGATTGGCTTATACCCAAGTGGCATATTTAATGTACTTGTAAATCCCCAGTAAAGTGGTACTACCTGTGCCCAGGGCCTGTAAATTAAATGCTACCAGTGGGATTGCAACATTGATTGTGCCACCCACTTAAGTAGCACTTTAAACATGCCTCAGGACTGCCATTGCATCCTATTGAGTGTGCAGTTTTGAACTGCCATTCCTGGCAAAAGAAACCGTTTGCCAGGCCCAAACCTTAATTTCTAATATATATTAGTCAACCCTAGGGTAGGACCTGGGCAGCTCAGTGGGCAGTGTATTTAAAAAGCTGAACATGTACTTTTAAGTTTTATATGTCCTGGTAGTGAAAACCCCTTAAATTAGTTTTTCATTAATCAAATCAAAAATGTATTTATTGCACAGTTACTTAAAACCATTTGCAATATAGCAAGGTAAAAAAGGAGGTGATTCAATGACAATTATGAAGCTTTTCTTTCCATAGAAGAACATAAAACAATATGGACATACTATAAAAGTTAAAACATTAATTAAGTTTAAAAAGACATTATCACCGTAGTGTCACTTCGTTTGTGCACTTCGAGATTATTTATCTGCAATTATCTGATTCATTGTCTTTGTCAAGTCTGAAGCGAACGTCCTGCATGTATCTCCCGATTCTGGCGAGATCAGTTGTTAATGTACAAGAGAATATGGCTGTAACTGCTTCTTTTGTTGTTCGAACACCTTTGCGTAGCCATATTGGCTTTAGTAGCTTCCGACGAGATTGTGAGAGCCCCGTGCAGCATCACATCAGATGTAGCAATGATTCTGATTTGAAGTTACATATTCTGCAGCAGATTTTATTTTCCAAGGTTTTCCAGCCCGAATTTAGTTCTTTTATTGGGAGGGATACACGTCTAGCCCATTGGATGTTTTTTAGGGCCTTTCTCCCCAGTGCTTGATCAAGATAAGGCTGGGATTTGTGGTCCTTGTAAATTGTTATCACCCCAGATTGACCTCTTCCTTTTTCAAGATTTATTAAGTCGATTTCTCTTGACAGTCGATAGCATTGTTTGTTTATTGCCTTTTTAATAATCGGGTAGGTTATGCCTTCCTGGCTCCAGTTTTGTGTTGCCAAGGCCAAAACGTCTACTGCTTCCTGCAGATAAGCCTGCCATGGGTTGGGTAAGCCATCATAAATGGGTTTCAGCCTGCTCTTCAAGCTCCCGTTCTGCGCATCAAGTACTGAATAGTAGTATTTTGCATGCATACCTATGCATTCTTTGCTCTGGTGCACCAAGCCGAATTCCAGGCGAATCCCGCTATTTCGGGTGTATTTTGGTAGTTTGAAAATGCGTTTATACGCCCGACACTATGCTTTGTCCATCATTGTGCTAATTTTTCCGGGGAAAGCCTGCTAGGCGTATCCCGCAACTGCCCTTATTTGTATTGTAGCACCTTTCTGATTGGGATGGTGGTGGGGCTCTGCATTTTCTTTTGTAGCTTGCACAAAGCATATATTGTGGACTCCACCGTAGATTTCATTTTATGTAAATGCATAGTAGCTTTTCCTGTGTCGCTCAACCAGCACCCAAGGTATTTTGTAAAACTTTGAGACGGTTATTGTCTCTTTTCCCACATGCCATTTTAGAATGTTTTTTTTATACAGTTCCCAAAGATCAATACTTTGGTCTTTTCCGGGTTTATCATTAATTCATTATTCAGGTTGTAATCATTTAGAGCGTTGAGGCCCCTTTGTAAACCTGTTTTTGTGTGATCCATCACCACTAGGTCATCCGCATATTGTAAAATTTGAATTTTATCAACACCTATTTTTGGAACTGCTAGGTTAGCATTTTGGATCGTCTTGCCCAAGTCTGCTGTATATAAGTTAAAAAGTGTTGTGGCAAGTACGCATCCCGGTTTTAAGCCCCGATTTGTGAAACACTTTTTTTTGTAATGTTATTTACCAGTTTGATCCAGGTATTGCTATATAGTGAGATAATGGCATTGAGGAGGCCAGATGAAATTTGACAGTTGCGCAATTTGGACCAAAGCTTGCAACGTGGCACTCCGTCAAATGCTGCTGAATAGTCTATAAAGCAGGCATAGACTGGTTTATTATCCTTGCTATTGGCTTGCTGACCTAGATATGATATTGCCGTGATGTTGTCGATTGTCAAGCAGCCTTTGCGGAACCCTGTTTGATAGAAAGGAAGAATTTTGTTTTCTTCGACCCATCTAGTTAATTCTGTTAGCAGGGTATTTGCATAGGCTTTCCCTTCGATGTCCAGCAGGGCTATTAATCTGTAGTTCTTCAGTTCTGTGTTATCGCCCTTCTTAAATATGTGTTGTAGGATTGACCCGTGCCACGAGTCTGACAACTTGCCTTGTAATCGGCATTTGGTGAATAAGCCGGATAGTACTCTCCCCCAATAAGTTGTTTCTTCCCTGAACATCACAGCCGGCAGGCCATTAGGTCCTGGTGCCCCATCTTTCCATATCTTTTTGATCACTTTTTCAACGGCTCTTACGTCCTGGTCTTTGAACATAGCTAGGTTTGTAGGGCTTGTGGGTTCCGCATCGTTATTTGTGCTCTCTATGTACACCATGGAGCTTCCACATTTAATGAACTCTTCCTTATCCACGTATATTGCGTCCACATGTCTCACCCATGCGTCGGCATGTACGGCATTATCCCAGACTACTTTATTATTATCCAATTCTGCTATATAAGGCCAGAGTTGTCGTTGTTTGTGAGGTTTTGTTAATTCGTGGATTTTAATCCACTCTTCTTCAAGCCTATTTTGCTTGATTGTCTAGAGCAGTTGTTTCTGTTCTTTGTGCAATTCATTGTACTTGTCCAGTGTATTTTTTGAGCCTGCGTTTACCTTATATGCTCTTTTTGCCCTTTTTAAGTTGCGAGTTATATCAATCAATTTTTTATTATTGTCCGTGGATTGTGTAATGGTCATCTCCTTAGAATTGGGCTCAGTTGTCTTCAGGCATGTTTTCAGGTCATTTGTCCACTCTGATCAATTTTCCCTATTAGGCGCAACACCAGGTTTATTCCCTGTGTGTTCTTTCCAATGTTTTAGAGCCGTCACCTGGTTAATATTCCATTTTATTCTTCTCACCAGGGCATGTTTTTTGGTGCCTGTTGATTGGGAGACCGTTATAATTTTTTCTCGTTCTTTGGTAGTGACATTAAGTTCTACCTGGAGTAATGCATGATCACTTGTGTCGTCTGTTTTAATTTCAAACTTTTCAATTTTGCAAGCAAGCTGATTGCATAAGAAAATATAATCAATTGTGGAGCAGTTCTTAAATGTGGTTCTCCCTTGGTTGTTTGGGTCTGAGCTTTTTTGTAGATACTCTGCTGAATTAAGTTCGTAATCTAATAAGAAATTATCAAAAATTCTTTTGGCGCAAGTTAGGTAATTCCTTTTGCACAATTTTGTTCCTAAATGATGCAAATTGAAATCACCCACGAGCATTTTCGCCGGTGACCGGTATTTACATAGAATTTCCTGTATTGTTGTAATCATAGATTTAGTGACCTTTAATTTCCATGGGGCTGATGTATTCAAATATACATTAATTACAAGCAACGAGACGGTGTTTTCCTTCCATTAGCAGTACTTGTAGCATGTTTGAGTTGGTATTTATATTCCTAACAGTTAATTGTTTTGCGTGTTTGACATGAATCGAGATCCCACCTGATGGTCTTCCGTAATGGTTATGTTTGGTAGCAAATTGATGGAAACCCGCATACACTTCCAAGTGTACCGGTTCTGTTGCCCAGGTTACTAGTAGGCATAGGATATCACCCTCTAGCAATTTATTTATTGCTGTCACTTGTCTAAGGGCTTTTTGTAAGCCCGCCACATTCCAGGAGACGAGTTTGAGACTTTGGTATGTTTTTTTGCGTTTGACCTGGTATGCCAGTGTTTTCCTTAATTAACAAATTTGTTCTGGACTTTGCTCGAAGGTCTCCCGAAAAGTCCACAGTGTACACTTTTGCGTCAGGTATGGTGAATGGAACTCTGTGTATAACTGTAATTCCCCATAAAATTCTCCCTCCATTGGATTTTTTGGGGTTTATTATTCTACGTGCGGTTGCTTCCTCCTGGGTGCTTACAATGATACTTAAATTATTATAGTTCTGATCCGGTTGTTTATTCGAGGTACCTTTCAATATGCTGCGAGGATGTTGCTTTTCTTTCTTTATATCTTTGACCGTGCTTGATAGTTCAAGTAAAATTTGTGGATATTTTTCTTGCTTGGGTGTCGTGACTGCTATACCCCAATTTTTGAAAGTTTCTGTTTCCACGAGCACAGCTTCTGCGATGTAATGATTTATCCAGGTCACTACTGTGTTTTCCTGGTTGGGGTATTCGTCCCTTGGTCCAAAATGAACGCTCTCCATGGCTGCACTTGTTATATTAGACAAAGATGGAATATGTTGGAGGAGCCTTAATAGGTTGCCCCTATTTATGATGTCATGTCTGCCCTTTGATTTATAAGATGGCTGGAAGATGCTTAGTCTTGTGTCTCTTCTATCAGCCAGATAGCAATTGTTGTGAATTGCGTTGTGCGGGGATTTAGTTACATCGAACGTTTCACCTGGAAGCTTAGATGTAGCCCCATGAGGTTGGGTCTTTCCTTCCCCCATTTTATTTTTGGGGTGTTTATTTAGTATTTTGTCCAAGCAAATGGTTGTTGTGTCCATTGAATCCCTCTTTGCTACCTCCTCTTGCTCACATTTCTTCTGAGTTTCTCTGATGGCCAATTGTTCAGCTTTCTTCTGCTTTTCTCTGGTAGCTAATTCAACTGGACTTTTCACTGTCTCAGTACCATTTCTTAATTGTTTATTTGCTTTTATATGTTTGGAAAAAAATGGATATGGCTTTTTACTTGATTGCTGGTCCTGTTTCTGGTTAAATGTTGTTACTGGTTCGTTAGAGCCATGTGTTGGCTGTCCCCAGCTTCTTCTAAGTTGTGTTTTCTTTTCAGCCTTTTTTTGTTTTTTAAATTTTTTCTTCATACGTCTGGTCATATTCAGTTGTGTTGGTTGGGTTAAAGCTACTTGATTATCCTCCAAATTTGGATTTTCTATAGGTAACTATCAATTGATTGGCCAGTGCTGAGTCTGAGTCTACGCTTGTCTTATTTGATTCCTCTTTTTTATCGATGTACTGGGACCTTGCTAGCATAATATTAAACGTGTTATCGTTGATTATCCTGGTCTTTAAGTCCTCAATGAGGGTAGTCAGGACTTCCAGAATTGTTGCCAGTTTATCGATTGTTGGGCAACAAGCACATTCCGTATTTAATGTGGTCGCGTAGGCCTGTGCTCGCATGATTGGAGTGTTGAGGTCAGCCAATTTTTGGTCAATCTCTGTAATTGCATTTGCCATGATGTTTAGCAGGTCTACTTGAACATCCATCTTGTTTGGATGATAATTGAATGCCTCCAGAGTGAGTTGTGATGTTTTGAAGAAGATGTCCCATATTGTCCCTGAGTCGGTTGCTGGCGCTGTTTTGGTTGTTAGTGCGGCTCTCTGCATTGGCTCGCTGCCGCTTCTTGCTCTCTGCGTTGGCTCTCTGCCACTTCTCGCTCTCCGCTCGTTCTCGTTCCAACAGTGGCTCCCTGCGTCTGTTTGAGGAAAGTAACCCACTTCTTAGTCTCAACTGGCTCACCAATGTCTAAGGATCTGAATTTACCGCCAAGGGGGTCGCCAACTTACTGCATAGCCTACCTCTCCCAAAGGATAACATTGAAATTACCTTATTAAAAATTATAAGTGTATTGTCCAAATGAGAACATGTGAGCAGCTGGTGTCTCTAGAATTGTAATGAAAATCCATCACTTATGGTGAAGTCGGATTTTAAATTACAAATTTGAAAATGCCACTTTTAGAAAGTTTGCTTTTTCTTGACTTAGCCATTTGGTTCCTGCAGCCTGCCTTTCGGTCACAGGTCTGGGTGTAGTTGACAGCTAGACTTTGTGCATTCCTCCTAGACAGCCGCACACAATGGGGAACCTGGGTGTGACTGGATGGGCCATCACTGGCAGGATGGGAGGGAGGAGCTGGGCCTAGCTGGACCCAGCTCCACTTACTCTTGAATAGGCTGTGTCCTGTCACACACAAAGGGCTGTAGACCCCCTGTAGTGAGTCGGGAGCCAGGGCCAGGAAGGCAGGGCATGTGTGCACTTCAAAGGCCTGCCTCTAGAAGCATCTCCCCACTTTAAAGGCAACATTGGGGATTTATACTGGACCTCAGACACCACCACTTCAGTACACTTCTGTACCTGTGAATACTAGAGGAGAGAATGTGGCACAGCGGGCAGAGCTTACAACTCAGGAGCTGGGGATCCGGATTTGAGTCTCGGTGTCGGTGCGACATCCTGTGGTCCTGGGCAGATCACTTAATCTCCCCATGGACAGCGCCTGAATACCCTCACGGGTGATAAGCCGTGCTATATAAATCTACAAACTAACTTTGTCAGGAAGAAGGACTGCTGTGCTGCTGAAAGGGCTGCTACTCTGCTGGACTGCTGCTCTGAATGACTACTGCCATGCTGTGCTGCCCTGCAGCCTGCTACCCTCTGCCTGGTTGAGAGGAACTGGACCTTCATCTCTTGAACCCAGAACTCAGAGTGACTCAGAGAGCTTGTTGGCTGGGCTCCTGATCTGAAGCCTCAGGGACACAGTAGGCTTCCAACACCCTTGCACCAAGACTCCTTCATCTGTGAGTCTACATTGTCAAGTTGTGCCACCTCAGTTCTGGACCCCTGAAAGTGTATTTCAGGGGCCGGGCCAGCCTCTGTGCATCCAGTGGAACAAAAGAATCCCCTCTGCAGTGCAGCGCAAACCAGAGCAGCACCGACGTATTGCCTCTGCAGCCTCATCAGAACCTCCACTATGAAAATCATTCTGGGTGCTGGCCCTCACATCTCTTGTCGACGGCAGCATTGATGACAACGCAATCACAGCCTCACAGGTTCTCGGAGCCAACACATTACCCCAACTGCATGCCACATCTCCGATGCTGCTCTTCACATTGCAAGCCCCATTGGTGGGATCCTCTACGAGGATGCTGGCCAACTCATCGCAGCCTCGCTGCATCTTGGAACCAGTTCATAATTTTGGCTGCTTGACGCATCTTCAAAATGGATCCTCGCAATGCTCAGCAAACCAGGATTTAAGGTACTTAGTTCAGTGAGCCTAATGAGACCCCTGTATCCGGCCCACATGACTTTGCCCTGGTCCAGCGTAAGCAGATATCCACAATTTGCGCTTTATGCTTTTTGCGCTATTTTCACTAAAATATTTGAACTTGAATATCTCCAGTTCTACTGATTGGATTTTTTTTTTTATCTTCTTTTATTTATTAAAGAATGCTTCTATTGTTCTAACATGATGTGGGATCCTTTTTGTGTTCACTTTAGTACTGTTTGAAGTGTTGCAGAAATATTTTACACATTGCCTCAGAGTTAAGCCTGACTGCTCCGTGCCAAGCTACCAGAGGGTTGAGCACAGCTTAATTTAGGGCTGGCTTGTGCCTCACCCTGACAAGGATTGTGGTTGCCGCTTGACCAGGGCTTACACTCCAATCCCCAATAACCCAGTTTCCTCCATAAACCAACAGAAAGAAGTAAAACTATTACTGGTTTAGCTGTGTATTAACACCACTTTCTGCTCTTTAATCTTTAGGACTGCCCTTTGTTATTTGGAGATGTGAATGATGTGTTGTCCATGATGTTCAATAAGCATTCGTTTTGGAGCAAGGAATTTGAGCAAACTCATGGACTCTTCTCAGGCCTGTGCACATCTGCATTTGCGCTCTAATCAACATTTTAATTCAGGAACCAATTGCACACAATTTCTGATGTGTTAATTCTACACTCTGTAAATACAGCAGTAGGTATTGTACGTGCCCGAGAATTAAGGTCCCAGGCTCTGATTGTTCTAAAAATGTAAATTAGATTTAGAGTTTTCTTGTGTTTAAGGAATATTTTTGAGGTACATTCAAATGTCACTGTGCTATATGGATGCCTGAAGCAGCTTGGGCTTGTCAACCTTATTATGGAGACATACATTCAAACTGTACTCAGACTATACAAATTGTCAAAATTATTGATTTGTATATATTTTGACGGATCACTGATAAAATATAGAATGCCAAAATATCGACCTGCCAAAATATCTTGGACAAAATATAGAATGCCAAAATATCAAATTCCTATCTACAAACAGGTAAGTACAAAAATATCGAATCCAAAATATCGTTGTTAATAATATAGTTTGTTAAAATATCGAATTTTTTAAATGTCTTAAAAGTAATGTACAATTAATTAAATAATAAATATAATTAACTAAAACATACTTAAAATACTTAAATAACCTTAAAATGTATAAATAATTCCTGTAAGTTATAAAAAAATAAACATACATTTGTATTTTTTAATACATATATATATTAACTTAATATTAATAAAAAATATTAAATATTTTTAGCGTAGGATAGCGGGAGGGTAAAATTTACTATTACCACTCCTGAGAGTGCAACAGTAAGGAAAACGTTGGATGGCGTAGGGGTAAAAATTATTATTCCCACTCCAGTGAGTGCAACAGTAGGGAAAGCGTTGGATAGCGTAGGGGTAAAAATTACTGTTCCCACTCCAGAGAGTGCAACAGTAAGGAAAGCGTTGGATAGCGTAAGGGTAAAAATTACAATTCCCACTCCAGTGAGTGCAACAGTAGGGAAAGCGTTGGATAGCGTAGGGGTAAAAATTATGTTTTCCACTCCAGAGAGTGCAACAGTAGGGAAAGCATTGGATAGCAGGAGGGTCAAAATTACTATTCCCTCTCCAGTGAGTGCAACAGTAGGGATAGCGTTGGATAGCGGGAGGGTAAAAATTACTATTCCCACTCCAGTGAGTGCAACAATTAGGGAAAGCATTGGATAGCGGGAGGGTAAAAATTACTATTCCCACTCCAGTAAGTGCAACAGTAGGGAAAGCGTTGGACGGCGTAGGGGTAAAAATTACTATTCCCGCTCCAGGGAGTGCAACAGTAGGGAAAGCGTTGGATAGCGTAGGGGTAAAAATTACTCTTCCCACTCCAGTGAGTGCAACAGAAGGAAAAGCATTGGCTAGCGGGAGGGTAAGAGAGTGCAACAGTAGGGAAAGCGTTGGATAGCGTAGGGGTAAAAATTACTATTCCCACTCCAGTGAGTGCAACAGTAGGGAAAGCGTCGGATAGCGGGAGGGTAAAAATTACTATTCCCACTCCAGTAAGTGCAACAGTAGGGAAAGCGTTGGATAGCGGGAGGGTAAAAATTACTATTCCCACTCCAGTAAGTGCAACAGTCGGGAAAGCATTGGATAGGGTAGGGGTAAAAATTACTTTTCCCACTCCAGAAAGTGCAACAGCAGGGCAAAGCGTTGGATAACGTAGGGGTAAAAATTACTTTTCCCACTCCAGTGAGTGCAACAGTAAGGAAAGTATTGGATAGCGTAGGAGTAAAAATTACTATTCCCACTCCAGTGAGTGCAACAGTAGGGAAAGCGTTGGATAGCGTAGGGGTAAAAACTACTATTCCCACTCCAGTGAGTGCAACAGTAAGGAAAGCATTGGATAGCGGGAGGGTAAAAATTACTATTCCCACCCCAGTAAGTGCAACAGTAGGGAAAGCGTTGGATAGCGTAGGGGTAAAAATTACTATTCCCACTCCAGAGAGTGCATCAGTAGGGAAAGCATTGGATAGCATAGGGGTACAAATTACTATTCCCACTCCAGTGAGTGCAACAGTAGGGAAAGTGTTGGATAGCGGGAGGGTAAAAATTACTATTCCCACTCCAGTGAGTGCAACAGTAGGGAAAGCGTTGGATAGCGGGAGGGTAAAAACTACTATTCCCACTCCAGTAAGTGCAACAGTAGGGAAAGCATTGGATAGCGTAGGGGTAACAATTACTATTCCCACTCCAGACAGTGCATCAGTAGGGAAAGCGTTGGATAGCGTAGGGGTAAAAATTACTTTTCCCACTCCAGAGAGTGCAACAGTAGGGAAAGCGTTGGATAGCGTAGGGGTAAACATTACTTTTCCCACTCCAGAGAGGGCAACAGTAGGGAAAGTGTTGGATAGCGGGAGGGCAAAAATTACTATTCTCACTCCAGAGAGTGCAACACTAGGAAAAGTGTTGGATAGCGTAGGGGTAAACATTACTATTCCCACTCCAGTGAGTGCAACAGTAAGAAAAGCATTGGATAGCGTGGGAGTAAAAATTACTATTCCCACTCCAGTGAGTGCAACAGTAGGGAAAGAGTTGGATAGCGTAGGGGTAAAAATTACTATTCCCACTCCAGTGAGTGCAACAGTAGGGAAAGTAATGATTTAATATTTAAATAAAAATAAATTAATTATCAATACCAATACAAAGTAATTACAAATCACAAAATATTTAATAATTAATTAATTAAAAATACCAATAAATAGTTTTTTTAAATATTAATTACCTATTAATAATTAATTAACAACCAATTAATTTTCAATACCAAAAAGTAACAATTAATTAAAAAAATACCAATTAATAATTAACTAACAATAAATTAATTATCAATACACAAAAATAATTTCAATAATCACTTAATTAAAATTAAATTACTTCCCACCCTATTCCCCTATAAACCCACAACCTGCTCCGAATAATAAACTAATACAATTAACATAATTAGAAATTTATCAATTAATAAAAATTAATAAAAATTAATTACCAATCAATAATTAATTAACAATACATTAATTATCAATACAAATAAATTGAAATAAACATTTACTTAATTACAATTAAAATACTTCCCACCCTATTCCCCTATAAACCCACAACCCGCTACAGAACTAAAACGCAAAATTAAATAAAAAATAATTAATAATTCCTAAAAATTAATATTTAATTTACTATAATTAAATTACTTCCCACCCTAATCCCCTATAAACCCTCAACCCGCTATGGAATTAAATTACGCAAAAATTAAATAACATAAAATTCATTACTTTAAAGAAATTAAACAAACAGTACAAAAATAATATACACTTTCAACACATATACTAACATAGAAATACTTAAAAAAATTCTACATTATTAAAAAGTTGATGCATTTTTATGCCTATATTATGTACTTCGATATTTTGACAGTCGATATTACGTACCTACATTTCGATATTTTTAACCATTATATTATGTCCATTCGGATATTATGTCCATTCTATATTTTGACTTCGATATTCTGTCCATTCTATATATTTTTTTCGATATTTTGTCTGGTTACCATTTTCTGTGCCAGACCCAGTGAAATACGCTGACTTTGACCAGGTGTCAATTTCTGATACCACAATATGTTTTAACAGTACTCACACATTGTCTGCTTTCTGATCAGAGCAGCACTCCACAGACAACAAGACATTTTCACTTCCAGCTGGGCTTAAAAAGGACCTGACTTAAAGTCCATGAGACCTTCTTTTATTCAAGTATCATTCTGGCTGGGAGTCATTTGAAGCCTAACACCTAGATGCCAATTCAGTGGAACGAAACATAGGCAAACAATTTTTCACTGTACAAGTACTTTAGAGAAACTGTGATTTAGAGGCAGGTTTTCAAGTTTGTTCTACCCCCTCAATGTAAGACGTGCATGCACTGTAATAATGCCAGATATATCTGTGTGTATGAGTAATTACACAAAAAGACAATCTAAATGGCACTTACTAATTTATTTGTAAATTAAATCTTCTATGCTACACATCCCAATGTAGGGTGTCAGAGTGTTTAGATCCAACAAAGAAAGACAATACAGCATACAGATGGGTAAAACAATGTACAGGAAATGGTACATATGAAAATGAGGGTGATAAAGTGTGGGAGTCACATATCCTCCATACTTTTAGATATATTTGAAGAGTGAATGGTCAGGAGATGCATAAAGTTGGGATTTAAAACATAACACAATGATTGGGGTTGTCTGAACCATAAAGACTTCATTACTACCCTTTCTTTATGAACTGAGAATAACATTAGATTAAGAACAAAAATATGGATCTAAACCCATTACCTGCACTTTGTATGCAGCTACTTGATACCGGTTCATTGCTCACTGTGCTATATCAGAAATAGTGCAACTTATTAACTGGAAGCAACAAAAGCAATAACCTATCAACCTAACTTCATAAAATATACATCTGTGATCTGCATGTTACACAATGTGCTTTACAGCAGACACATTTACCCTCTGCAGTACTTTATGAGTGAAAACTGTATCTGGACAAAAAACACAGAACTCTCCCGGAACTGTGTTAGATCTGCCAGCCTTATGGTGGTCTTCCCCAAATATTTTGCCTGCTTGCCTCCACTGTTACTCAAATCGCTTTTGTTGCCTTTAGGACTCTATGCACTTTACCACAGCTAACCAGTTCTAAAGTGCTTGTGCTCACTCCCCTAAGCATGGTTTCATTGGCATATACCTAATTGGTTTATTTGCTTTACCTGTAAGACCCTTGTAGAGTGTCATACCGTATACCAGGGCCAGTAAATTAAACAATATCAGTGGGACTACAACACTCCTTGTGCCACCCT
This sequence comes from Triturus cristatus, assembly GCF_964204655.1. Classification (NCBI taxonomy): domain Eukaryota; kingdom Metazoa; phylum Chordata; class Amphibia; order Caudata; family Salamandridae; genus Triturus; species Triturus cristatus. Next base: position 528,513,598 of record NC_140591.1, read on the forward strand.
CTGGAATAGCAACCTAAAACTTGTCCCAGGCCTGTCATTGCAGCCTGAATGCTATGTCACACTTCCATGTTGACTTGGCAATTAAAACCCACTACATTTTAAACTCCCCTTTTATTGCATATACATTACCCCTAAGGTAGGCCCTAGATGGATTATAGGCCAGGCTGCTGTGTTATTAAAAGACAGGGCATGCACTTTTAGGTTTTACATGTCCTGGTAGTGAAAGACTGCCAAATTTGTTTTCACTGCTGTCAGGCCTACTCCTCCCATAGAATACCATTGGGGATTCCTAATTTCATCTACTAAGCTACAATTCCTAATTGAGAGGAGGTAGATCTGTTGTGTTAAGTATCTATGAAATTGTGATGATAAATCCTCTTTATTGGCAACATCAAATTTGTTTTTAGAATTTTAAAAATTCCACTTTTAGAAAACCATGATTTCCTGCTTTAAGCCCTGTGTGCCGGCAGCTTGTATCTGTAACACATCTAGGGTGGATGACATCTGGGCCTTGTGTATTCCCCCTAGACTGTTACACCCAATGGGAGCTTAGGTGGTCCTACCACTTCAGTACACTTCTGGACGTGTGGATACTCTGCCAGGAAGAAGGATTGCTGTGCTGCTGAAGGACTGCCAGTCAGCTGGACTGCTGATCTGGAAGAATTGCTTTTCTGCTTTGCTGACCTGCAGCCTGCTGCACTCCTGGTCTGGGTGAGAAGGACTGGGCCTTCATCACTTGACCCCCAGAATCCAGAGTGACTCCAAGAGCTAGTTGGCTGCCCTCCAGACCTGAAGCCTCAGGGACATGAAAGACTTCAAATTGCCTACTTCTGTGCCTGGACTCGTCCATCTGTGAGTCTGCCATGCCAAGTGGTGCGTTCACAGTCCTGGACCCTTGGGAATTTGCCTAAGGTGCTTGCTTCAGCCAAACCCATGCATACTCTCTAAAACTGGCGCATTGGAGCCACTGCCTGGTTTGGAACTGCCACAACGCTTCTGTTGAGTGACCAGAACTGTCACCATTACCTCTGCTGTGTGGACTGACCTGTCAGATCACCTTCAGAACCATCACTGTGCAGTCCTCTCGGGATCTTTGCATCTCCATTGACGGCATCCTCGATGATGATGCCAAGCACTATGCATTGCAGCCCCTGCACTTGTTGGAGCCAATGCATTACACACTGCTGTGCGGATCGTGACCAGTGTATCACCGCGAGGATCGACACTGATGCATCGCTTCGGCTTTGGCTGCATCAGGTATCCTCTTCATCCACACGATTCTCAACATCATCGCAAACTGGACTATGGTCCTTTTGCTGACCAGGCCAAGCCTAGTCCCTGTAGCTGGCCTGCACTCCATTGTGGCCGGCCTGAACTTTTGACTTTGCCCCAGTCCAGCGTGACCAGACTTTGTTGGCGCTTTGTGCTTTTTGCCGCTATTTTTCACTAATTCTTAAAAGATAAATATCTCCAGTTTTACTCATTGGTTTTTTGTTGATTTGCTGTCAAATAATTTATCAAAATATGATCCATTTTTAAAAATTTGTTTAGGATTTTTCTTGAGGTGTGTTTTTACTTTCTTACTGTTTGTTGCTGCATACATACTTTGCACATTGCCTTTAAGTTTAGCCTGACTGCTTGTGTGCCAGGCTACCCAGGGTTTGGCACAGGTTAATTTAGTGACTCTTATTGTTTCACCCTGCAAGGGATTGCGGCTGTGGTTTGACCTGGGCTCATACCTCAGTTAACCAACAACCCAATTTCACACAAACTGCATTACCAGCGTTGTTATCTTATTGGTATTATAATCCACTAAAAGGTTCTGGGCACACAAAGATCTTCTTCAGGTGTCTTAATCCTGTGAGATAATTTAAACTTCACCCTCTTTGTACCAATTTAATAAGCTAGAACAGATTTGCTGCCACATTTACCCTTTTTGCCATTTCTTTGCTGCATATTTTAAAAAAAAAGTATAAGTTGACTGTCAGAGTCTGCTTTACCTGACTTTGGCATTCTTCATGCCACCCCCAAGTCCAGCACTGCTGTTTAGGTAAAAAATCTGCTAGAAGCCACTTTTTGAGCAATAAGGACTTAGCCCCACCCAACAGCTCAGAAGAAAAAACATGTCAATTAAGGAAGAAAGCCCAGATGTGGGTAAGAGGAAGATCAAACATAAGCAACTAATGAATAAAGACACCAACACAGGGGGAGGAGTCATTATCAGATGAAGAGATACTCCAGGAGACTAAAACACAAGAAATCAAAGAAAATAGACAGGCTACAGGGGCGTTAAGACTGAGGAGCTTCCAGGTAAGGAGAAGAACAGATCTCAGACATTCAAAAGGATCCAGATGCTGACGAGTTGTAGGCTCTGTTCAGAAAGGTAGCCAGGCCCCAGAGATAGGCAACACTACCTAACACTGTGATGGCAAGTGTCGGAATGGCAGAAAGTAAAAATTTTAGTTTTGTGGAAGGTCAGAACTCGAGAAGAATTCAGCAGGATTGGTCATATGTATCTAATTGCTGAAGAATAAACAAAGCGGTAGGGGAGAGTAATATAGAGGAGTTTGATACAGCTAACCAATCAGATATAGAAAAATTGAAATTTGAAAATATCTGTTTCAATTGTTTAAAGAGAAAGTCTGTGAGTCGTCTTGGGCCAAATGTACAAAGAGTTTTAGCTTTCGATAAGCAATTCAAATTGGTAAATCAGAGGGTTTGGGAATCCCAAAACTTTTTTTTCTATGTACTAATTGGATTTAGGGCTTTGAAAAGGTGATACAGAATCACCAAATGTGTTTAGAAATGGATACTAATTTGGAAATTGGAAGGGGTGGGTTGTAGACACCCTTTGCAAATATCAAATCGGTCTGCTATTGTGGGAGCAGAACCCCAAAAGTTTTCAGTGCTTCCTAAAATTTAGATCACCTCAAAATTTGCTTTGGTGGTTCCACTCGAGCACCCTTGATCTTATGATAAGAGACACCATCCTTTTAAGCATCAAACTCGCATTAAATTAGCAATGAAATAAAATATGAAAAGGCCCCACTCAATAACTGGATTCTAGATCCGCAAAAAAGTTAAAAGGATTTTATTATAAAATCTTAAAAATAAGGCAGTACAGAATAAAAGTTAAATGTCATGAAGACATACATACAGAGTGCAAGATCAGAATCACAATTCTACAAAATTACAGATGAGCAGCAAAATCATTAGAGATTTTAATAAAGGAAAATGGGTCTATTAAATCGAAATTTTCAGAGACAGAAAGAAAACCAACCATATTTCAAGACGCCAAAGGAAAAGTCATGAAACAAATGACCAGCCTCTCTATAGGAAAGGGGGAAGTTTCTGGCTCATCTAAAAATTAGGGATTTTATACACATTTGGAACATACAAAATAAAGAAAATGACTGATTCTGCATGACATGATCACTAAAAGTACAGCATTAACCAATTACAAATAATTAAAATGTCACTAATTCTAAGGTAATACCACTTAACCCTTTTATATGTAAGACTCCAGCAGCTTCTGCAGTATAGATGTCCAGAGATGCAGACCATTAAGAAACATTTTTAAAACTATCGATACATACACCAGTGGATTTCATCAGGTGCACAGCAGGATTGCATCGGAAGTGTCCTTGGACACTTTTCAACAGTCATCAGTGATGTTACCAGTGACGTCACTGACCATGCCATGAGTGATGGTAATAAGAAGTGCATTGCGGGGGCTTAAGTTATAGTTACCTGCTGTAATAATACCTGCTGAACTTCTCTGGTTTTATTCAAGTGTAATGTGAGCCTAACTATAACGTCCCTGTAAGCTTTGTTTTTTTCACTGAATTGCTGAGGTTTTTCCTTCTATTTCCTAACTATAACTTCCCTCGACCCTTTGCTTTTTTCTGTGAATTTTTAAGGTTTTTTAAATTCCATTTCCTAGCTATAACGTCCCTGTAACCTTTGGTTTTTCAGTAGATTTTGACGTATTTCTAATTTTCTTGTTATAAGTGTTTTTTTTACACATTGTTTCTCATTTTTTGTGAAATTCTTTTTTACTTTTATGTACTTCAGTAGCAGTTTCTTACAACTTTTTTTGACTACTTGTATTGTTTATGGCATATATGTAAGAATATTTAATAATAATGTTTCATAGGGTTTTTTTCTGCATTTAAACAACATTTTTCTTGTTTGATTTTTTGTATATTTTTTAATTGAAAGATGTATTTTATATTTTATAATACATTTCTAAACAGTTTTTTGAATAAACAGTATTGGTAATTGTTTTTAATTGAAAATATGTTGATCTCTTGTCTGTATAAGTTTTATCTCTGGGTGACAGAGTCTCTCTATAGTTTTCAGAATCGGTGTGGAACTCTCTGTATGGGTTTGTGAATGGGTGTGACAGTGTCTGTATGGGTATACGAGTAGGTGCAAGAGTATCTGTATGGGAGAGTAACTGTATATATGAAGGCAGTATATGTGAGTGCTGGAGTTTATAAGTGACTGTATGTGTGAGTGAGTTATTGTGAGAGTGGCTGCATGGGTTAGCGTGTGCTTGTGTTAGTGACTGTATAAGTGAGTGAGTATTTGTTAGTATCTGTATGAATAAGTGAGTTGGTGTGTGTGTATAACTGTATAGGTGAGTAAGTGGCAGTGTGATTAACTCTATGGGTGAGTGAGTAGGTGTGTGAGTAGCTCTATGTATGTCTGACAGTGTGAGTGGCTGTATGGGTATATGAGTTGATATGGCAGTAGTTGTATTAGTGAGTGAGTGAGTGAGTGAGTGAGTGAGTGAGTGAGTGGGTGTATGAGTGGCTTTATGGGTGAGTGAGTGGATGTGTACGTAGACCTATGAATCAGTGAGTGGGTATGTAGGTACTGGTATGGGTGTGTCGATGGTTTCAAGAATGGTAGTTTGAAAGTTGGAGTGGGTGTATGAATAGTTACATGCATAGTTACATGGGGTGTGAGTGACTGCGTCAGAGATTCAGTGGATGATGTCATCTGGGATGTCATCAGTGATGTCATTAGAAAAGTCAGCAGTGATATCATTAATGTTGCCACTGACCATGTCATGAGTGATATATGATGTGAGGTCATAGGCAGTGCATTGAGGGGGAGTGAGTTATAGTTAGCTCAGCTAACTGTAACTACTGAATTTCCTGGGTAATTGTATGAGTGCAAGGTTAGTGACTGGGTGATTGGGTGAATGCATGGATAGTGCCTGGGTGATTGGATGACTGCATGGGTAGTACGTCGGTGAATGGATCAGTGCATACGTAGTGCCTGAGTAAATGGATGAACGCATGTGTACTGCCTGAGTAAATGGATGAGTGCAAGGGTAGTACCTGGATACATGGATGAGTGCATGGATAATGGCTGGATGAATGAATGACTGCATGGCTAGTGCCTGGGTGAATGGATGAGTGCATGGGTAGGGGCCGAGTGAATTGAGGAGTGTATGGGTACTGCCTGAGTGAATGGATGAGTGCATGGATATCTGGGTGAATGAATGCGTGCATGGGCACTGGTTGAGTGATGGCATGAGTAGTGAGTAGTTGAAGAAAAATAGAGTTGATTATGAATTTAATTCATTGAATTCATTCTAATAGGCTGTGCAGCTTAATGGGAATCGCAATGAGGTTCCCTCGTGTTCTCAATGAGTAGTGAGTATCCCAGTTAGGATTCTGCTGACATTCCCTCTTCCAGAGCCTCCCTATCTTCCTACAGAAGTGACAAGCTGTGTTCTTTCCATCATTTCAACATTCATGTTCATGCCATCATTACTCATCATCATTCCTCTCACATCACCTTGCTGCATTACTCCATTTCCCATTTGCATGCCTAACATTTGTTTTTTGCTCCATTCATTCATGACTGAAAATTAATATTTGTATTCATTTGATTAATGGATTTATTTTCAAACTGTTTTATCTTAGCAATCATTAACTTCTCTTTTAGCTTTTTCTGGATAGCTTAAAAATAATCATTAATGTATTTCGCCAATTTCTAAATCTTGTCTATGCTTTTTGTCTCTTAACACAATTCACTTTGTTGAATGTCATTACCAATGTTTGACCTTAACTCTGGCATGAAAACAGACACAAATCAGATCATCACATCTTTCTCAGGGTTTTCTACTTTACTGTACTTCTTGAAAATCTGTATAAGGCACTCATTAAAACACAGACTCTTTTGACTCTTAGTTCTCAAAATCTTTAACCAATTGCTCTGCTTCTGCGGAACTATTTTCTTTAAATGTTTAATCACACCTTTTTATTTCTTGCCTTCCTCTTCAACTGGAGCATTTTGGGTGGTTCTCTTGTAGGTTCCTGTGTTGGTTACCCACAAATGACTAGGAACCTCAACCTCTAAAAGTGAATTTAAATCACTCCACAACACCCCAAAACTTAGGACACCTTAACGTTGCCTCCAGCGATTTCGCTCCAGCTCCCTTGATCTTGCGATAAGAGACACCACCCTCTTAAACACGAGGTCCACATCAAATTAGTAGAATAATAAATAACTGGGGCCACTCAATAACTGAGTTCTAGATCATGGGAAAGGTTAAAGAATATTATTACAGAGTCCAAAGTCAGAATCAGAATAATACAAAATCCCAGGGGAGAAGCAAAATCATTAGTGATTCAAATATAGGAAAACAGGTTTACTGAATCATGATTGTCAGAGTCACAAAGGAGTTCAACAGCATTTCTAGATGCAAAATCAAAAGTCTCTGTACAAATGGGTAGAATCTCGGGGTAAAAGGAAAAGTCTTTGACCGACACCCACAACCACGGTTTTTTATACACATTTGAAGCATACATAATAATGAAAATGACTGATTCAGCATGACATGGTAACCAAAACTACAAAAAAAAATCAATTACAAATTAAAATGTCACTAATTTTAAGGCAGTACCACTAACCCCTTTCTATGTAAGACTCCAGCAGCTTTTACGGTGTTGCTGTCTTGAGATGGAGAACATTAAGGAAACATTTGTGCACACACCAGTGAATTCTGTCAGGCGAAATTACGTTGGAAGTGCCCTTGAAACTCAGCAACATTTGGGACATGAATAAAGCTCTATTCATAATATAAACACTCTAGGACAATAACCAGCTAAATAAAAGTGTCCTTTGCTCTGCAAAGACTCCAGAGACTGTGGGGAGCGATGTCATTCAGCATGACATTGATTGAGAGAGGAAATTTGCAGGAGCAGGATGGAAAGTACAAAAGAATAGCAACTATATTAGTTAAATTGGTGTCTCCATGAAAATGTGGCACAACTAAATCACATTAATAAACATACTTCCAACTGTCTATTTAAAATAGTTTTAAGTGCAATAGTATTAATGAAGTGCTAGCAACTACAATTGATCATGAAATCATTAATTCTATTTGTCACCTAAAATTACACATGTTAAACAACTTTTACATTATCTATCAATGGTTTACAGACGAAATCCAGTTGCAAAACATTGATATTTTACATACACCTCAACGTAGGAGGTAACCCATTCTCAAAAGGGAAGGGTTCTCCTTGGAACCTCTTCCCCTTGTGAATGTAATAAAGAAAATGGGACCACTGCCTCTCCTTAAACAAGCAAAAAATAAACTTTTCTTTTCAAACATAGTTCCATTTCTTTTAAGAAAAGCAGGCTGAATTTAAAAAGAAAAAATTATGCTTTATGATAAAGTAATTACTGGCATGGTGGTCTGCTGATGCCGGCAGGACACCTTCCTTGTGAAGGCTTCCAATTGTAATGGGTTGCAATTTGTGACTTACCTCATTCATATTAAAGAGGTAGGTCAAATTGCGACCGACTACAATTCTGTATTTTGTAACCAACCTATTAGCATATATGTTGGTTTGAAAATTGCCAGCCTGGTTGCAAAAATACTGGTTGTAAATTGCAACCAGTATTTTATGACCAGTGTTTAGTGCACCTGGGCTCTTGTTCTGGAAAGCAGTCTGTACCCAATTAAGTAATATGATTCATTCTCAGAGCCAAAGGTAAGTTTTTATATTTAACCGTATATTTTCGATGAACAAATGCAGTCCTGCAATGTAGGTAAGGAAAGCCTTTTTATTATTAATATTAAGAACAACTCATTAAGGGGCATATTAACAAGGAACAGGGAAAATGAACGCTAAGGGCGCTTAGCGTAAAAAAATTTACCGCCCGCTATCGCTGGATAATATCGCCTGGTTATCGCGTTATTAACAACTCTAACCGCCTAGGCAATAAAAAATCCAGCGATAGCGGCATTTTGGGAGGTTATCGCTGGTAATGCAGCGATAAAACTACAAGGATAGAGATATCCTTGTTGATAGCCCATGGTGGACTTAGCCATGTAATCCACCTCCCATTGGATTACATGGCTAACTCTGAAAATTAGCAGACGTAAAAAAGCAGCGTTAACCGCGGTTAGCGCTGTTTTTTATGTCTCTAACAGGGTTAGCGTGAAGCTTGATAATAGTCTCCTATTATTTTGCTCTGGAACACCCACTTTGCATCTCATTGGAGATGCAAAGGGAAGCGTAGTGAAAAAGGGTGCTAACATGCGATTTTGCATGTTAGCACCCTGTTGTTGATAGGGCGATATTTTTATCTCCGCTTCTTTGGCTTGTAAAGCCAAAAAAGCGGAGATAAAGCCCTTGTTACTATGCCCCTATGTTTCTCAAGATTCATTCAAAATACTGTATTTTACTGCTTTAACAAAGAAAAGAAGTCAAGATAATAATGTAGAAGAAAAAACACTTCACTTTTTCTTTTTTGCTATGTATGTTGGCACTCCTGCGTCCTACGAAGAAGTACAGGAAGCCTTAAACCCAGACTGTGGCAGAAAAATCTAGAAAGAAAGAAAAACAGTAAAGGACTGGACTGTAAGTTGACTTTCACCAATATCTTTTCAGTGAAACAAAAATACTCATGAAAGGAAATGTTGTTTTTTACTAAAATATGTAATCTGGTGCCATCACTTCTGCTCATTGAAAGTCTCAAGGTCATGAAAACCTCTGGATATTACACATCCTGGCTTAAAGGAATAGCTGACTAGCTTGAATGCAGTGATGGAAGTCAAGTCAAGATCAGGAGAACAGCAAGATAGGTAATAAAAAGAATTATTAAGATAGTGTGGAAGAGAGTCACAATACAGCGCAGGCTATATTCCGGCCCCTAGCGATTGCCACATACGCTATTGTGGTGTTCCTTGATTAAGACTTTGTCCAAAGCAACATTTTATATATAAGGCTTTAGGAAATTAATTAGGAAGGATCATAGCAAAACTCTGGAAGAAATTAGCAAAAACGTGAAAAAGTTTACAAAAACAAACAGAAAGACTACAGCATCAGGCACGTTTTCAATATAATAAGAGTGCTATTCTCTGGAAGTAATTGAGAGTAGCAAGTTACAATCTGATCACTGCGTGATAGAAAATATTATTTAGAAATTGAGCAGTAGGGGTCAAATGTGTTTGGAATGTACTAAACCCATTTAGTGATTCAGTAACATGCTACCTAATCTGTAAAAAAGTTAAGGAAGTTATACCAAATCAGTATTTGGAAGGGGTGTGTGCAGGGCATCCCTTCTAAATCTTCTTTATGTTGTGTAATAATGTTTTGAGATTAAAAAAAAATATTTTACAGACTACTGAATATGTATGGTCACAAGTAAGCATTTTGTAGGGGTAGGCAGTGGTTATACTTAAAAAACGTTCTAAAAACTTTTAGTTTTTTTAATGCTGCCTGTTTTCCTTTAAGGAAAACAAGGTGCATTTAAAAACAAATATTGCTTTATTTAAAAACAATCACAAACATGGTGGTCTGCTGAAGCCAGCAGGCCACAGTCCCTGCGATTCGAGAAAATCATAGTGGGTCGCAATTTGCAACCTACCTGATTAATATCATTGATGAGATAGTTTGAATAGTGACCCACTGTATTTTGGGATAAAAAAGTCTCTTGCATCATGATGGATATGCACTCCTGCCGTGAATGCCCCAACTGTAATGATATCTGAATCCCTAATGCTTATTTATGTTGTCAAGAGTGTACATGGATCATATGTGTACGCCATGACATAGGCCTGTCTCACGGATTGTGGTATTTTTGGAGGGGGGGGCACCTAAAACGGAAAAGTGGAAGGCTACTACCTTTGCCAGGAGCTAGACAGCAGAAGCACATAGGTGGCATCATACCATGTAGTAATCAGTAGGCATGAGCAGGGTCTTTTTATCTGTGTCATTTGAGTGAGGCTTACGGGTACACTCATTTAAAGCTCTGCTGCGGTGTGCTTAGCTCACCCTTGGCCTATATCGGTTTGGTGTGTAGCGCTGCACAGTGCATGTATGGAATACCTTGCTGGGTGTATGTGTGCCTTTGAGTGGTACAATACAGAGATAATCAGTGCTGTGCAGTGTGTCTATATCATCTGCATATGCTGGGTGGATGTGGGCCTGTGAATGGTACAATACATAAAGGATGTAGTGCTGAGAAGTGTGTGCATGCTGGGTGTATGTGTGCCTGTAAATGGTAGAATACATGACAGAGTCTAGGCTCCATTTTGGCAGACCCAGAGCTGAATGCTAGAACATAAAGAGAGGAGGTAGATGAATCAAACAGATTTGTGTTTTGTTGCATTGCTCTAAGCTGGGTGGAAGGCATGGGATGAATAGAGAGCCTTGTTTTTCTGTACACTTCAAAGGGTGCTCTTTAATTCAGAAAGAGGTCACTGGGAAGTGGCATGGGCACATCTCACAATGGAGATGAGGTTGATAAGAGAATCAAAAAGAGAAGAGTTTGAGGCCCCAAGCTAACCTGTTGATACATGTGTCAATATGGCTGATATCCAGCTGTGAACTTCTAGTTACTCCCATGGCCTGTGTTGTGGGGTTATCAGATTTGGAGTCACTCCTGCTATGACAGACTGCTTTCTGGAGAAAGGGAGAGCAGAGGAGAGGACACATCAAAAGGAAGCAGACCCTTACATAAACTTTAAAGACTCAGACTCTAAAGCACATTTGTGCCCGAAAATGGACAGTAAGAAGGGCAGCTTGAGACCCCCATAAATTGTCACATATGAACCAGACAGTCAGGCTGTGCAAGGAAGAGAAGCTCTGCAATACTTCTGCATGTGACCAGAACTGGGCTCCAAGGCTGCTAGTCTCCCATTTGGACAAGAGAACATCACCCACTGAGGAACTTCGATTTCTGATCGCGATCGAATCGACCCGCCATTTTGTGCCCCGCCACCATTTTATGTTGCCCTCACTCAGGCAGCACAGCGAACAAAGTCTATTCTGCTTTTTCTGCAGCTTCGTGTCAAAAATTGTCCTTCTTCCTTTATTTGCAAAGCTGGTGTTATGTCTGGCCGAGTACACTAATCCCTGTCTGGTTTTCCTAATCCCCGTCTCAACTATCTGTTGGTTCACACTATTCTTTTCCGACTTTATCTTATCGTCTGGCCTTCACTGGCCTCTGCTAGCATTCTCTCGTTTCACAACTGTCCAACCAACACACACAAACGTATCTCGCCACCTGCAAGTTTGTTACAAATCCGTTAATAAATTAGTTTGAGGGAGGGGTGACAAACGCAGTTGGAGGAGAGGTTTCTTCGAGTCATCTGACACTTTTGTTTTCAAATCCCTCCTATTGGTTCTGTCCTATTTTCCAACTTTCCTTACTGGCTCTTTCTTGTATTTGCTGGGTGTATACTTGGTTAATGTATATGTTATCTATATGGTATAAAAGTTTGTGCGCCACAGAGTGAAGTGGCAGTCTCCTGAAAACCTACCTTGTGTACTTCTGGGACAACTGTACTAGCTGCAGCTAATAAATCTGATCTTCTAACGCCTAACAGAGTGTCCCGTGTCTCTGTGTAGCTGAGCAGGAGAACCCAGGAGATTAAGGCGTACCCTGCGCCGCCAGGTCCAAAAGGTTCTGGTTCTTCAACTGGCGCCCACTGTGGGGTGGTTTCAGTGGTACCGGTTCTGCCTGATGGTCGTGAGGAACCCCGCAAGAAAATTCCGGAGGGTTCGCGAGCCACATCAAGCGACCCCTGTATGTCGAAAGTGGTCCGAAGGTCTTTTGCAGCGCGGTTACTCCTTCCTGACGGCTACTAACAACTGCTGCCCTGACTGCCGCCCTGCCTTGGCCCTTTCTTTGATGATGTATGGTAAGGCGAGACGATAGACGGGCCTCTGTTGGTGTGAGAAGACGTCCTTAGTTAAGTATCTTCGTGGGTCGCGCCCACAATTTTTGTCCTTTGTCTTTTTAGCATTTGTGGCTCTTAGATTTGACTATTGCAATAATCAAAGCCGAGGGTAAGTGCATTTGTGCTGCGTAAACTGAGTTTTACTCCCTTGAAGTTTGTGAACAGTCAGGTAAAATCGTGAGATGCCTGGTCTGACTAAGTTTGGAAAATTTGGTTGCTTTGGTTGTAATAGGGATTCCCGACTTGAGGACTCTTGTCCGATTCCTTCAGTTGGAATTCCCACATATGAGCTCTATTCGAAACATGGTATTGGCCCCATTTCCTTTAACGAGGTATGGACCCGATACACGAAGAAAGATGGTGTTCTAAAATGGCCAGAAAATGGTAGCTTTGATCCCGATGTGCTAGATAATTTGGAAACAGCCCTATTTAAAAGAAAAGCCCGGCCGGCAATGTTTGACTCTCTTCGCATTTGGCATAAGGAAGCCAAACAGAAAGAAATTAAGCAAGCAAAACGAGATAGGAAAGCACAGGGTATGACGATTATACAGGCTGCTCAACAATTGAAAGATGATGAAATTGATAAAGTAACTGAAATTTCAGAGAGACAGCATCGCATGGCGATAGATAAATGCTATCCGGTGTTGCCTGTTTCCCCTTCTGAAAATAAGAAAGATATAGAAGAAGATCCCCTAATGTCCCATTTATTGAGGTTGCCTCCGCCCTATGCACAAAGTGCTAATGCACCCCAATTATTACAGCCTGTTCAGCCGCCAGCGGTACCTCCGCTTGTTCCGGCTCTTCCGCATTTGCCTCCTCCAGTATTACTGCCTCTGCCAGTGTTACCATTAACCTCAACTTCTTTGCCCTCATCTCCTGATCTTAGATCTCCTATGCCTTCTGCTCCTCCTGCAATTATCGATTCTTCTCCTGTCAGTTCTCCTAATACTTTGTCTCCAATTCTTATGTCTAATTCTCCGTCTGTGCGTAAACGTCTCACAGACACTGTTACTGGTATTCTATCTCCTTTATTTGAAGCTTTAAATGTGTCTGCGGCTTTTTCTCAAAGACAGTCTCGTAGTCAGTTCCCAGATTTTGAAGAACGAGAAAGGTTAGACTCTCTCGCACGTAAATGGATCAAGAAGGGTCCTCAATACAGTGTGCCCGATATTATGCCTACTTTCTCACAATGGAATGCGCCTACGCAAAGATATGTTTTTAATACAATGTGCGATACTCTCATTAAGGAATGGGAAGATGTGAGTTCAAGTCCGATCCCACAAGATCTGTTAGATGTTCAGACTGATTTTGATAGAGGACTTATTGTGGGTTCCAAGGTTGAGAAAGCTGTAAGGACACTTATTTCTTATAGATCCTTATTGTTCTATTAAGCTCTTCTTGATTCTGATCCGTCGGTTAGGTTGACACTCAAAAACTATCCCATGAGAGAGGTTCCTCCAGTATGGAAGGAAGAGGTTGCAGCAGTAGGTGCTAATGCAGCTATTCCTGCTCATTTTCAGCGTATATGGGTACATGTTCCATGGAAACGATCTGAAGTCTTGGCCCTTAAGCAGACTGTACCAGATCCTCGTAAGAACCCTCCAGGTTATTACAAAGAACTTTCACAGACAGTTGATGCTTGCATCATGAATTTAGCTGATATCGACATGTTAATGGGAAATGTAGTTCCACAGACAATATGGGCTAAGATTCGTAAAGAGAATCACGTACAGGAATTAGGTGCCACTTGGGATGGTATAACTACCACAGATAGAGACCAAGTGGGTGGTGCAAAGCCTGAAGCTCTGATTTCGGAACTCCCTGGTAGGATTATTACATTAATGAAAACTATGATGCCTGCATTGAGAGTTAATTGGGATAAATTAGCAGCATGCAAGCAAAAGAAAGATGAAAGTGTCTTTGACTTCTTCACTCGTTTCGAGGAGACATTTATTGATCACAGTGGTCAAGATATGGCTACAGAAGGTGGAGAGCGACTATTTGTGGACAAATTCGTATTTAATTTGCTTCCCGAGCTGTCACACAAATTAAAAGACTCTGAAAGTTCATGGGCTGTTTCTTCTTCTGCCCAGATATTGGCTACTGCACAATATTATGAAAACAGAGATAAAGAAGAGAAGGAAAAGCAAGAGAAAAAGACGAAAGAATTAAAAACGAAGGTTCTCTTGCAACAAGCCTATCCTCCTCGCTATGTTCAGCCTCAGTTTCAACAGCCTCCGCAGTTTCAAAGGTTGTATCAAAAACCTGAGTCGTACATTCCACGACCTTTGTTAGGACCTAATCAATGTGCCTACTGTAGAGAAGAAGGTCATTTTAAGAATAGTTGTCCGGTTTTATTGCAACGCAATGGAGCATTATCTGCTCCACGAGGTCGTGCTGGCCTCCAATCAGCAAACAGAGGTAGAGGTCGAAGTGTGTTGACTCAAGAACAACGTGCCCTTCCTTCTCCCAATTCTGTGAACTGTTTTGATCAGCAAAATGTTAGGTCTACGCAATATTATAATGAAGATTATTATGTTGAAAACGAAAATGAGAGTCTTCATGCTAACTAGGACAGCCATGGACAAAGTAAGGGAGTTGTGTCGATTCCAGTAGATCAGAATGGACCTTATGTTAACGTCACTACGATGGGTGTTTCAGAGCCATTTCTTCTAGATACTGGGGCGATGAGAAGTTCTATCATTCATTCTAAACTCCCTTGGGCACCTTTGTCTGGCTTAACGAATGTTTCTGTAGGATTCTCTGGCGCCCCTGTTCGTAACCCAGTTTCTTGCCCTCTGCCTATTACAATTGGCCCCTATGATTTGGAAGCTCCACTTCTCTTGACGAATGGTTGCGGTAAGAATCTGTTGGGTCTAGATCTATTGAAAAGAATGCATGCTACGATATATTGTTCTCCTTCTGGTATACATCTTACTTTAGGACAGAAACTGACTTCTCCAATGTATTTGTCCAAAGATCAGTTTCCACCTGAATTGCTTTCTCTTCCAGCAAAGCTTTGGGCCACGGGTCCGAACGATGTGGGTTGTCTTGAGATTCCACCTTATGTTGTCACTCTTAAGCCTAATGTTGAATTGCCACGCATTCCGCAGTATAGAATTTCTACTGAAGGTGAAAAAGCGCTTTTGGAAATCATTCATGACTTGATTCCGAAAGATGTGGTTGAAGAAACAAGAGGTAACACATGCAATAGTCCTATTCTTCCTGCTCTTAAACGCACTGATCCTTCTCAACCACCTGTATATCGTTTTGTGATTGATCTCCGGGAGGTAAACAAAATTGTTGTGACACAGTTTCCCGTAGTATCAGATATCACTGCTTTGTTGACAATGATACCTTCTACAGCGACCTGGTTTTCTGTTATCGATCTAAAGAATGCCTTCTTTAGTATTCCCATTGCAGAAGAGAGTAGGGATATTTTTGGCTTCTCTCTTGGAGGCCGAAGCTTCCGGTTTAAGCGCGCACCTCAAGGCTATTGTGAAAGTCCCTCTATTTATAGCCAAGCTTTAAAAAGTCATCTTGATACTTTTCATTTGCCGTCTGGTGCTGCTCTTATCCAGTATATGGATGACTTATTAATAGCTGCTGATTCAGAAGAGATTTGCAAAAATGTCACTGTTGCATTGTTACGCCATTTGTTTAATCTGAATCATAAGGTTTCACCCTCTAAACTACAATATGTTCGTCGAGAGGTTACCTACTTGGGTCATCTCCTCTCAAAGGAGGGACGACGATTAACGCCAGAACGAATTCAAGCGATTACGCAAATGTCTGTACCATCCACACAAAGGGAGGTACGTGCCTTTCTGGGTATCACCTCTTATGGTAGGCAATGGATCCCTAACTTCTCTCTGATAGCCAAACCTTTGTTGGCCCTCCCTTTAAAAGATACGCCTCACCCCCTTCCATGGACTAATGAGTGCCAAAAGAGTTTTACCGATTTGCGCGCTGCTCTGTGTTCCGCTCCTGTATTGGGTACTCCTGATTACAATAAGCCTTTTACGCTCTATGTTCACGAGAGAGAAGGATGTGCGTTGTCAGTTTTAACAGAGCGATACGGAGACAAGCTGCGACCATGTGCATATTTTTCGGCTACGTTAGACCCAGTAGCTAAAGCATTGCCCAGTTGCCTCAAAGCGACAGCAGCAGCAGCAATTTCTATCCGACAGTCTGCTGGAATAGTGTTGGATAACACTCTCATTGTCATGGTACCACATGCAGTGGATACCTTCCTAATAGAACGAAAACGCAGCATCTTACGAGCGCTCGTCTAACTGGATACGAGCTGACGCTGTTGGCTAGTCACGTACACATCAAACGATGTAATACCCTAAATCCAGCCACTCTGTTGCCCCTTCCAGATGAGAAAAGTGTTAAGGAGCAACATGATTGTTTTTTTCGTACTGAAGAAGAGACGAAAGGAAGAATTGACCTAAAAGACACACCGTTAGAGAATCCGGATGGAACTCTATGGGTAGATCGTTCTTGTTTTAAAATGCCTAAT
Organism: Triturus cristatus; assembly: GCF_964204655.1. Taxonomy (NCBI): domain Eukaryota; kingdom Metazoa; phylum Chordata; class Amphibia; order Caudata; family Salamandridae; genus Triturus; species Triturus cristatus. The sequence goes on from NC_140591.1 coordinate 528,530,343, forward strand.
GGAGATACAGTTTCAGCCTATGCTGTAACTACTCTGCATACAGTTGTGGAAACTGCACGTATTAGGTATAATTCAGCTCAAGCAGCAGAATTGTTAGCTTTAACAAGAGCATGTGTCTTGTCAAAAGGGAAGAGAGTGAACGTGTATACTGAGAGCCAGTATGCCTTTGGTGTAGCGTTCAATTTTGGGCGTCTTTGGAAGGAAAGGGGATTTCTCACTTCACATGGCACCAAAATACAACATGGTCAGTTAGTGACTGAACTCCTTTAATCACTTGCCTTACCCACCCAAATAGCGATTGTGAAGTGTAGTGCACACAAAAAGATTACAGATGATGTTGGTCGAGGAAATGCATTTGCAGACGAAGTAGCGAAAGAGACTGCGAGAGATGCAACAAGTCGAATGTATGTGGCGGGTCCTGCAAATTGGGTTAGAGAGAGAGGAATGTATGAGGATACAGTGGAAAGTGTACAAGCGATTCAGAAAGAGGCTTCAGAGAAAGAGTTGAGCAAGTGGAGAGAAAGTATGGGAATGTTAGATGAGATGGGTTGTTGGGTAGAATGATCTGAACACCAACGTTGGCTGTTACCAGATGCCTATGTGCTCCCAGTGATTACTATGGCGCATGGTCCAGCCCACTTAAGTGCGAAAGGTATATGCAAACTTCTGGCTCCAGTGTGGCAAAATGACAAAATCCCAAAATGTGCAGACAATGTAGTGAAACATTGTATTGTTTGTCTGATGTACAACCCAGGAAAGGGAACCCCAACTCCAGCAGGTCACTTTGCTCTTCCAACATATCCATTTGAGGTGTTGCAGATCGATTATATTCATATGGAACGATGCAACAACCTCAAATATGTTCTGGTGGTAGTATGTGCCTTTTCAAGATGGATAGAAGCATACCCTCTAAAAGACAACACAGCTTTATCCACAGGTAAAATTCTACTGAAATAATTTTTCCCTAGGTTTGGTTTGCCGCGCATTGTCTGGAGTGACAATGGGAGCGAATTTGTTGGCCAAGTCATGCAAAAAGTTTGTGCGGGTCTTGGTATCAAACAAAAGTTCCATGCGGCAAATCATCCACAATCAGCGGGTTTAGTAGAATGCTACAACGGTACATTGAAGTTGAAGTTAGCAAAGGTTCAAGCTAGTACAGGACTCAATTGGCCAGATGCTTTGCCATTAGCTCTACTGTCCACCAGAACTGCAGTACACTCGCGTTTGGGAATTAGCCCTTACGAAGTAGTTTTTGGACGCCCGGCTAACGTATGGGGAGTCCCTCGCCCTAAGAAATACTCAGACTTGCCATATCCAATGTTGATTGATTACCTGCATGATCTCACGACTAAATTGCGTATTCTCCATCAACAGGTTCAAAGTGCTTTACCAGAGGCTTCCACAGACCCAGGTCATTCCATCCGACCAGGTGACTGGGTTTGCACCAAAAATTTCCAAAGAATGAGAAATTTGGAGCCCAGATGGAGGGAGCCCCGAATGGTTTTGCTCACCACGAGAACAGCAGTTAAAGTCGAGAGAAAGAAAAATTGGATTCACGGTGTGCATTGCAAGAAAGTGCCATTGCCTCTACCCTTTGATCAGTGGGTTCGTAGGGGTGTTGGTGACGCAGAAAGTGAAAAAGTTCAACGATTCATACCTTTTAGTGATGCACACCTGAATGGGACCTTGTCTGAGAAAGAGGACGACGACATTTCACAGGAAGCAATACCATTGCATTAGATGCAACCAATCCACGAACATTGTTTCAAAATCAGAACACTCCTGGAAGAGAACATTATGATCTAAGACCTAGACAAAAGAACTCTTAAGGTTTCTCCTCTCTTGTGTAGTATTCTGTCCCGGTTGCAGGGTCACGGTAGGAGTCTTAATTGCGACCTGAGTAGTGGCAATAGGCCTGCAGGACTTGCAGTGTCATAGGACGGCAGATAATCATAATTGAGTGATCGAGGAAGATTGCCGTGAGCATCCATTCGAAAGATGGAAACTACACTAGGCAAAAGAGAGAGAAAGAATGAAATGAAGAAAGAATCCTGTAAATTAATGTATAGTCGTTTTAATATAACTTTATGTGTTATTATATTATTGTGTATTGTTTTGGCGTTTATAGGTTGGATTATTTATGCACTGCAGCAAAAAGTTGTCTCTCCTTCTTCCTCTTTGTCTTCTTCTACTGTTTCTCCACATCTTTTTCATACCCTTCCTCAACATGAACTCATTAGAAGAACTGAATACTACAACAATTCCTTTGTCCAGTTGTTACATCAACACCAGTTAGTGGTCAATACGACTGATTGTTGGGCGTGTGGACTTATGCCACATACCACAGAGAAAGGAATGGCATATTTAGTTCTCCCGTTCTCTTATGAGGGTTCTGCTTAGGCTTATTTTGTTATTTTCTCTAATGCCTACCAAAGTAAGTTCAAACGCTCCATTAATTCATATATTGGTGGTCCAGATTTTAGTCATAGCTCATTAATTAAGGGAATGGTAGCTATGGCTAAAATCATGGAAAATAGTAAGATTTCCATTGATGAAAGAAAAGTGTATACAAACTGGAACGTTACCCATTATATCACTAGTCTTAGTGATAAAGTCAAACAAAGAAAATCTCCGCCAATTTGGACGATTCCTCATCAAGGAAATTTCTGTCTGCAAATTAATGATCGCTCCTCTGACACCATACAAAGAAATAACTGTTCTCACACGTACGTTTATTCCTCTCAGAACTCGCCTCCTCTAGTGCCATCTCAGGGCACGTATTTTATCTGCCACAATAGAGCTTACACATGGTTACCCACGGATTTTTCTGGTACCTGCTATATAGCTTTCCTTCTTCCCCCTACATACACCGCTTCTGCAAACTATCATCGAAACAGATATGGCAGAGGGATTATTGATTCGAAAGACACAGCAGGACAAGAGGGAGGAGATTTCCTCAAAAGATTTCTTCCTTTTTGGGGTCCAATGGCCAACAGCAGAAATATAAGGCAACTAGTCCGTGTCGTATAGACCACAATAGACATCACTGTAGGAGCCTTAAGTAATATTACGGCAGAACTACAGGCGGACAGTCTTATGACCTTACAAAATCGAGTTGTCCTAGATTTTGTTCTTGCAGATCGTGGTGGAGTGTGCAAATTGATCGGGTCAAGTTGCTGTATTTTCATACCTAATGACGCTCCGACAGTATACCAAGCTATCTCCAAGTTGCATATAATCTCTGAGTCGATTCACCAGGACGAAGGAGATTGGTCCTTTTCGGAGTGGTTTTGGGGACTACTGTCCAAATGGGGTTGGAAAGCATTGACATTTCTTGGAATAATTTTGACCATTATTTTCTCCTGTTGCCTTTGTATGCACTGTGGTCCCGCTATCTGTGACCTATGTGCTACTATATGCATCCCTAAGCCCAAATCGCCAAGAACAGAAAACATAAGAATGACGTTACAGCAACAGCTCGATGACCTCATGGCTATCGACGTTGACTCAGATTAACATGAGTCTATCTTGCCAGAGTTCTGGCAAAAGGAGGGTCTGAGGAACTTCGATTTCTGATCGCGATCGAATCGACCCGCCATTTTGTGCTCCACCGCCATTTTATGTTGCCCTCACTCAGGCAGCACAGCGAACAAAGTCTTTTCTGCTTTTTCTGCAGCTTCGTGTCAAAAATTGTCCTTCTGCCTTTATTTGCAAAGCTGGTGTTAGGTCTGGCCGAGTACACTAATCCCTGTCTGGTTTTCCTAATCCCCGTCTCAACTATCTGTTGGTTCACACTATTTTTTTCCAACTTCATCTTATCGTCTGGCCTTCACTGTCCTCTGCTAGCATTCTCTCATTTCACAACTGTCCAACCAACACACACAAACGTATCTCGCCACCTGCAAGTTTGTTACAAATCCGTTAATAAATTAGTTTGAGGGAGGGGTGACAAACGCAGTTGGAGGAGAGGTTTCTTCGAGTCATCTGACACTTTTGTTTTCAAATCCCTCCTATTGGTTCTGTCCTATTTTCCAACTTTCCTTATTGGCTCTTTCTTGTATTTACTGGGTGTATACTTGGTTAATGTATATGTTATCTATATGGTATAAAAGTTTGTGCGCCACAGAGTGAAGTGGCAGTCTCCTGAGAACCTACCTTGTGTACTTCTGGGACAACTGTACTAGCTGCAGCTAATAAATCTGATCTTTTAACGCCTAACAGAGTGTCCCATGTCTCTGTGTAGCTGAGCAGGAGAACCCAGGAGATTAAGGCGCACCCTGCGCCGCCAGGTCCAAAAGGTTCTGGTTCTTCACCACGGAATCCAAGACCCCCTGCCCTTGGAGCCTAGAGCACTAGCACCTGCCTGCTTGTCAGGAACAGAGTACCCTGTGAGGGGGGACGAGAGTGCTGGAGGGAGCGGGCCCAAGTGGGAAAATGCTGGTGATTGGATTCCTATGTACTGTTTGTGTTGTTGCCCATGTGCAGGGAAAATGAAGTGACCCCCATATGCCAGAGGAGGGCTGCCATGAAGTGAGCTGTGACTGTTGCCACACTGAACAGGTAATTGCCTGAGTACAGTACCAAGTCAGCGACCCCAAATGCCAGGTGGGGCCCCATGAAGGTTGCTGCTGTGCCGATCAGGACGTAGACATTGCACAGAAGATAAACGGTGACCCTGTATGCCAGGTAGGCACCAGGACTAGGGAAGGTGCATAGTCTGGTCAAGACTGTCAATAGAGGAAAGAGGTCATCATGGTGACCCGAGCGAGCCCAAGCTATGACTGAGGACCAGCATCAGAATTGACACACCCCTGCTACCTGTGGAGAGAATCCAGTGAAACTTACCAAGCATCAGAGGAGCATCCAGAATCCACCGGCCACTGCTGTTGCAGAACTGATGTATAAGGAATAAGCCTGGGCAAAGCACTACGCTACGCTTGCGTAGTTTGCGAAGTTTGCGCTACTTTGCACTACGCGATTTGCACGTAGCACAGTGCAAACATGCGTGCAAACATACGCAGCGTAGCGTTGCGTAGTGCCGCGGTCATTTTTTGCTTGCTCGCGGTCCTCAACATCAAGTTGGTGACCGCGAGCAAGCAAAATGACATCCCGGCGAGACTTTTTCCTTGTTCGCGATCAGCAACATCAAGTTGCCGATCGCGAGCGTGGAAAATAAACATCCTGGCGAGATTCTCAACGTGAGGAGGTCAGGTTTCTCATTGCGAGTGGTCACGTATGCTCGCGACCGCTCGCGATGAGAAACTACCAGTCCGCGTTGAGAAAGCTGCCGCTCCAGTAAAAATCTACTCCAGTGGCAGAAAACTACAGCTTGCACTGTGCAAGATGCTGTTTTCAATGATTGCACAGTGCCGTATGCTTGTCCGCACTGTGCAATCATTGAAAATGGCAACTCGCACAGTGCGAACAGGGTACTACGCAGTTCGTGAAGTGCTACGAGTAGCTCGCGTAGTGCGAAGTGCACTTTGCGTAGCTTCGCGTAGTGCTACTTCGCGAACTACGCCCAGGGTTAATAAGGAACTCGAGGACACCCGACTGCACTCCTCCCAGGCTTCATATGAAATATTTAATGGAGGCAGCCACTGCAGCTTCAGTGCCTGCGAAGGGGCTGCAAACAGAGACGATGGTTGTCCAGATCCTGCTGGTGTGGGTAAGACTGATTTTGGAGCTGGACACTTCCAAAGGAATCTGCCTGCCAGATACCACTTTGGCGCTGGAACACTTTTTACTTTAATAATGAGTAGAAGTGGGATTCCTGAGACTCAGACCCACCTATGAAACACTCGAGCCTTGACATCATGGGACTGTGCGTATTGATTGTGAATGTTGTATTTTTTTCTATATGTCCGTATATAAATATGCCTTTTTTCCTAAAAATAAGTATTTGACTGGACAATCATTTATTGTTGCTGCAGCATGTCTTTTGAGTTGTGAGGCTGTGTTCACCTCCATCCCCATGTCTAACCCCCCCCCCCCCCCAAGAAGCATTGGCCTGCTTAGCCCTCGCTACTACTGAGAGAGTCAAGTGTTGAAGTGTATTTGGCCTAGTTGCTCAGGCCCCCATGATGTCAGGAGTAAAGGCCTTACGCCAATGGTCAGGCCCAGTAGTTCCGGTTTGCCCCGAGACCCTCTGAACGGGGTGAGAACACTGCCAATCAGTATTTTGAAAAGTAACCTATTAGAACATAGGTCAATTTTCAAAACAGAACACTAGTCACACAAATACTGGTCACAAATTGCGATCAATATTTTGCAAACAGTGTTTAGTATATTTGGGCCTATGCTTTAAGTTGTTGAAATATGTGTCTTTAATACCAAAGGAGCAAACATACTTAAGAGAAAAAATTATACGTAAAAGAAAAAAATAGAAAGTGGGTTGGGTAGAAAAATCTGTGCTAAAAGGAAATTTTTTATTATCTAGTAAGTTTCCCCTGCCCTTTGGCCCTGTGAATAAAATGCAAAAAACAAATATTTATATAGTTGCACTATTTGGCTAGTTAGTAACTGAAAAATAAGGCCAGGCCCTGCAGCCAACTCCTGCTAGCAAAAGCAAACATCAAGCATTCTGGTCTATATTCATTCTGTGTTGGTAAGAAAGCATTGCCAAACATAACTTGGCATCGCTTAGCAATCTTTTTAGCACCTAGCCAAAGAATTAAAGCAGAGAACAAATCGGTACAAATCAATTTTAAAACAATAAAGCAAAAGCAAGAAGATAAAAAGGACTCGATGTTAATAATATAAAAAGAGGTTCTAACCAAAACTTATTTCAGGTGGTTTTGTATTTTTGTTTTTATTATTTGCCTTTTTTACCACACTTTGCATTGTAAAACTTTAAATGGAAAAAAAAGCTGTAACTACGAATTAATTAACAATTCAAGTCCTGATAAAAATGTGTGTAGTTTTGCAAATGGGTATCACGAAAAAAAGATCTCACATTTTTACTTTGGTCTTCACAGCAAATATGTTCACTGCAGTCGACAGATGGCTACTCTCTTTTAAAGTCGCTCAGCAAGAGAGCTTTTGACCTTAAGACTTTCATCAGGTACAGCATTTGGATGGGAAGGAGTTGAAGGCGGCGGAAGGCTGTTCTGCGCCCTGTTGTTTCTTGTGAGTAATTGAAAATACATCCGCTCGTGGTTACTAATGAGGTGCCTTTGAACTGTGGATGTTTTAAATGAATAAAGTCCAGAACTCTCTTGACTCATCGCTGACATACAGTGCATATTGCCAAATATATTCGGAATGCATAAAAAATCCAACTGTTTGATTTTTGAGCAATACTCTATTTTTACATTATGATGAAATCTTGCTCAACTCCAACCACTTTACGTGCTTTATATCTATAACCAGTGTCCTCACAAACGCCATCTCCAGTATGCTGCATATATCCAGGAAAGGAAAAGGTACAGTAAATATTATTAGAAATGACACAGGACATGTTAGTACATTTATACAGTTTCCCACAATAGACATAAAGTACTACGACCTATATTTTAGAATTAAAAAGTTTTTGTTTTTTTTTAAACCAATTAGCTATTGATAATGGAAATGTCAAGTCTACAGACTGTCTGAAGATGACACGGTGTCTTTGGGTATCTGCTTCCATTTCAGATCTGTGTGGATGTCATTGGGGAAAAAGTTGAAAAAGCCCCAAAAATCTTTTTAGTGTAAGTGGACATTTTCTTTATACGACTCATTAAGATTTAACCGGGCTCAAAATGGTATTTAAGATGTGTGTTATAGTGAATGTAGATTTATTTTTGTCAACTGAATGAATGCAGGAGGTCTGAGGTTCGAAGCAGGTATTCTATTCTTGCCCAGACCGATATGAGCGAGCATACAAGTGAAAAACACAGCAGCACAGCCATTCGTGGATAGTGTTATCAATCAAACAGATACGCGAGTATCTGTATCCTAGACCCAATATATCACGTTTGTACATGCACAAAGTTCTCAGAGGTCTTTTTCGTCTTTTTTATTTTTACAGAATTCTTGTGCTCATCATTTTTATTGTTGTCGATAATGCTGTTTCACATAAACATATTCCACTTAATATGTTTAGAAAAAAACGTCAAACACCATAACGCTTAGAAACACAAAAACATTGTAAAACCACATAAAAACACACTCTGGGGGATGTGTACAAGGACTGGTGTAAACTATCACTAACGTTAGTTAGCGGCAGTTTTTTTACCGCCGCGTACCGCTGAAAATTATCGCCATGTTAGCGACATATTTACTAGCCGTCGCTACATGGCGATAGCTTCAAGGATCGGCGGCGAAAACTGCGGCTAACATTAGCTTGATGGAGATAGGAATTCCGGCGTTAGCGGACGAAAACCAACGAAAGGCCCATTAGCGGCAAAAAAACGCACATTAGTCAGCCCAGCGTGAGGTTTTTTTGCCTTTTATGGAAAAAATAGCTTATCAGTCGACCTCCGATGGAAAGAAGGCAAAAAAAACAATGAAATGCAGAATGGAGCAACCATGGCTGCGGCTCCTGCTGGCTGAGTCACAGATTTGGAGAGAGTTTAGCGGATTGCACCACGGTGTCAATGTCCAGCTAAGGAGAAGGTGGGACACGTAGTGGAGGAGGCCTGGAGTTAAGTCGTACAGGCCTAGCACCTGTATATTATGCATCTCCAGTGGCGGCTCATCTGCTATGGTCGAAGAGCGTTGCCCCACTGCTTTCAAGCAGTGCAAGAAGAGGAACAATCGCCACATGATGATAACTTCCTCATGTAACCGTGCCATGTTTCCTTTGCGGGCGGGAGGGTGGGTACGGCTGCTCCACTCATGGAGCGGGGCAGGGGCGGAGTGGCATGCCCATTAAAGTGTACAGTTACTGTTTGGTCGGCCCGCTCAGGCCGCCCAAAGCAGTCATGCGCACTGTCCTGTTCGCAATGCAGGCTGCATTACAGCCTGCATGGAGAACATGCCCACCCCTCCAGCCCCTGGCTGAACGCCTAGTCCCGGTGCCAATGACCAATCCCAATGCTGCATTGCAGCGTTGTGATTGGCTTAGGGAAGGGAGCTTGGCTGCCTACTTTCTGTTCCTGGAAGCAGACTCAGGAGAGAAGGAGCAATAAAGAAACGGAACCCGGCCTTGAGGTAAGATCTCTCTGATTTAAATATTTACAACACCAGCTCGCACACACACGCGCCATCCAGTGTTCTTTCTGGTGTTTCCCACCTCCCAGCTGTCCACTTCCCTCGCAGAACTTCTCAATGGCTGGCGCTGTGCGGCCATGCGCAGCGGGTGTACCACTGGTATGCCAAAGTTATATATGGAGTTATGACGCTTACCATTACATCGCATTCCATTACAAAGCATACTAATACTAGGCGTATTGCAACAGTAACAGTAGGGAAGGTGTTGGATTGCAGAGCTGTAAACATTACTATTCCCACTTCAGTGAGTGCAACCCTAAAACTAACCCTTGCACCCCAAAGCAAACCCTGTACCCTAAAATTCATCTTTGCGCTCCCAAAACACACCCTAAAAATCATATTTCACCCAAATGCACACCCCAATTTTCATATTTGACCCAAATGCACACCCCAATTTTCATGATTGACCCCAAAACACACCCCAAATTTCAGATTTTACCTCATAATACACCCCACATTTCACCTGAAACCCATACCCAACCTAAAACTTAAAAATACCCCATTACTGACCTCACAATGTGTTGTAATGGAATGCGATGTAAAGGCACCTGCGTTGTTGGAGTTGCATTGTAAAGGCATTACGATGTAATGCCTGCATTGTAATGGACGTCTCCTATGCCAAAGGCAAGCCCGTCTGCGTCTTTCTGCCCCTGGACCGCGCTCAGCACCAAGGACCCTTCCTCCACCCCTACGGCGCCAGCACCCTACTCGCCATCAACCCTGGATGCCACATCACCTGCCAGGACCAACATCTGCTCCAGACCGGACATCGCCATCACTGATGGCTAATAAATAACTGGCAAGGACCACCCAGACCATCCAGAAAGAGGCATTGCCATCACATACAGAAGCACACTCCGACTGACCACGCACTCTAATGACCCAACAGTGACCATGGAACACCTCAACTTCCACATCCGGACAAACCCCAACCCCATCATTTGTGGCACCCTCATCTGCAGGCCCCTCAGGCCATGGACATCCATTCTCCGATATCATTGTAGACTTCATTGCACACCATGCTCTCCCATCCACCGACGACATCGTACTCAGCGAACTCAAATTCCACCTGGACAACCCCAGTGATCAGAACACCACCCCCTCCTGGGGAAGCTCCCCAACATCAGATTCAATCAGCTAGTCACTGCAGCAAGCCATATAGCAGGACACACGGTCGAGCACGTCTCCTCCGCCAGCGGGACCTTCAACTACATCCACACCACCGGACTCTCCTGGACCGACCATCGTTGTATACAGCACGTCTTCACCATGCCCGCCGCACACCACCGCCATCATCGCCCCACTTGCAGCTGGATCAAGGCCACCGCAGTACGTCTCGTCAACTCCCTCAGCACCACCGCTCCGCCAATGCTTACACACGATGACACCGCAGCACGCAACTGCCACGATGGATCTACAACTGCACCAACACCCAGGCACCCTTCAAGAACTGCACTGTGTCAATACCCTACTCCTGCCTGATGGCAGGCGTAAGGGTGACGCAGTGCCACAGGGATAGGCTGTCCCCATGGTTTGCTGGAGTTGCATCATGGTTGTGACTGGACTGCAGCAATGCATGACTTTAGCGCAGACAGATACGTCAGGATTCCTAACATATCTGCCATCATGGAGCGCTGTCCAGTGAATACAGTGCATCCATGGTGTTGCAAGGACGGGGTAGTGAAAAGTGTAGCAATGCTGTCTTGTCGCAGTGCTGCAACAGTTTTCATGAGTGAGGCCCAGGAATGAGCACAATCTTATTGATTGTGCGCAGTCCTGCCCTGTAGTTTTGTCGCAGGGCAGCACAGCAACATTGCTTGCAGCACTGTACAGCACCAAAACCTGCATAAATGAAGCCCCAAGGGTTATCTCAATTTTTAAGACCAGCTATTTTCTGGTCTTGAAAAACTGTCTCTAACTGCAGTTAGCAGCATTTTTTTGGTTCTCCAAAGTGGGGTTAGCGGCCTTTTTTGCACAGGAACACCTGCTTTGCATGTCATTATTGCTAACAGAAGTGGCGATCTTTATAATGGACGTTTTTGCCAGAAAACTGCCGCTAACCTCTGTTAGCGGCAGCTTGTACATAAGGCGATAAAAATCTTGCCGCAAAACTATCGTAAATGTGCCACTAATGCGGCGTTAACTCCCTGTACATATGCCCCACAAAGTTTTTTTTTTAGAACCCCTTGTTCTAGTTTAAAAAAGTAAAGTTTCTTTCTTACTTTTTGATATATGTATCCTACTGTCGCTAAGTTCCATCCATCTATTTATCATAAATGTATCACTTCTGAAACAGGAACACATATTAAAGTCCATATTTAATAGTGTACAGGTGATAGTAATGCTATGTGATCTCTGTGCACATGGGATTTTGAGTATGGAGACTGACCAAGGGGCAAGACCTCTGTCCATATGAACAGAGTGCTCACCACACAGTCAAAGGTTCTGTGCTGCAGTGGCTGGCAACAGATGTTTGGCTAAACCATGCTCCCAGTGTGGACGTAGCATACCGCAGAATGCCAAAGGCCAGGTCCTGCAGTCAGCTTCAAGCACAGGCGCAACTAGAGCCCAATTTTTTTTGGGGGGGGGGCTACTAAAAATTTCAGGGGGGGGCTAATTCTTCCAGCAATAGCCAGAGTGGAGATAAAGGGGTGAAAAACAACAAAGCCTTGTTAACACATAAATGGTCTTTTAAAGACGTGTGAAGTACCCTTGTGTGGCTGCGATAAGCTCAAAAACTGTGTGTGTGTGTGCCCGGGAAGCTGTCTCAGCCCAGGCTGACACACACAACGGGGGTGGGGGGGGGCTGAAGCCCTGTTAGCCCTATAGGTATTGTACGCCTGGCTTCAACCATGTACCTAAAAAACATGCATAGTGAATTACGTATACATAGAAGTATGTGTAGCATATCATACAAAATAAATAGAATTTGAAAATCTTTGGCAAATGTATGTTATGATCACATTTGCTAACAAGACATTAACATATGTTTGTAAAAAGGTTGCAATAAAATCACAGCTTGGCGCTTTCACCTCGGATTACCCGAGAGTTAAGGTGGGGGGCGAGCTTCTTTAGGGGTCAATATGCATGGGAAGTACTCGGGAGAAGACCTTTAGCAGGTGCACTGTAAGGGAATGAGACTCCTTCGTTGCATACCCCATCATCACCTTTTATTTCACATATGGTCATCCAGATGCTGTGATTTATGGGCACCATCTATAAGGGTGACCTCAGAAGGTACCTGTACAAGATCATTCGAAGCCCCTTTACTCATATTTTCCTTCTTCTGCGATGCTGGAGAATAGCCAGCCTGGCCCTATCTCGACTCTTCACTGTGGAGGGCACTGCTGAACCTTGTTTTACCCTCATCTGCTGAAAATACACTGTGACATACACGAAATGAAAAAATCCTGCCATTTGTTCTGTGACATGGACTTTGCTGATGGGCTATAGATTACTAATAATCTCAAGGTGTTCTCCCATGTGATGATGAATAGCGTGACACACATGCATGTAATGGAATACAGTCCTTTAGTTGCCAAGAATTTTTCTGCATTCTGAAACTACTCATTCTATCCTGTGGAGATTATTCGAGTGGTCCCAAGGCACTATACAGCTCTGGGAGTCTTCCATATCGGTGGCTATATCACACCCACACCTCACTAATGGCCTTAGCTCATTCACCAATTCTGTGCACAACGGATCGCAGAATTGCAAATAGGACAACAGCTAAGCCCTCCAGGTGGCAATGTTACCTCATCTGCCGAATGTGACCTTTGTATCACTAAAATAATTTCAGACATTCCACAGGATCTGCCCTAGATGTCCAAATGAGATTTCACTTTCTAATCCTATCATTGTCTGCTTTCTATGACACTTTGATATCTGCTGATTTCTAACATAAAAACCTTTCTGGCTCTAAGACCCTGGCTCCATAAACGGGACATTAAATATGGCAACCTAGAACCCTCTTGAATGTGGATTACCATGGATGGTAAATTCAGTAGTTTCGCTAGGCACTTGGCCGCTCGTCCCTGCCATTGCCGCCCTTTGCCATGCTAAAGAGCTGAGCTGGGGGGGCTGCTGGTGAGATTTCCTGCATTTGCCGCCCCTGCATCAAACTTATGTAAGAGTAGGGGGAGCCACCGCCCACAAAACCCGTGCACCCGCGGCAGACCGCCAGCCCCCATTACAACGCTACTGGGTAAATTCAGTGACTACTTGAAACCTGCGGATCTTGAAAAGCTGTTGGACATCTCAAACTTAATGAACATTGACACATCCATGGTTCCTGATTACCCCATCCCCCAATTGTTATATTTGCTAGAGCCACTCAAAACCTCAGACATTTCCAACACAGACAGGCTGATGACAGACTGTAGCAGTGGCGGTGCGTCCATTGGGGGCGTTGGGGCGTTGCCCCCTCACCCCCGCCCGCGCCCGCACCGTAAACTCTTAGTTTATTTAAATTGAGTTCAGCTGCAGCGGCTCCGAGGGAGAACTGACAATCATGACTGTCAGTCAGCATGATGTCGGACCGCCCACCCCCTTCAGAGTCTGAAGGGGGTGGGCGGTCTGGCGTCATGTTGACTGACAGTCATGATTGTCAGGGGCAGGCAGCAGCACAAGCACAAGTGCGCATGAGTGGGGATGGTAGGCAATTTTTGCACCGTGCCCAGTCATGCGCACTGGTGCCTGCTCAGGCTGGCGCATGCCCATTAGGAGAGCGAACCTCGGTCTCCTAATGGGCAGGCGGGCAAAGCGTAACACTGCCCTGGCCTGCTCTAAGCCAATCCTGGTGCTGCTACAGCGCCAGGATTGGCTGAGAGGGGTTTGCTAGTACTTCCCAGCATTGATGCGGCTGTTCCACTGTTGGCGCCAGAAGGGACCCGAGGCCGGCGGCGCGGACCTGGTCAGGTAGGAATCGGATTGATTTTATTTTAAAACTCCCTCCCCCGGCCCCCTCCCCCGCGCGACACCCCCTCTTCTCCCCTCGCGAGCCGCGACTGGCAAGGGGCTTGTAAATTTGCCCCAAAATATGCAATTTCGATGCGATTACACATCATATGAGCATGACTATCACTTGTGGTATTATTGCACGAGCCCTTTGTATGAGTCTGGTTTTACTGTGTGCTAGCATTTTACACGAAGCCAGGCTATGATGTTCTAGTTGACCTTGGTTTATGTGAATACCTATGTGTGTTTGAGCTCTACCCGCCCTTTTGTGGCCCCGATTAGATTGGAGGTGCTGTGCTTGCTTCAACACCCCAACGAAAATATATTTTGGCCCGGAAAGTTGAGCAATGCTGCCTTGTACACTGATTTGCACCGGTGAACGAGAGAGATGCTTTAGGGTTCGACCTTTGTGTTGCTGGTGATAGTGTAAGGTCACTTTCCTAGTCAGTATGCAGTTAATTGGGTTACGCGTTCGCCGCACACATCTGTGTACAACTTCTGAGTTACAGATTAGCATAAAATGTCATCGAGTTAAGGCAGCTGCTGCACAGATGAGGATATATATGCACGAAGGAGCACGTTCTATCTAAATCCTAGACTCGTCCTGGCGGAGCTGAGCAGTTGCGCGCTCTTCCGCTAGTTAGACAGCAATGCCCATTGTTTGAAAGTCGGGTACATAATGGCATTTATTTACATGCGCAGCCATAAAGATAAGCCCCAGCTATCCTCCCAGCCCCGAATCCTGAACCTCGTCACCCCGGCATTTACAGGAAGGCTCCTCGGCTCAGGTAGTAAGGAGATTGTTAAGGGAAATAACTTGTGTTTTACCCAATATTGCACGCAACAATAAACTTTATTGAAATTGAGATGGGGAAAGAGGCTGCGTTCAAAGCACACATTTCTGCTTGGCATAGTTTATAATCGTGGGGGTTTCACCAAGTTAGTGTTCCTTTTATCTGCACTGGATATGAAAAATGTCCTGTGCGCCATGTGGCTTTTTAACTGTAATTATGGCGGCCGCACCTTTCGCAACGCTTGATGTTTAACGTTCATTCTTGTTTTGTGGGCACTAGATATGGAAAATGTCCTGTGCGCGATGTTTTACTTTAGTGCTAGTGTCACACGCGCTTTATTTGTTAATATGGCGGTTGTGCAAGGGGGAGTGAGTTGCTGGCTACTCTACTTTCTATTACCTTCTGTGTGGGGCCAAAGCTTGACTTCCTGATCACAATGGCTTTGCTTTTCCTTTGTCACTTTATTTTGCACTTTTTACAAAGAGAGGAACAGAGAGAGATGGAGCTAAGCAGAGGCAGAATGAGAGAGTGTGGCAGAAAGAGAGAGGGGCATAACGGGTATGTTGAGCTAGAGAGAGAAAAAGAGGGACATAGGAAGTAAGACAGATATAGGTATGAGCATACGTACACAGTTATCTCTACTATAATCAGACATTGAAACAGACCATTGAATGTTGGAATGTAAAATCTTGTCCCGCTTTGGGGTAACTTAAAATTTTGTCTGCTACAGGAATTTTTAAATATGAGAGAATATTAATTTGCTTTGGCAAGTCATGCATTGTAGACTGCACTTAACACACATGAAATGACACATGGGAGGCCTGCTTTGGCAGTGAATTGGATCTGGAATTTCGGAGTTTGAGTTGCATGGTCATTTGTGTGTCACTTTCATAGTTATTTAGACTGTGTTTCTGTTTTATACTGTTTCTGCCTACATATTGAGCCACAGTTTTGGTTGATTTTGATTGCAGGGGCTCAGTTTGTTTGGTGATTCACAATTCCAATCATGGGTAAAACATGGCTTGTTGAACATAGATGAGATGTACTTGAAAATATTTGTTGGATTGCAGTTCAGGTTTTCAATTTGACAAATCTTTTTACTTCTTACCACCGAAATATGAGTGTCTTCCTGGTCGAGGACCACACTGATTTTGCTCTTATCTGTCTTGTATCAAGACCCTGCTGGACTATGGGGTGAAAGAAAGCTTGAATAAGCAGCTACCTATGTTATTTAACATCTCTTTATTAATGTAATAACTGCACTTTCACAATTGCTTTATTAACCTTCCTGCTTTCTCAAATTTGCTTGAAAATGCACCATTTGTCCACTCGTTTTTCAAAATTTTCTCGGGGGGGAAATCCCCCCGAACCCCCCTTAGGTTGTTCGGGCTCGCTCGCTCGGCTCGCTCGCGGCGGTGCAGTATGCCAATAATTTTATGCCCACCACTTTCAAATGTCACCAGCCGCCACTGGGCTGTAGTGTTTATATTTTAATAAAGATGACAGCTTGCGGCATAACGTGTGCACGAGCTCGTGGTGGCTCACTGGGCTCGTGCTTTCTCTGTACTCTGCTAATCGCATGCGCGTGTGGATGTCACACGCGCATGCCATGTGTGTATCTTTGAAATGAGCATTTGTTGAACTTGCATTCTTGTGCGTTCAACCTCCTCCCTGAACTATGTTCGGTCCTGTGGCCAGTGACCGTTCATACTTCGGAGAGGAAGGACGCACTTCCGTGGTGTCATTCTTGTTACTGGAATAAAGCTTCAAGAACATCTTTACTCTTTGTTTCTTTGGATTTATTCAACGTAGTTCTATCGAAGCGACTTCATTTCATTTGGCGACGATTATTTCCTGTAATTTCCTGCAACACTACAAAGAATTGTGCCTCCTACCGTCATTGTGGACGACTTCTCGCTTCAAGTACCTCTCCACAGCCACTTCGTTTCTTCATTCAGGCTAAGGAAACTCTCCCGTTGTTTGGCTTAGGCCCTCAGGAAACGAGTTTCCGGATTAGCCTCCTTTCCTGCTACGCGTCTGTTTCAGGCTGAGCCCCGCCCTCTGCTGATTATAAACTCACATGGAAGAGCTTACGGAAGAGCCATTTCATTGGTTCTAGCAACAGTTGACCTCTATCATTGCTAAAACGCCCATTCTGATTGGCTTTTAGCGCGTGAGTTGTTTTATGGTCATTTCTCGAAGGGAAATTAATCGAACTCACTTGGGACTGACGTGTGAAAGATTGCAAGTAAGTTTCTTCACTCTTCACGCTTGCAATCTTTTCTTTGCACTTCTTCAGCAGTATATTTACATGACAAGATACTCATATTATTAACTTTAATCAGCAATTTCAGCAGTACAGTTAGATGCCAAGATACTCATATTATTAACTTTAATCAGCAATTTCAGCCTTTCATTTCTATATACATTTTCAATGGCTTCTCAACAAATACGTCAGTTGGACCAGTTCCTTCCAAGGGAAGGAAAACCTAAAGAGGCATGGAAATTTTGGTTTAAATCTTTTGAAAACTATCTGGTGGCTATAGATGCTGAAGGTTACTCAGCCAAACATAAACTAGCGATTCTTTACAGTTTTCTGGGCAGTTCTGGCCGTGAAATCTTTGATAACTTACCACTGACAATTCCACCACCAGATGAAGGGGATGGATGGAACGTTTACACAGAAGCAGTTCACAGATTAAACAAGAAATTTTTAGAACAGCCAAGTTTATTACTTGAGAGATTTAACTTTATGAAAAGGAAACAAAATTCAGATGAATCCATTGAGGATTATATCTCAGTTCTAAGGAATTTAGCAGCAAACTGTAACTTTGGGGCTCAACTGGATATTTATATAAGAGATCAATTTGTCTACAGCTGCTTTCATAAGAAAATTCAGGAACGCTTACTTAGTTGTAGAGATCCTTCCCTATCTGAGGTCATCGACATTGCTAAG
The DNA here is from genome assembly GCF_964204655.1 of Triturus cristatus. Classification (NCBI taxonomy): domain Eukaryota; kingdom Metazoa; phylum Chordata; class Amphibia; order Caudata; family Salamandridae; genus Triturus; species Triturus cristatus. Next base: position 528,548,241 of record NC_140591.1, read on the forward strand.
GGGATTGAAAGATCTATTGTTACTTCAAAATGTTTAAGTAATGAAAATGTTTCTTCTGTCAATGTGATTCAAAGTGATCTGCATATTAACAACGTTTCTTACAGGTCTAAATTTGTGAAATCTTTTCCACAGAAACAAAATAGATATAATTCATTTTGCTTTAGGTGTGGCTCGAAATCACATTTAGGTGATAGCCCGATTTGTCTGCCACTGGGTAAGAAATGTACAAAATGTGGAAAAATGGGGCATTTCTATACTGTGTGCAGAAGCAGAAAGATGGTCAGAGTCAGTAGTCTTGATACTGAGGAGGCTTCTATGAAGGTCAATGGTGAACCTAGTCAGTCACTTGATGACAATCTTGAGAGACTTATGCTTTCTATTGATTCCCATGATTTGTCTGCTCCTACACAGAAGGTCAAAGAACCATTATGTGAGGTTATTATTGGTTGTGTTAAAATTGACATGATGGCTGACTCTGGAGCACCTGTCACCATTATCTCAGACACCCTGTTGGATATGTATTGGGGTTTTAAAAAACCATTACAAACTTTAGACATCATTCCAAAAGCATATGGTGGGCATATTATTGATATGCTTGGGTTTTTCACTGAATTTATAACCTGTGTAGATCGCAAAATTTTTACAAAAGTCTATGTAGCTCCTAAAGGCAAGAGTATTGTTGGATGGCAGAATCTAGCAAAGATGGGTTTAAAGTTAGTTCCTGGCTCTGAAAATCCTATTCAGATTAACACTGAGATTTCTATTTCTGCTGTTCATGATAACTTTGTGCCAGATGTTACAAACATTGCAGACACCATGTTCAAAGAATTTCCTGAAGTTTTTACCCCTAATATAGGCAAAATCAAAAAGGTTGAATATGTCATCAAGTTAAAAGACAAGGTCATACCAATTTCACATAAAGCTAGACCTGTTCCGTTAAGTGTTAGAAATGACCTCAAAGTCTTACTAGGTAAGCTAGTTAATGAAGGCATTATAATACCTACAGAATCTTCGGAATGGGTCAGTCCAATTGTCATATTAAGGAAAAAGGACAATTCGATTCGTTTATGTGCTGATTTGCGCACACTGAACAAAAACATTGTAGTTGACTGTCACCCATTACCAAAGATTTAAGATTTGTTATCTAACATTGCTGATGCAACTTGCTTTACTATTCTGGATTTAAGGTCAGCATATCATCAGATTCCTCTATCCAAGGCCTCCACTGAACTAACCACTTTTGTCACACCTTTTGGGGCTTATAAATTTCTCAGATTACCTTTTGGGTTAGCTTCAGCGGCGAGCGTATTCCAGAGATTTATGGATCATATGTTAGAGGGTATTGAGTCAGTTCAAGCTTATCAGGATGACGTTTTAATTTTTTCTAGAAATAAGCATGAGCATATATCTACTCTTAGGAAAGTTCTCAACAAGTTTAAAGAGTTTGGAGTTACTTTGGGCACAGATAAATGTAAGTTCAAGGTTGAATCTCTTGATTACCTGGGGCATTCGATATCTGCATCAGGAATCAGGCCCAAGTTTTCTCTCACTCAAGCCATTGATGAAGTAGTTGTACCAAAAAACAAAGACTTGTTAAGATCTTTTTTGGGCATGACAGAGTATTACTCTAAATTCATTTCTAATTATGCCCAGGTGGTACAACCTTTACGCATTCTCTTGAAAAAGAACACTACTTTTTCATGGGGAAGTGAAGCTCAGCAGGGGTTTGAGGTAATTAAAAAACTCATTCTTCAAGCTCCTGCTCTTTCTCCATTTTTACCTGGACAGAAATGTATTTTATCTGTTGATGCGAGTCAAAATGGTTTAGGAGCTGTTCTCTGTCAATGGGTCAATGGTAGGGAGAATACGGTGGCTTTTTCGTCAAGGTCTCTTTCTATTCCAGAAACTAACTACAGTACAATTGAGCGAGAAGCACTTGCTTGTACATGGGCAGTAGAGAAGTTTAAAACCTTTATTTGGGGGTCAGAATTTGACATTTTTTCTGATCATAAGCCTTTAATACATTTGTTAAATGGAAATGGGACAGGTAAAGCTTCTTCAAGACTTGTTCGTTTACTGTCACGTTTACATGAATATAACTTTGTCATAAAGTACATACCTGGTGGTCGTAATGCAAGAGCTGATTGCCTTTCCAGGTTATCATTGAAGGATAACTCGTCATCTTCCAGATGTGATGATGTGGAGTGCGTGGTAGCCTCTGTTGAGGATTTTATCACCAATTTACCGCACATTACTCAAGATGATTGGATTAAAGCTTCTGAAGAAGATGCTATTCTTTTGGCTGTTAAAAATATGATTGTGTCAGGCTGGCCCAAGGAACGTTCTTTACCTTCTCCTCTGAAATCCTTTGCACAGGTTAATCAAGAGCTTTCTCTAGTTGAAGGCTTAGTCATGCGTGGTGATCTTGCGGTTCCCCCAACTTTGTTGCGCTTCAAAATTTTTAAAATTGCACATGAAGGGCATTTAGGCATAGGTGCTACTTCTAGGAGGTTGAAGGAACATTTTTGGTGACCCGGTTTAGATTCAGATGTCACAAAGTGGGTAAATTCATGCGATACATGTCTTGTATCTGATAAACACTGGAAGACCATAAAAACGCCTTTGCACAATGTTCCAATTCCAGAAAAGGCTTGGACAAAATTAGCTCTGGATTTTGCAGGACCATTTGAAATTCTCCCGACAGACAAAAGGTACATAATAGTGTTAGTAGATTATTATTCAAAGTGGGTTGAATTTGAATTTTGTTGTTCCCCCAACACGTCATCGGTGATTAGTTTTCTGTCCAGAGTCTTTCTCTCAGAAGGCTTCCTAAGGGAGTTGGTTACGGATAATGGTTCTCATTTCACATCAAATTTAATGGAGAATTTTTTGTCTGCTCCTGCCATTAAACATTTGAGAGTTGCTTTATACTCTCCTTCAGCCAATGGCTTAGTAGAAAGGATGAATCGATTCATAAAAGAAGGTATTCAATCAGCTTTAGCTATTAGTGTACCTGTTGATGATTTTTTAAAAAAGAAAGTCTGGTCGTATCTCACTACTCCTCATTCTTCAACTGGGGTTTCACCCTTTAGACTTCTCAAGAAGAGAGATCCAAATGGAACACTGTGTCCATCGTGGATTAAAGTGCTAAGGAAGAATGATGATTCATGTTTGGTTTGTAAGGATAAACAAAACATGCTTAAAAATGTGACACTCCAACAAGCTATACAGAAGAAGAATTTTGATACTAAAGCTTGCAATTTTTCTCATGAGTTCAATATTGGGGACTGGGTATTGATTAAATCTGCTAAAAAAGTCCAGAAAGGTTTGTCAAAATTCTCACTTCCTGTCCAAATTCTTAAAGTGTCTAAAGGTTCCTTGTTTTTGGGTCATAAAGGTTGTTGGAGTAAAATAATGTTGATCAAATTAACTCCAGATCAAGCCAGTGAAATTTTGGTTAAAAAGAAAAATGTTTTTCAAGATGATTTACATTTTTCATATTTCTCAAATGGTTTATCCACTGATAATTCCTTGGTTCCATCCAGAAATGACTCTATGCTACAAGAGATTACTGAATGTGCATCTAGCTCTTTGTCACGTAATGAACCTCAAGATATTGTTACTCCAGAGACTCATGATCCTATTAACAGTAGACCAACGCGCAATTGTACATTTCCTTCAAGATACAAAGATTATTATTTCTCTTAAATATCTTTTATTTTGTTGTTTATGAAAGGAGGAGAGTGATGTAGTATACTGTTCGTTGTTTATATTTTAATAAAGATGACAGCTTGCGGCATAACGTGTGCACGAGCTCGTGGTGGCTCACTGGGCTCGTGCTTTCTCTGTACTCTGCTAATCGCATGCGCGTGTGGATGTCACACGCGCATGCCATGTGTGTATCTTTGAAATGAGCATTTGTTGAACTTGCATTCTCGTGCGTTCAACCTCCTCCCTGAACTATGTTCGGTCCTGTGGCCAGTGACCGTTCATACTTCGGAGAGGAAGGACGCACTCCCGTGGTGTCATTCTTGTTACTGGAATAAAGCTTCAAGAACATCTTTACTCTTTGTTTCTTCGGATTTATTCAACGTAGTTCTATCGAAGCGACTTCATTTCACAGACCCCCAAAGCAGATGGATCACTGACAGAATATCAGAGCCACAAATATCGTGTGGACAGAATATTGTGTCAAAAATATCAAGAAGGTACATGCAAATAGATAAGTATAGCTTTACTATTTTTAACTCCAAAATCGATGTACCTTGAAGATATATATCGTCAAGGTACATATATGTGGAGTTATATATAGTAAAACTTTACTTACCCATAGAAACTTACGATCACTATATTGTTGTCCTCTATATTCAACAGGATATTTTGTGCCACAATATTTTTGGTTCCACAATTCTGTCTAAACACCATGCAGACAGTCTGCAGTATTTAACTGGATAGTGAAAGCATTGGTGAACAATTGAGATGGAGATAAATCCAGACCACCGATGAAACCAGGAACTGGAGAACATGGAAGAAGAAAGTAACACAGCTACAGCAGAACCTGGCTACAATGTCCACACTACACAGACTTCAGTTATTGTCAGATGCACTAGATGACAAGAAGGCCTGTAATTTTACTCTCTAGATCTGCCAGGTTCTCAATATTACTATTATTTGAAGCTAAATCCCGACTACCCAGGGCCAGTTTCATACAAGCAATTTACACTTTTGAGTAAGTTTGCTATTTTTTGGCTGCTCACAAAATCTGAGCGTAATTTACTCCAAATGTGTAACTTGAATGTCTGAAGGACCTGGGGCTATTCACAAACTGAAGAGGCAATCCATACATTTTGAAAAAATTACATGTGCAATTTACTCTCACACTTTTGGATAACTTAATCACTTTTGGCTAGTCACGAAACCTGAGCAGTTGTGTTACTCAAAAGTGTAAGAGTAAACTACATGTGTAAACTTCCATTTAGCTCCAAATTGAATATAAAAATGATTTTCTATTAAATATTCGTGGTCATTTATTTTTTATATTTATGTTAAGCGTAGTTCAAAATAAAAATAATACAACAGCACAAATAACATAATTAATGGAAATATATTACAGTTTCTGCTTTGTTTATTTATTGTCATTTTGGGTACATCTATGAACAAAACCATAAAAATATATATAAAACATCATTAAAATTACAGGAAACAATCAAAGGAATCTTACAATTCATTAAAAGCAGTTAGTTTAAATAAATCATATCTTTCCCATTCCATCATACTCTACCTAGCACCAATTTGGGGGAAGGTAAGGAGAAATGTTTTTTTGATGTGGAATGTTAACGATCTTAGATCAAAGGGAAGGCAAAGGCTGGTAATCCGACATCTTGAAGAAAGTAGGGCCCACATAATAATTTTGCAGGAGATGCATTTAAGAGCAATAGAGAGTAGACAACTAAACTGAAAGTGTAAATGGATTGAGAGTTACGCAGTTTCAGGTAGAATTTTGTAAGGCTGTTGCCATTCTTTTGAGGAAAGGAGCAGGATTGGAGATGCTATCATCTAAAATGAATAGCTCTGGTAGATGGTTTTGGGGTATATAAGATGATCTAACTATGAATTTGTTTGTGAGGGCTTTTATGACCCGAATGTTGAAGACCCTCATATAGCGTGACCCTGGGGTGGATTTGTTGGAGGCTGCATTACCAATGCATTACTAATGGTCTTGGGAGGAAACTTTAATACTCTGTTTGATCCTACCCTAGACAGATCTACAAGGAGAGAATGTATCTCTACACCTAAAACTAGACAGTCACTAAGGAGCATTCTCCAAGATCTGGGGTTGGTCGATGTGTTGCACCACCAAATGGGCCATGCAAGAGGTTACACATTTCATAGTAAGAAATATGGTTATATTTCTAGGCTTGACTATTTCTTTCAGAAACAGCAATAGCAGATAAGATTACAAAAATTAATCATCGGCCAGGGCACATCTCTGACCATTCACATGTAACTACGGTTTCCCAGTGTCCTGCCTACAGGCAGAACCCTAGTTGAATGGTTAATCGTGCCCTTCTCCATGACTCAGAAGTCATCTTGACCTTGGAAAAGCTCAGCAGTGATTTTTTTGCTGACAATATGGGGTCAGCTACCCTAACAACAGTGTAGGACACATTGAAAACTTTCATAGGAGGAGTTTGGAAAAACATGGGGTATGCCAAGGATAGGGCAGAGAGAGTGGAATGTATGTCAATAGAGCAGGTAATTGAGCTGTGGGGGCTGCCCTGCAGGCACAAAGTTCAACCCAGGGCCAGCGAGAAAGAGGCTAGAGGATGCCCAGCTAAATTTCAAGCTCAAGCTGGAAAGGAAATGTAGGGAAAGGTGGTAAGCCAAGAGTGTGGAAGG